>NC_139023.1:100030158-100456420 GCF_964662115.1 Mustela nivalis
TCACTCTGTTTTTACTTTGGCACGTGGCGTTGGAATAGTGGTAATGAGAACCCTTTGAAAATGAGTAATTTCTAGGATACCTTTGGGCATGGACAGGAGTTATTAAAAACATAAATGCTTGAGTAGGAAACCCTGTAGTCTTGGATCAAAATGGTGAATGGCCTGCTGTTGCAACATTAAGCCGGGAGCTGGAACCCTCCAGCACATTCAGAAAATACCATTCAGAAATGGTATCACAGCGCTGCAGTTCAAGAAACTAGTGTTAGTGTGAGGTGATACAGTATGTGAGAATGATGACGTGAAGGAGGCCATGAGGCTTCCTGAGAACCTGTAACACCACAGGATGTTTCACACTGAGAGAGCACGGGATCTGACCAGGAGGAAACAGATTTCGCCTAATGAGCAGCAGACACAATACAAGGAGGGTAAATTCTACCTTGAACCCCATCCGAAAGAAGTTCTTTGGGAAAGAGAACAGAGAGAAGAATGGGCAAGGAGAAATCATGGAGTGGAAATCTGTGGTTGCAGCTGCCCTCAGATATTTTTAAGAAGTTGAGTAAACCTGAAGTGTGCTGTTGAGAACTATTTGAGCTACAAATCTATTAATTTAAATAAACGTCTGTTGTAATTAAAAAAAAAACCCAAAACATAAATGCTTATTAGAACTATAGATGCTTTTCTAGCTCAGATGTATATCTTATGGAGAAATGCAGGAAAAGTATTACTGAGAGATGGCTATGAAAAATGAATGTAATTAAGCCTGTGATTTTAATTCCTTATAACTAAGTGGTTATCCTTCTAATGCTGCATTTGAACTGTGCTTGGACTGTTGGCTTCTAGGCTTATCTGGAGCAGGAAAGACCACAGTGAGCATGGCCTTAGAGGAGTACTTGGTGTGCCATGGCATCCCGTGCTACACTTTGGATGGTGACAACATTCGTCAGGGTCTCAATAAGAATCTTGGCTTCAGTCCTGAAGACAGAGAGGAGAACGTTCGACGCATCGCAGAAGTTGCTAAGCTGTTTGCAGATGCTGGCTTAGTGTGCATCACGAGTTTTATATCACCTTATACTCAGGTATGTGGCCTTTGTGTTGTTGCTGTTCTCATGTTGTTGATTGAGAATATGCTGTCACGGAGAACAAACTGTTTAAACATGGGCATGTGCTTTGAAGCTAAATTCAGATTAGAATAATTAACCTACAGCATTTCTGTGCTGTGACTTCTGAGTAAATTCAGTTTTGGTAAAACCTGCTATGAGCCCCCCTTCACTCCCACAAGGTAACCAAACTTACTAACTCAAGCCAGTGGCCAAATTATTTCAAGCTTGTCTTTTCAATTCAGTGAACATACAGTAAATACTCAGCATGTGTCAGACACCAGGGAGAGTTTTTAGTTTCTTCATGTGGGCCTGACTATGGCTTCTTTGCTCCCAGGTCTTCAGGCTCTTCTTTCCTTACACTCTTCCTTTTATTTTAGCACCAATTCACTGTTTTTAAAATTTTTAAAAAGTTTTTGTATCTCTCTTAAAAAATTTTATTCTCACTGTATGAGTTTTGTTTCCCTGCCTAGAAGACAGTCTTCTGCCTCTACCGATCCTTCTTTTCTTCATATCAGTTGACTCCTGTTTGTGCTTTGAGAGTCAAGTTAGGTGTCTCTTCCTTCTGAGTACCTTCTCTTGGTCCTTTGGGCTTACCTGTCTTTGGTGCCCTTATTATTGTGCCATAGTGCATTGTTCTGTTACAAATACCAGGTCATTTGTCAGTGGTGCTAATAGCAGCAGCTGTAATAGTAGTAGTAGTAATAAAAATCACAACTGTTAACATTTATTGAATACCAACTAGATACTGTGAATTAATCGATTTAGTGCTCATCAGCCAATGGAGAAGGCAGATGTGGGATGCCTGGGTGGCTCAATCAGTGAAGTGTCTGACTCTTGGTTTTGTCTGAGGTGGGTCCTAAGATCCAGCCCCACATCAGGCTCTGCACTCAGCATGGAGTCTGCTTGAGAGTCTCTTCTCCCTCCCCATCTGCCCCTCCCCATCTGCTCCTCCCCTTGTTCACTCACCCTGTCTTTCAAATAAATAAATAAATAAATAAAATCTTAAAAAAAAGAAAAAAGGCAGTGGTGAGGAGACAGGTGTAAATTACCCAGGGTCACATATTGTACATGGTAGAGCAAGGATTTACACCCAGACAGTGTCCTTGGAATCCATACTCTCTCCCACTATGCCTGTTACCTCTAAAACCCACTGGCTGCTTGAAGTCTGAAACACATCTTACTTATCTTTGTAATCTTGATGTTAAGTCCGGCTCCTGGAACAGAGTAGATACTTAGTGTTTATTAAATGACAGCTTAGCTCAGATGTGAAAGAACAGGTGAATTACTATGTGGCTAAAGGCTTTGGGGCCAGAAACAGTGGACTGGAATTCAGCTCTGCTGGTTACTGTTATAACCTTGGCCAGTTGACTTGACCTACATAAGCTCAGATAATGCCTACTTCATAGGGTTGCTCTGAGGATTAGGTAAGTCATGCATCCAGAGCTCTCAGCACAGTGTGTGGTGCGTAGTAAGTATTCAGTAAATGTAACAAATAATAGCACGGTTCTAGTGCTGTATTGTGAATTTGCATGGCTACTTGGACTTTTTTTTAAAAAGCAACACTAAAATATGAGCTATTAGAATTATAGGGAAGTATCAAATGGAGTATTAATTATAAAATTCACTTAATTGAACCATGGCAGGAATCCTAAAAGGTCCTGTGAGGACTACTTTTCATTTTCCTGAAACATTGGAAACAATGTCAGTGTATCATTTTTAAAGGTTACCAGGTTATGAAGTATATAAAAGAATGATAGTTGTTTGAGTTCTTGCATCCTTGGATATGCACAGTTTTCAGAGTAATATAGTAACTGATACTCTTGTACTTCTGGGAATTTGTGCAGCTCTTGGAAGAGGAGAGGGTAACACAGGATTTGGAGAGCTGTCAGCTGGGTCTCTAAAACCGTATGCTGATCTGCTTTTTGGCCTTCTTGTCTCCATAGTATGGAGCAGAATTTGTTGATCTCATCTCTAAAAGCTAACTAACAGTGAGGTTTGGCCTCTGCTTAGGATGTGTCAAAATCTGTAATATTTATATCAGACCATATAATATAGCGTGTGTGTATTATTCCATGTCACCATTGAACTTGAGGATCTTGGTTCTAAAAATAAACCTGGTGGTTCCTAGCTAGTCTGGTGGGAGCCTAGAGATGGGAACAGTTGCAGTGTGTTGCAGCAGGAGATGAGGTCGATGTCTGTGGAAGGTCCTGTGTAAGAATCACCGAGGAGGTGCCACTTGAAATGAATCCGGGAGGAATCAGAGCATACCAGTGAGATGGGAGGGAGAACACTGCCCTGGCAGAAGAGACAGTGCAGTGTCTGCCGCAGGATGGAAATGTCAGGGAGTTTGGTCTTTTGGGGAACTGTAGGTAGTTTGTTATGACTGCTGTGCAGGATGAATGTGAGGGGAGATGAAGCTAGAGTGGTTTGCAGAGGTTTGATGATGAACCTTCACTGCTCAGAGCTTTGCCGCCCAGGGGACTGAACAGTTTGAGATTGTTCTAGTGAATGCTATCACTGGGCTTGCATTTTAGTAAAGTTGCCTTTGAAGCCTGGAATAAGCTTGGCCTGGAGATAGAGACCAGTGAGGAGGCTTTTGGAGTGAATTCAAGTAGCAATAATGGGAATGGAAAAGATGGGGCATTTTGAGGGCTCTTGAGCCCATAGCATCAGAAGGACGTGATACCTGGCTGATTGCTGAGTTTGGGGTGAACATGAAGTCTGGTTCTTTCTGAATAGAAGGTGGAATGATTGAGGTGGAAAATACAGGATGGGGAGGGAGGAGACGATGATTTTATTCTAGGTGGGTTAGGTTTGAAATTCTAGTGGCGTATCTAAGTGGGCCATTGGAAAATTGGTCTTGGAGCGCAGGATAGCTGTGTAGAATTGAGAAGGATTTAGGAATCATTAACTTTGTTCATTGAAACCTAATTGAAATTAAGTATAGAGTAGTTATATAGAATGAGAAGAGAGCCTTGGCTGGAAACTTGGAAACACCTTCATTTTAAAGGACAGTTGAAATCAGTTAAGGTCACAACTTAATCATTTTGCTACATGCTGTGGTTGTAAAGCTAATGAAGAGTTAACCAATATATCAGAATAAGATCTATGACAGGTATATAGTGGGTACTCCGAGAAGCCAGAGGAAGCAAGGGCCCTCAGTCATTCTGGGCCTGTGGGGTGAGCTTCCTGGAGGAATTCACCACAGAGCGGCCCTGTGAGGAGCACATTGCTTTATGCAGAAGAGAGCAGTGGAGGGTTTCTGGCAGGGCAGATGACTAAGGCATAAGGCCCAAACAACCTGGTAGACCAGGCAGGTATTAATTATTAATAAAACATTAAGTGCAAGACTGAGAATGGTTGGGCCAGGTATAGAAGGCCTGATGCCTGGAGTGCTTGTGTGGCTCAGCTGTTAAGCATCTGCCTTTGGCTCAGCTTATGATCCCAGGGTTCTGGGATCGAGCCCCATGTTGGGTTCCCTGCTCCACAGGAAGCCTGCTTCTCCCTCTTCTACTCCCCCTGCTTGTGTTCCTGCTTTTGCTCTCTCTCTCTCTGTGTCAAATGGATAAATAAAATCTTTAAAAAAAAAAAAAAAAAAGAAAGAAAAAAGGCGGTCTGATGCCTCCCACTAAGAAATTTGGGTTTTACCCTTATGGTTATGGGGAATCTCTGAAAAGTTAGTGATATGGTTAGGGTACAGTATTAGAGTATGGCTTTGAGTAGAGCAAGGCTAGAAGCCAGCACACTTTTAAAAGGGTGTAGCAATTGACCAGTTGAGGAATGAGGTTGAGCTAAGGAGTAGGGAAGAAATGCAAATTGGGTTGGTCTAATAATTAGAGGCAAAATTTGAAGGACTTTGTGACAGAATGCACAGGGGGTGGGAGAGTGGGGGGCAAAGGAAGGAACCAGATCAACTCTTTTTTTCTGGATGAATATGTTGCCTTCCTTGATTTGGGCAGTATAGGCAGGATTCCAGCTTGGGGGGAAAAGAGAATGAACTGTTTTAGGAATGTGCTAAGTTTGAGGTGGCTGTGGGTATCCAGGTGGGTGTATTTAGGAGGAAGTTGGAAATGTGTGTTCAATTTCAGGAGAGAAGGCAGGGCTCAGACTTAAGAGTTGGTGTTTATGTTGTAGTTGACATTGTGAGGGTTGCTGAGAAAAGTGCTCAAGGACTTAATGTGAGCAGTGGGCTCCTGATGGACTGTGGGCAACAGCCGTGTTGAAGAGATGGGATAAGTAGGAAGAGCTGGGGAGCCTGCATGAGGAATAATCAGGGGGTAGCATCATTGCCATACACAGGGTTAGTAATGTGGAATGCAGCAGAAAGTCCTGTCATTTAAAGGCTGAAGAGTACGCATGATTAAGGGATTTTGTGTAATTTGTTAGTTCACTTGTTTTTCTTTCTTTTCTTCTTCTTTTTTTTTTAAGATTTTATTTATTTGAGAGAGTGTGTGTGCACATAAGAAGGGGGTGGGTCCAAGGGGGAAGTAGAGTCCCTGCTGAGCACGGAGCCCTATGCTGGGCTGGGTCCTGGGACACCTGGATCATGACCTGAGCCGAAGGCAGACGCTTAAGCGACTCACCCAGGTGCCCAGTTCACTTGTTTTTCGTGACATGTTTATTGCCCCTAGGAAAAAGGTGGCAGAGAGGGCAGAGGCTGAAGATTTCAGATGGAGTAGGGATAACGGGTTGAGCAGGATCCGCTAGAGGGATGGGACTCTGGAATATGAAGGGAGAAGTGACAGGAGTGAGCGAGACAAGGGTAGCTGGGCAAATAGACACACTTACATGGCAGAGAAGAGAGAGAGAGCATTTGTGCCTGTGGATTTTCTTGTTGAAATAAGGAAGAGGAGAGTGGTGACAGTGGAAGTAGGCATGGTTTGTTAGAGGGACCATAAGAAATGAATGCTAAAGTGAGCTGGGGGGCGGGGGCGTCAAATGATGGGAATGGTGGGGGCGGACTTTGGAAACATTGGCCCTGCTTGTGTACAGAGTATGAAGGTGAGAAAATCAGTGGATCTCTGCGGGGAGGGGGGTGTGGTACTTGGTTTTAGCTAAGACCAGAAAGAAGAGGTTGACTTAAAAAGGGAACTATAGGGGCGCCTGGGTGGCTCAGTGGGTTAAGCCTCTGCCTTCAGCTCAGGTCATGATCCCAGGGTCCTGGGATCGAGGCCCACTTCAGGCTCTCTGCTCAGCAGGGAGCCTGCTTCCCCCTCGCTCTCTCTGTGTGCTCTGCCTACTTGTGATCTCTCTCTCTCTGTGTCAAAGAAATAAATAAAATCTTTAAAAAAAAAATAAAAATAAAAAGGGAACTATACCAGAGGACAGGGCAGAGCAATGAAGTCACGTGATCACCAGAGAGTTAGGGGTTTAGGGGTAGGGCAGAAAAGTAAAGTTTTGGGAATGCTCAAGACAAGAAGTGGTCACAGGAGTTAATGTTTGGCAAGTGGATAAACCCCCCTCAGAGTTCTGAGTGGACTTCTTGGGAAGTGAAGTTGTTTTCAAGTCAGCTCAGGCTGAGGTTGAACGTGTTATGAGAGAGAGGCCTGATGACCTCTGCATTTGGGCTGGGCTTTGGCTTTGGTTCCTCATAAAACTTGGTGAAATTTTTTATGGGACATCTATTTTTTCCCTTCTGAACTTCCCAATATCTTGGATTTTTAGAATAGTATACCCCTTAAAATTGTTATAAAGAAAGGGTATATTAACCTAAGAATTTCCGGGATTTTTATATGTATACATATATATATGTATATATATATTTAAGATCTTATTTATTTACTTAGAGCACAGTGAGGGGGAAGGGCAGAAGCAGAGAGAATGAGAAACAGACTCCCCACTGAGCAGGGAGCCTGATGCGGGGCTCCATCCCAGGACCCCAGGACCATAACCTGAGTGGAAGGCAGACACTTAACCGACTGAGCCACCCAGGTTCCCTACACACACACACACACACATTTATATATGTATATATATATAGATAGATAGATTGATTGATTGATTTAGATTTTATTTATTTATTTGAGAGAGAGCACCTCTCTCTGTTTATTTGAGAGTGTGTGCCCGAGTGGAGGAAGGGGCGGAGGGAGAGAGAGAATCCTTGAGACTTCCTGCTGAGCATGGAGTGCGATGTGGGGCTGGATCCCAGGACCCTTAGATCATGACCAGAGTCAAAGTCGGAGACTTAACTGACTGAACCTCCAGGTGCCCCTCAGTTTATACTTTAAAATATAAACTGTTCTGTTTAGTATTTGTTTTCCACTGATTCAGCCGTATGTCTTCTTTCTAAGGATCGCAACAATGCAAGGCAAATTCATGAAGGTGCAAGTTTACCTTTTTTTGAAGTATTTGTTGATGCCCCTCTGCACGTTTGTGAACAGAGGGATGTCAAAGGACTCTACAAAAAAGCACGGGCTGGAGAAATTAAAGGTAAGTACTATTTTTTTTCTAGTTTCTCTTTGCTTGCTTTTTTTTTTTTTTTTATGGTTTTATTTTTTAAGTAATCCCTATACCCAATGTGGGTCTTGAACTTGATCCCAAAATCAAGAGGTGTGTGTACTCTACTGACTGAGCCAGCCACGTGTCCCTTTGCTTACATATTTTATCCCACCGTATCTGAGACTGATCACCTTTACTGAGAAAGAGACTGGGAGTATTCAAACAACTTGGAGCTCTTTGAGAAGAAAAAGTGGGTCTTGCTCCACTCTTGTGTCTTTGAGACCTACCAGCACTACCTGACACTGTATGTACTTGGGGTTATTGTTGATCAGATTGGAATCTTGCTCACAAGATGGAGTTTTAGAAGGTTGGGACCTCAGGGACTGCTGGAAACCTGCTTGATATAATTAGGTGCCTAGCATTAGACTGGATATCAGTGGCTAGCTGCTGTCCATTCTGCTTTTTGTTCCAGTGAAAACAAAGGAAATTCCGTAGCTAATAGGAAGGATGCTTGAATTATAAACATCTTGAGAGCAAAGACAGTGTCTTGTTCTTATTTACCTCATGGTGCTTGGAATAGTCCCTTATTCATCCCGTGTACAATTGTTGAATTAGGGTGAATCAGTATATTGCTGATTCCATCAAAATAGAGATACCTTGCTTTTTAGGTTTTATGATTTGCTTCTAGAGTTTCAACTGTGGTGAACATTTGTACATAAGAGACATTAAGAACCTGTCTGCTGTGGCCTTTGATACCGATCATAGTAATCTTCTAGACATTCTTGGACATTAGTTATGTTCTGCTGTTAACAGAGGACAAGCCAGTATTAAAAAAAATCAAGGATCAATTCCTCAGTCAGCCACTGTGCAGGGATCAGTGATTCATGCAGGAAACTTTGATGCCTTCCCAATTCGGGGTATGATAGCCTGGGGCGATCACAGGAGCTTCCTTGGGTTTTGTGAATTCGGTATTTTGTCACTCAGCTTCTGGCGTTGCCTAGGAGAAGGTGGAACAGGAAGGACAATTCTTGTTATTCTGGGCTGCTCTGTATTTGGACCTGGGGACACGTTAGCGGCTGGGGCAAGCGCCCCCTGTTGTGGTAAAATCTGGTTCCTTAGACCAGGCTGACATCCAGTTGTGCCACCGTGGAGACTCATTTTCACCCACTAAGCCTGCTCTTTCTTGGTTCAGCAGGTTGCCTAACCTGAATAATTGACATCATTGGGAGGGGAACCATTTCAGCTTTTTTTTTTTTTATCATCGGTACCAACCTCTTGTTTGTCAATGGCCAGCTTTCACTTCAGTTTTTCCCCATAGAGATTTGGCAGAGAGAAGCAAAGTGGTGTGTCTGGGATCCTGAAGTCTAACTCCTATTTTAATTTTACTTGGTTTTGTTGTTTTGGCAAACGTGGATTGGTGAGGAGGGTAGATTTATCTCTCTGGCTCTGGAATAAGCTACTGAGAACAGGGTAGCATCTTGAATATTTTTCTGTCATTAGAGTTTAGCACAGTGTGAGGCCCAAAGCCCAATACCTGACACACACATAGTAAAATGCTTGTTGGATACGTGAGAAGAGGGAGTGGAAATTGGATGTTCAACACACATTGGTCAGTGCTTTCTGTTTCTGAGGTATATATTTGGTGCTGGGATGCAAAGATGAATGAGGTCACATGCAAAATACCTTGAGTCATTTACAATTTGTGTTCTCTTTTGGGGAGTGTGTGTATTAGTTTAGTTTTCTCTGTGTTACTTGTTTATTTTCCTCTTGTAAATTCCTCTGACTAGGTGGCTCTGTAGGCTAAGTATCCGGATCTTGGTTTTGGCTCCAGTCCTGATCTCAGGGTCCTGGGATCGAGCCAGGTGGCAGGTTCTACTCTCAGTGGGAGTTAGCTGGGGGAGTCTTTCCCTCTCCCACTGCCCCTACCCCTGTTTGTGTGCGTGCATGCACAAGTTCTCTCTCTCAAATAAACGCTAAAAAACAAACAAAAAAACTTCTGAGTAGACATTAATAAAATGTTCTTTAGGTTAACATATATATATATATGTTATATATACATATATATATAATATATATATATGTAAAAACATTATGTTTGCTGTGGTGTTAGAGTTTCTGATTATAGAGCTGTTTGTTTTAAAAAATCGATTACTCATTGTCAGATAGTGCTTGAAAGTTCCCTATCAATGCTGTTTCGGAACTGTGGTGGTAAGTGTTTGAGGACAGAAGAGATTGCATACATTCACAGACCTCAGGCTTATAAAAGTCTTTATGTGACATTTACTAAACTGTAAATGTATCCCCGGGTCAGCCATTCTAATACTAGATTATTTTCATGATTACTACTCTAGTAGTTATGTACTTAAATATAAATGTTGTTCTTAAGTGTACATTTACTGTAATCACTTATAGGACAAATTAGCTAGGCAGGGAATTCCTGGACTTTTAAAATGCTAAGCCAGGTCTTCTAACACAGTGGTTTTCAGGTTTTGCTGCACATTAGCATTATCTGGGGGAACGTTTCAAAATCTGTTCCCAGGGTGCCTGGGTAGCTCAGTAGTTAAGTGTCTACCTTCAGGTCATGATCCCAGGGTCCTGGGATTCAGCCCCGCATCGGACTCTCTGCTCAGTGGGAGGCTTGCTTCACCCTCTCCCACTCCCCCTGCTTGTTTCTCTCTCTCACTGTGTCTCTCTCTGTCGACTAAATAAAATCTTATTTATTTATTTATTAAAGATTTTATTTATTTGATAGAGATCACAAGTAGGCAGAGAGGCAGGCAGAGAGAGAAAGGGGGAAGCAGGCAGAGAGCCTGATGTGGGGCTCAATCCCAGGACCCTGGATCATGACCTGAACCGAAGGCAGAGGTTTTGACCCACTAAGCTATCCAGGCACTTCAATAAAATCTTAAAAAAAAAAAAAAAAAAAAAAATCTGTTGCCAAAGCTGTACAAGTGAAATCAGAATGTCACGAGGATGGGACCTGACAATTCCATTGTGTAGCTGCGTTTGAGAATTAGAACTTAAGAGCTAGTGTTTTAGGTCTGCCTGGGTGGCTCATTCGATTAAGTGCCCAAGTCTTGTTTTTGGCTCAGATCATGATCTCAGGGTGGTGAGATCAAGCCTTGCATTGAAATCTATGCTGGGCGGGGAGTCTGCTTAAGACTCTCTCTCTCCCTCTAACCCCCGCTCTCCCTGCAACACTTTTTCTACACAGAAAAAAAAAAAACCCAAAAAACAAAATTAGTATTTTGTTTTTACCAGAATTATTTTTCCCCAACTATTTTACTGTGACTCTCTTAGGAATATTGGTAATGCAGAAATCTCCTTCTTGGATTCAGGACTTTATGTGATACTTAGAAATATGAAATAGAAAAAAAATAACATGGGCCATAGACTTGGAGTATATATTTTAGAACTCTCTTGGTGACTGTTTCTCTTAATAGTAATGATTTTAAATTCATGTTTTCCATTCTGCTCCAGGGTTGACCTAAGCCCTCCAAGGCAGACAGGTCTTAAGTGACTTATTCATGAGGTGATATCACAGGTGTAATATAGGAACAGCATATGTTCAGCTCAGCTGGCCCATTCCTGACAAGCATCATGCATTCTTTCTTGACAGTTCCTTGGTAACACGTATTTAAGGGGAAAACCTAAATAGAGGTTAGTATCTAAACTAATTATGTTTCATTATGGGATCTATTTTGTGATATATCAGGATTCCTGTTCTTATTTATGTTTTGCTAAAGTTGGTAGTAGTTAATTTGTCTTTCCTGAACAGGTGGCAGAGGAAGCCTGCAGGGCTTCATTTTGGCTGTAGGTAACCCCTGTGACTATAATGGGCAGATAGACTTTGGTGTGTCAGTTTTGTATTGAGAGGAAGAAAACCTTGTTGAGTTTGGCTTATGCTTAGGAGGTAAGTACTATATCCTGTATTTCCCTGGGGAAATTGAAAGGCTCTGGTTCCCCTGGTACTCATTCATATTTCTCTGTTGGCATTTCAGGCATTTACTTAGAAAATATGACAGAAAAAGCATAGTCAGTCCTCATCATCCAGAAAGTCCATATTTGCACGTTTTTCTACTCACTGAAGTTCTTTTTTTTCCCCTTCTTCTTCTTTTTCTTTTTTCTTTTCAAAGATTTAATTTATTTATTTGGCAGAGAGAGAGAGAGAGATGACAAGTAGGCAGAGAGGCAGGGGGAAGCAGAAAGCCCAATGTGGGGTTTAGTCCCAGGACCCTGAGATCATGACCTGAGCCAAAGGCAGAGGCTTAACCCACTAAGCCACCCAGTACCCCTACTCGCTAAAGTTTTTTAGCCCCCACATCAGTACTCAGCGGTGCTTTGGCAGTCAGTTGTGGAGACTTGCAGAGTGGGAAAAGTTATAGCCACCCCAAGGATGGTGCCCAGCTGAGGCTGAGCAACGCGGTACTCGGCCTTCATGTTTCAGCTTTTGTACCACAAAGAAGGGTCAACAAATTTTGTGATGACTGAGGCTTGCAGGAGCCTAACCCCATGTTTCCCCTAGGAGCCTGCGATTGCAGATTCACTAATTTAGTGTCTGTGCAACATTATTGAACTGCGAATGAGAATGGACTGTGTGTATTTAAAGGAGAAATGGAAGTTTAATCAGAAATCTTCCCAAGAAAGAAGTTTTAGTACCGTAACCCGAGAACTCCGAAAGGACAGCATAAATACGAACCTGACACAGCAAAGACCTGGACTGAAGAAATAAGCCTGTCTTAATTTCCACCTGCTTCTCTCATCCGGTCCTTTTGCAGGTTTCACTGGAATCGATTCTGAGTATGAAAAGCCAGAGGCTCCTGAATTGGTGCTGAAGACAGACTCCTGTGATGTGAACGACTGCGTCCAGCAGGTGGTGGAGCTTCTGCAGGAGCGGGTAGGAGAAGGTCAAAGAGGGAGTCCTCAGAAGAAGTGTATTTGTTTTGTACTCTTCCCCTGCCGAAAGAACAGGTGGTGGTGATAAGGAGTACCATTTGTGTTTCAGGTTCTGGTGGTCCTGACGGTTTCCTGAGTGTGTGTGTGTCCCTGTGTTAGGTGTCGTGGGGGCACCGGTGCATACAGTGCACGAAATATCCTGGTTAGTGTGGAGCACAGGCGGCTTGAGAACCAGAGGCTCTTTTATTTATTCTAGCAGTAACTTTACCACACAGATACCTGTACATTCAGCCGTGATTATTCAGCTCTACACCTTGACATTATTGTATTTAAGTTGAGGTACATAATGTAGCCAATTCTCCTAGTCTCTTAGAGAGTGCCTGGATTTTCCTGGTGCAACACGATGATAAGGATGGTTGAGTTTTAGGAAGGGAAATGTTCCAGAGCATAAAGATCTTTCTCTGGTTCCTGGGCATATGGAAGCATAAAGATGCTGGCTATTTTCCCAAGTACTTAGGCCCTCCAGGATGTCCATGATTCTTTCAGGGTTTAGTCCAGTTTCAGTTTTTAGAAACTCTTTCTTTTCTTTTCTGTTCCTATCTTCCCTGGTCCCAGCAGAGGATCACGCAGTTTACTTAGGGAGGGTCTGGCCTCTGTGTGGGTGTCCGTAGTGATCCCCTTCCCTGGTCAGGATGTCCTCACCTTTGCTGCATAGTGCTGTGCAGGGACTCCTGATGTAGTGGTACGCAGACAGTGATGCATCACTGTGTCCCATTTTGTCCTCTATGGCCTGTGGCATCTGAACCCCCTTGATTTTTACAGTCTCTTTACCATAAACCTCTTTTGTGTAGTATCTCTTACTGGGTATATCAGACATACAAGGTATATAAGGTATATAAGGTAACTTAAAAAAATTACCTACGTCTGAGTGTATTAAAAATGTGTAGCCTTAGCATTTTTTCATGTTGTAAAATTCTGCCAGATAATTAACCTGGGACTCACTTTCCTAATGTGAGTCCTTGCTTATCTAAACATTTTAGCTGCATAAGTGAAATGATGTGTCACAGCACTGCTCTGATGTGTTCCTTTAGATGTGCAACTGTGCTGTTGCAGGTTCATGAGGCCCCATCCTGGGAGGTTTTATGCTTGTCTTTTAGCCATCTGGGTTTCCTGTTACCCAGCTTCTGGGCTCTGGAGCTTCTCGATCTTGCTGCTGTGCCTGTGGCTTCCCTCTACTCATTATCTATTCTTTTAGCATCAGCAGTCAGATGTTTGCTGTAGTTCATCATAGTCCTAGGCACTGGTAGTACAAAGATTAACCAGGTGTGTCTCTGTCCTGTAGGGTTTACATTGTAGGTGATGGAAATAGGAATAAGAGCATACAGCTGGTAGAAATTGTGTTAGAAGCATGGTTTCAAGGGCTCCTGGGTGGCTCAGTCAGTTAAGTGTCTGCCTTTGGCTCAGGTCATGCTCCTGGGATTGAGCCCCACATTGAGCTCCCTGTTCAGCGGGGAGCCTGCTTCTCCCTCTCCCTCTGCTGCTCCCCTTGCTTGTGCTCTCTCTCTCTGTGTCAAATAAATAAGTAAAGCCTTAAAAAAAGGAAACATGGTTTCAGCATGTGCATAGCACTCTGGGATGCACAGAAGAGTGAGTTAGAAAGGATTTATATCCGATCTTTCTCATGTTTGCTCTTTTTTTTTTTTTTTTAAAGATTTGATTTATTTGAGAGAAAGAGAGAGCATGAGTTCGAGCACAGAGAGGAGAAGAGGGAGGGGCACAAGCAGACTCTAAGCGTGGAGCCTGATCCCATGACCCTGAGATCATAACTTGAGCTGAAGTCAAGAGTTGGATACCCAACTGACTGAGCCACCCAGGCACCCCTTGGTCATTTTAAAAAGATATTTTCACTGGCCATAGTATTCTGGGTTGACAGGTTTTTTTCTTTTGGTTCTTTAAAGATGGTGCTCCATGGTCTTCTGATTTGCAATGTTTCTGATGAGAAGTCTGATGCAGTGCTTTTCTTGACTCCTCTCCCTGTAATGTTTCTTTTTATTTGTGCCTCAATTCAAGATTTTTCTCTTATTCCTTAGTTTTTAGTGATTTTAGTATGTTGTGTCTAGGGTTTTCAGTATTTTTAGGTTTTTTTCTTTCAGTTTAGGGTTCTTTGGCTCTTGGTTCTTTTATTAGTTCTTTTTTTTTTTTTAAGATCTATTTATTTATTTATTTGATAGAGAGAGATCACAAGTAGGCAGAGAGGCAGGCAGAGAGAGTGGGGGAAGCAGGCTCCCCGCTGAGCAGAGAGCCTGATGTGAGGCTCGATCCCAGGACTCTGAGATTATGACCTGAGCTGAAGGCAGAGGCTTAAACCACTGAGCCACCCAGGCGCCCCTCTTTTATTAGTTTTTGAAAACTCTTGGCCATTACCTCTTCAGATATTATCTTTACCCTATTCTTTCTCTTCCTGGGATTTTAGTTAGATGTTTGTTAGACCATCTTTTAAGTGCTTTTAAGTGCTCTGTTCTTTCACTCTTTTATTCCTCCTAAAGATTTGTTTACCTTCGAGAGAGAAAGACAGTGGGGTGGGGGGAAGACAGGGGCAGAAGGAGAGGGAGATAGAAACCCTGCACTGTGTCTGGAGCCCAATGTGGGACTCGATCTCATGACCCTGAGATCAGACCTGAGCCAAAACCAAGAGTTGAATGCTCAACTAACTGTGCCGCCCAGGTGCCCTTCTCACTTTTTTCATGTTAATTTTTTAGTTTTAATAATTTCTACTCATTTTCAAGCTTAGTCATTCCTCAGTAATGTGTAATATATTGATTTGCACTTAAAATCGTTAAACTGATAATCATTACAAAAATTGCATCATTTTTTCAAATAGAGTGTACATCTCTCTATTGAAATTTTCTGTTCACACACTGTCCACTTTTGCACTAGATCCTTTAATATAATAACTATAAAGTCATACCTGGTAGTTCCAGCCACTGGGTCATTTCTGGATCTTGCTATATCTCTTATTGCTGACTTTTCTTGTTCTTTTTGGCATATCGTAATTTTTTATTGAATGCTTGACATTGTGTGTGGAAGCATAGTAGAGATTGAGGGAAATAATGTCTATGCTCTGGGCGTTTATATTCTTTTTCTGTCACACTGCATAGTGTGTATATAGTATAGTATATTGAGTTAATTTAGTTAGTAGCTTAGATGGAGTGGGTTTCTTTATTCTGTAGTTATTCATTATGAACTACCAGCTTCAAATTTCTCTAGCGGTAGACTACCCTACCTTGTGCCTAGTCTGGGATCTTGCCTCCTACAGGGTCTTTCTTAGTGTTTCTGCTCCACTTTGAGCTTTCAACATTCCCTGGATGCCTGCATCTCAGAAGGGGTCTCCCTACATGCTGTCACTCCTTTCTCAGTGGAAAGAGAGTTACGCTATTGCTCAGAACTCAGTGCTAGGCTCACGATGGGGGAGCAGTGGTGGTTCTCGAGTCTGCTGATCCAGCCTCACTCTTAAGTAGGATCTATACTCCGGGGTCTTAGATGGGTCTTTGTCAGTGTCGTTTCCTCTTCCTGCATGGTAGCCAACCTCTGCTTTGAGCCTGGGAGGTCTTAGTCCCATGGAATAGCAGATTGCTGGTTTGTATCAATTCAGGATATCTTGGGCCAGGAGAATTTCCTCCACATCCCTTTAGTTGGCCATTTTTATCTCTACTCCTTTTTCAGAAACAGTGGACCCTGGGAGGGTTTCCCTCCCTTCCCTATTAGCTGCAGGCCTTTGTGTGGCATGAGACAGTGATCCAGGGATTATGGACAGAATTTTGTGCCTGTGTGCCACCACGGGGAGCTCTCTAGTTGTGAGACCTTCTAATCTTTATTCCAAGCATGCTGGTAGACCTGCTTGTGAGTGTAGAACTCCTGGCGTCTGTGGTTCCCAGGTATGCAAACCTATCACTAGTCCTCATTTGGCCTTGAAGAATGCTAAAAACAGTTAGCTGCTTTTTTCTTTCCTGCTTTTATTGCAGCCACCTCTTCCTCCCATGTGCTCCTGAGGGGCATGTTTATGGGTCTTGCCTTTTTTTGCTGGGGACTTGTCAATCTTTGGAAGCAGTTCTAGGCACTGTGTTAGGGCCTCAGCTCTGTGATGGGCTCAGGAATGTTTACAATTTCATATATTTGCTGGTCTTTCCTCTTGTTACGTGATGTTCTATTCCGGAATCTCTGTTTAATTTTCAGCAAACCGTCTATTCTTGCTCTGCCTTTAGCCTTCTGGGGTTGTCTGTGTTTCCAGTATTTTTCCTTTTCATTTGGATTATAATTTGTTTGCATTTTTTTGTACATTATACCTATCTTTTTTTTTTTTAAACTGGAGATTTATTAATGTTAGGAAGCTATACAGAGTTTTATTTTCTGTTAGTTTGAGTTATCAGTTTCCATATCCAATTAGTGTTTTTTAAGTGTTTTATAGAACCTCAGGAAAGTACACAGATACTCTCATATATAGTGTAGGGGGCTCAGGAATCTCTGAAGCTAGATAATTTCAGGTAGCACAGGCACTTCTTTGGGATTATTAAACATAATATGTGGTGGATGCTACACTTATCTCCCTCCCTTATGTCTTTTCTTTCATTCCTAACCACCTTTTTTTAAAAGCAAGATTTTATTTATTTATTTATTTAATTGAGAGAGAGTTCAAGCATCAGGGAGCAGCAATTAGAGGGAGAAGGAGAAGCTGGCTTCCCATGGAGCAGGGAGCCTGATGCAGGACTTGATCCCAGAACCCTGGGATCATGACCTGAGCTGAAGGCAGACATTTAACTGACTATGCCACCCAGGCACCCTGATTTCTAACCATTTCTTTGGGTCCCGGTGTAGAATAGCATCCTTTGGGTTAGACATTTGACCTACATAGAGTTTTTTTTTTTTTTTTTGGATAGTGAACAGATGATTCTGCTGTTTTTATTTTAAAAAACTGTATTTTGAGAAAATTTTGCAATTGTCTGTAAGTCTCAAAATAGTACAGAGAGTTCCTGTCTGTCCCTCAACTGGGTTCCTCTTTCCTTAACATCATGACTATAGAAGATTTCTCAAAACTAAGAAATGAATCCTGGTAAGATTTGATAAGCTAAAGGGCACATTTATATGGCTTTCACAAATTTTTCCACTAAGGTCCTGTCCTATACTGGGATTTAACCCAGGATCCCAGACTGTACTTAGTCAGAAATTGGGTTTTAGCCATGATTCTGTGGAATGAAAATACAGACTTCATGTAGTGTCTGTCGTGCCTGGGACTTTGTAGTTCTCACTACCCCCAGTGTTTAAAACTTGAGGGCAGACTGTCCCTGTATGATTTTAGGCTCATACTACCTGATATTCCTTTAACTGGTTACCCTGTTTCCAGTTCCTTATGCCTTTTATTCCATCCCATATTGTTCAAAGAATCCTCTTTCTCGAGTTTGTCTAGTTGTTTTGTTTTTGTATTTTTTTTTTTACTCTAAAGAATTTATTCATTTTTCTCATGGTTTATAGAATTAAGGTGATTTGTGTTCAAGGTTCTCCATAGTTTATTTTTATTTCATTTATTTTTGTAAAGATTTTTATTTACTTATTTGACAGAGATCATAAGTAGGCAGAGAGGTAGGCAGAGAGGCAGGCAGAGAGGAGGAAGCAGGCTCCCTGCTGAACAGAGAGCCTGATGCAGGGCTTGATCCCAGGACCCTGAGATCACGACTTGAGCCGAAGGCAGAGGCTTTAGCCTGCTGAGCCACCCAGGCGCCCCCAAGCTTCTCCATAGTTTAGCTCCAAGCTTCATATTTTCATATTATTGTCCTTAATTTATTTTGCCACTTTTAAATGAAGCCTTCTGATGTTTGCTCCTAAGTGATGATTATACTAATTGCTCTTTTATATGGATGTTACTCTGTGTTATGCCTGCTAGACAATTGGATAATTGGACAGTTTCCTTGAAGGTTTGAAAAAGAGGGGTAGAATAAAAAACCAACATTTACCGAGGACTTACTATAAGGTTCCTATATATGGGGCTTTGTGTGTTTTAACGTATTTGTGTTTTTTTTGTTTTGTTTTTTAAAGATTTTATTTTTTTTTTATTATTTTTTAAAGATTTTATTTATTTATTTGACAGATAGAGACCAGAAGTGGGCAGAGAGGCAGGCAGGTTCGGGGGGGAAGCAGGCTCCTGCTAGCAGAGAGCCCGATGCGGGGCTTGATCCCAGGACCCTGAGATCATGACCTGAGCTGAAGGCAGAGGCTTTAACCCACTGAGCCACCCAGGTGCCCCAAGATTTTATTTTTTTGAGAGAGAAAGAGAGAGAGCAAGCACAAGCTAGGGGAATAGCAGCAGGAGAGGGAGAAGCAGGCTCCCTGCTGAGCAGGGAGCCTGATGTGGGGCTTGATCCCAGGACTGTGGAATCATGACCTGAGCTGAAGGCAGATGCTTAGCAAGCTGAGCCACCCAGGGGCACCAACATACTTGTTTTCATTGTTAGAATCTGAGGGCAAGTGGCATTCCTCCTAGTTTAGCTTCTAACCACTTCTTGCTCTAATTACTGTGACAGCTTCCAAATGGTCTTTGTGCTGAGTACTTTATATATGTTTTCTAATTTTATTCACAGAGTAAACCTCTGAAATATTTCAGAAATATTGAGTAACTTTCTCATGGACATACTGGATTCTATACCTAGGATTCCAGGTGTATGATTTCCTAGGGTTCATTTCCATATGCCTCTGGCTTTTACTTTCAGCGGTGTTCTCATTATACCTAAAGTGCAGTGTAATTAAATTCACAACCAGAAAGGTGTTCTGGTTATATTGGTTTAAGATGGAGAAATTTCCTTGTGAAAAGTTATTTTTGTCATAAATCTCGATGGTGACAGAAGAAATGCAAATGGATTCTTAATGCAATTCCTTTTTTTTTTTTTTTTTTTTTTTGAGATAGAGACAGAGAAGAGGGGCAGTGGGAGAGGGGGAGAGAGAATCTCAAGCAGGCTCCATGCCCGGAGTGTAGCCTGACAAGGGGCTTGATCTCATGACCCTGAGATCATGACCTGATCTGAAATTAAGAGTCAGATGCTTAACTGACTGAGCCACCTAGGTGCCCCTTTTTCTTTTCTTTTCTTTATTTCTTTTTTTTTTTTTTCTTTTTTCTTTTAGACAGAGGGGGGGCAGAACACATTTGCCTTCTTTTGGTACCACCCTCATTTGGGGAAAAGATACGACTTCATTTCCCAATGAAAGTATGTATTTCTGTGTTTTATTTGGTTGATTTTGTTAGTTAATCTAACAGATAGTTAATGCTTTATGTGCTGTGTACTATTACAAAACACTGGGGATGTGTTTGGAATTTTAATTCCTGCCTCATGGACCTTAATTTTTGGTCCTTATCACTATTATCTATAGTTATAGACTAGAATGGCCATATCAGTTCGTTGATTTTTTTTTTTTTTTATTGCATGATATGGAATTAAAGAACACAGTTGAAGGGAGGTATACTCAGAGTTGGTGGTGCAAGGAGTCTTTGCCTGCCGCACCCTGAAGGCAGGGAGCTTAGTGCAGCGCACACCTTCTGAAGCAGCCTGTCCCTGGTGACCTGGGGGTGGCACAAACCGTGCAACTTATTGTCACAGAGGCATTTGTGAGGTTTTCCACAGGTGGGTTGTGGGAGCTCATGGAGTGGAGCTGATCTTAACAAAGCTAGACGGAGAGGTGAGGGGCTGATGATGTCGGGTGCAAGGGTGACAGTGAGGAGCGAGGGTGTGAAGATGAGAGGTCCTGCACTAACCAGTATTACGTGTAAGACGGTCATTGTGTGTGCTAGAAGGCAGTGTTGTGGGCAGAGATGGAAACCACTAAGAACTCCCATGGAGGCAAGGCCTTCAGTAGCTGTTTCAGGAGCATTCCTACACTGAGTATGTTAAAACTCTGAGAAGTGGGTTCAGTTATCCTCAATTTACAGATGGAAGGCGACTTAGAGTGGTGACATTGTCTGTCCCTGGACAGCACCATGAGGGGCAGTGTTGGATTTGAACACTGCATGAAGGATGCTGAAGTCCACTCTCTTCTACGCTGCTTTTCCTTGTACCTGGATTCCTTCCCTTTCCAGTTGGTTTCTGAAACCGCAGTCCTTTCTGTGGCTCTCTCGCTCATTCCTTGACCATCTTTTCCGAAGTGTAGTTGGGATTGAGAACTTGAGAGTATTGGGTCTTAGAAGGAGTTAATATTATTAGAATACTCTCCGAGGACTTCAGAGCCACTCAGAGGCAGCAGTGTCTGGAGAGGAAGGAATGTTGACCATGTAAAGAAGGAAACTGCCTGTGCCTGTCTCTGGTTTGTGGGAAGTGTTTTTTTTTCTGTAGTGTGAAGTAGGACATGATTGTTGGTTACCTGAGTTCCTTTTGCAAAGCTGGCGACCATCATGCCAGATGTACTTAAGCCCTGAAACCTAAATCTCAATGGTAAGTGAGCAGCTTGTGTTATTAAGCTGTATAAAACAAAATCTTATTTTAAGTACATTTTATTTCCTCTTCAGGCTCCATTTGTTAGACTTTTGTGGGGTTTTTTCCCCCCTCTAACTAATCATCTGGTCCTCTGATAGAGTTCAGCAGTTGGATTCTGTGCTGACACCAAGTGTCCACAGTTAGCTTGGATATTGCAGGCTAAGTCCACAGTTAGCTTGGATATTGCAGTCCCACAGAGTGCTTCTACTTCAGATGCCAGCTGTAACTAGGGTGCCCAGATACCTGCATTTCAGCTTGCTGACTGCCTATTCATGGGGGACCCAGACCCCCCACAGCCTGGGTCAGTTATTTGACTCACAGAACTCACGAAAGCACTTTACTTACCAATACCAGTTTATTGTAAAGGGTACAGCTCAGGAACATGCAAATTGACGAGGCCTATAGGACAAGGTCTGGGGCAGAGAGAGCCATGGTGCCTCTCTGTGCTTTGGGCACTGTTACCAACTCAAAAGCTCCCTGAACTTGTCCTCTAGGGGTTTCTACAGAGGTTCTATCACAGAGGCATGATTGAGTCTTTGGCCATTGGTGACTGAACTCAGTTCCAGCTTCTACCCCAGCCCAGAGTTCTGTGGATGGAGTTGAAAGTCCCAACCTTCTCATCTGCATATGGCGTGATCTTTCTTGAGGAGCCTCTTGGCCTGAGTCATCACAGTATCACACCAAACACACCCTTAATCACTCAGGAGATACCAAGGGTTTCAAGAGCTCTGTGCCAGGAACCAGGGACAGAGACTAAATATATACTTCCCATTGTAATATATGGGAAACTTCTTATTGGAGCAGAGAGGGTAACCTGATTTGGGGCTTTCTGGAGAACGAAGTTCAGTATCCTTGACAGTCAAGGCATTTTTCTATCTAATGCTTGTGTTGCTTTGGAGAGACTCTCCTGAAATGAATTCTACCAGGTGCTGCTTCTTTAATCTTCTTTCCATACAGTGGGTATTTTGGAATGGTGGGTGTTTTGGTTAGCATAATGTTAAGTATCCTCAGTCATCTCTGCATTGTCTTACTTCTCTTTTGATCTGGCCTGTGTAATATAATTGGGGTAAGGAAATGTGTTCGTTTATATTAATACTTAATTTCTCAGTGTTTGGTCAGAGCGTCTTCAGTTTCTTAATGTGCTTCAGTTGGCATATTTTCATATTTTTATTCAAGAAAATAGAAGACACTGAAAAATATAGAGGATTTTTGGATTTAAGTTTTTCCCTGAACCCTTGGATGGTCACTAGATGGCCTGCTGGTATCGCATTTTAACTTGGTGTGTTATGACATAAGGACGTAGGCTTCTTGCTGCTGGTTTTAATCTAAAGTGATCTTTTAAATACTGTTTTTAAATCTACTAGGAACTTGAGATTTACTAGTGCTATAAATTATTTAAAGGTTTGTCTTTTTATGAAATGGTGGTTTAGTGCTCTAAATGGATTTTATACTGCACATAAAAACCTGACTTCGCAGCTCAGTTTTAAAGTTTTGCCAGAATGCTGTTTGGTGTTCATGCTTGGGATGCATGTAGTTTAGATAATAGAAATTTAATAGTTACATAAAATATGAATGAGTGCTAGCCTTCAAATCTGGTGAGCAGATTTGGCTCAGGAAAAAAGTGCCGAAAATACTTAAAGGCAAAACTTAGAATGTGGAATCATCATGTTTATTAACATGTTCACAGTTATTTAGGAAGATTCAAAAGGGAAGACAAGGACATTACTGTTTTCAGGTAGTGAGTGTTTGTTTTGTTTGCCGGTTTCCAGAGAAAAACAAACAATTCTTCTTTTGAGCAAAGATGATAGATAGAGTATATGTTAGGTCTTAGATTGTGTTTGGTCAGTCAAGCAAAAAAGAAGTTTTGAGTACCCATGTAACATTTTAGAATTAATATTTACACATTCATAATATTTAACTATTTGTAGACCTACAAGATTAATGGTAGCATGTGAATTGTATACTGACTCCTGACTCAGGGGGCCCCCCTGTATTCCCTTCACCCATAAATGCTGGTGACTGTGGTGCTCTCAAGATTGGTGGTGAGGGGTTTAGGTATATAAACACTTGCTCCAGGCCTACTTTGTGGTCTATTTTTATTTTAAAGGAAATTCTGTGAAATAAAAAATTTTATATATACAAGTTGAAGAAGAACACATTGTTTTCTTTTTTTTTTTTTAAATTTTATTTATTTATTTGTCAGAGAGAGAGCGAGCGAGAGCGAGCACAGGCAGACAGAGTGGCAGGCAGAGTCAGAGGGAGAAGCAGGCTCCCTGCAGAGCAAGGATCCTGATGTGGGACTCGATCCCAGGATGCTGGGATCATGACCTGAGCTGAAGGCAGCTGCTTAACCAACTGAGCTACCCAGGTGTCCTGAACACATTGTTCTTTCTTTCTTTCTTTTTTTTTTTTAAGATTTTATTTATTTATTCGACAGAGAGAGATCACAAGTAGGCAGAGAGGCAGGCAGAGAGAGAGAGGAGGAAGCAGGCTCCCTGCTGAGCAGAGAGCCTGATGCGGGACTCGATCCCAGGACCCTGAGATCATGACCTGAGCCGAAGGCAGCAGCTTAACCCACTGAGCCACCCAGGCGCCCCCGAACACATTGTTTTCTAATAGCTAACTGTGTCTCTGGAAATCTTAGTGAATCCCAAATAAAATGGACCACTCATGTGGCCGGGACTTCACATTATGTTGTCCAGATACCTTGTCTCGCTTTGAGGTGGCTTTTGCTCATTTTAGATGTTTAAGATTAGTTTTGGGAACTGAAAAGATTTGTCAGTAGAATGTGCTAGAAACTGGCCGTGTGTACATTTAGAAGGTTCTTTTTGTATTCCTGATAGCGAATTCTCTTCTCTCTACACATAGAATCTATATAGAACTCGCTTCCTTTGAGCAAATGTTCCATGTGCCTCTTGATTCATGCTGTTATGTTTTTGCTAATTCAGAAAACATTCACTCGATGTGTTTTTTTTTTTTTTTTTTAGAAGAGAAAAACAGTAGCAGCTTCTTAAACTTTAGTTTTGACTTTAGTTAGGCATTGGAAGAATTTGTATTTAAGTTGTAAGGCTAAAATTCATTTGAAAATATTGCTTGATGTGAATTTTGAAAAGGGAATGATTGTAATGCTTAGAATGAAAAAATTATCTTGACTCAAAATAAGAAAAAAATTCCTCCTTTCTTAAAAGGAAAGTGATTATAGCCTCTATGTTCATGCATATAAAGCAGCACATTAACTAAAAATGTATTCATCCCAAATGGGTTCATGGCTTATATGAGTGCACAAAACATTAGAAAAATAGTTTAGTTGAGCTCCTAGTGAAGATACTATTCTTTCATGTTCAGACTGGTTCTCTTGGAGATACAGGTTTGCTCACAAATTATCTGTATATTTGTTTTCTCGATTTAGGATATGGTGTGAAGAAAGATAATGTATAGAAACATTAGTTAGTTCTCCTTTCTCACTTTGAACACCCCTTCAGAGGGAGTAGATTGACATACCCGGGTGTACCCTGCGGTGTGGTTCTGGAGAAGGGTGGGTTTCCTGATGGAGACAGCACAGCTCCCGCCTCAGCCTGGGGCCTGGGACATCACATGGGCCATGGTCGCTGCTGCTGTTGGTCAGTATTTGTGTGCTGAATCTAGTGATTCTGGCTTAGGAAACCAGCTAAAAATGCCCTATTGCATCCAACAGAGATTAAAAGATTAGTCCCTTGGATGCTCTCCTCTGGCTCTCTAAAACTGTTGACGATTATCAGCAGTAACTGTAGTGGAAGAGAAGAGTGGTCAGCCTCTACAACGTAAAAAAGATCTATCCTTACAATAATGTAGGCTCCAGGGGTGGCAAAGAAAACTTGATGTAGAATTGTTCTTGTCAGTGAAATCCTTCTCTTCCCTGGAGTCCTGCTGTTATTTGTCACCAGACTGTGGATTCTGGATTTTGAAGTTCTAAGTGGTCCAATGTGGTGGACATGGAGGTTTTCAACGTATTTACAATGAGGCAGTTTGGAAAAGTTGTTTGAAAATCGCTCACTTACTCTTCTTGGAAATGTTTAAAAATTTTTAGGCCTAATTGAAGTATTCAGTATCTTTGTTTTTTGTCTAGAATTTTATCAACACATGAAGATCACATACCAACAACCCTGGGTATTGTGAATGTTTAATAAAATCATGAAGATAGACTAAGGACAATTTGTGTGACAAAATGTGTCATAGCTTGTTTTCACTAGAGAAATAGTAATGATTATTTTTATTTATTTTTTTTGGAGAATAGTAGTGGGACCTTAGTTGGAATCCCAGCTCTAACATTTGTCAATTAACTACATGACCTTGGAAAAAATACCTAATTTCTCTGGCTTCAGTTGTCTTGAATAATAGTGCCTGTCCTAGAATTGTACTGAGGATTCTCTGAGTTAATGTGTGTAGGGTGCTTAGAACAGCTCCTGGAATGTGGCACGCTTGCTCGATTGAGTATTTATTGTGTGTTAAGTGTGTTGGAAGACAGAACAGTAGGGATTCAGGGCCAGTTATTAACCTTTTCTGAGCCTCAATTTCCAGATCTGTTCAAGCAAAATACTTCTATCTTCCTTGGTAGGATTGTATGAGGAATAAATGCATCTCTTCCCAGGAAGCCCTTGGGACAATGTTGGTTTCACAGGAAGCGTCCAGCTAATGTCAGTCCCTGCAGTTCAGGTATTTTAATTTGCTGGATTTCACAGCAGACCTGTAACATATGTGTATATATATCTGTTAACAGCTGGAAAGGATACCGGTTCAGAGATGTGGCGGTGACCTTCTCAAGGTTGCACTGGTAGAGTTTGACCTCAGATCTCAGGTGTAAACATCAGGAATAACTAACCTCTTGCTTTCTCTTGCCTCTTTTTGGTTTTGAAGATATGTCCCTAATGTTTTGTGATTAATGTATTTAATTTTAAGTCTGTTTTATGGAATTTTATCACACTCTTCCTTGTGAAAGTCCTAATGAATGCTTTTTGTGTAAATTAATTTTAGCATTCATTCCAAGTGTGGAGGGTTTCAGTTCTTTATTTTGCAGCAGGAAAAGTGGGTATGTCTCAAGACGTATTTGAGAGCTTTACGTATCCAAGAAGCTAATTGAACAGATAGAGTGCGTGCAGTTTTCCTAATGCATGTCATATTGTTCTTGTAGGAAAAGTGGATTCTGAATTTTTATTTTCTAGTCGATGAAACAATAGGTTTTGTTCAGACTCCTGAAACCACCAATGCCCTCTAATGGGGAGGGAATATATAAAAATGACAATGATAACCATATGTGGGATGGTTTGTTTTTCTCAATTCCAAATTCTCTTAACTGCTATAATTTAAAATAAATGTATTAACAGTGATTTCTGAAATTATTCCTTGTTATTGCACAGAATAGACTACCTTAAGCTATTTCTTTTGCAGGATTATAGGTCATTTTTTTTCTTTCCAGTTTTATTGAGATAAAATTGAAATACAAAGAAAACAAGGGACTTTTCTATATGTGATTTCCTCTTCAGGTACACAGTGAAATCAAGTATTGTGTATAGATCGTGTATGTGTACTTAACTGCTTCTTTGACTATTGACAAAATTTAAGACATGCCTCTCTAGCTTGGCATTACTAGACACAGTATGCCTTGGGGTGCCTGGTGGGTTTAGTCAGATGAGAGTGCGACTCTTGGTTTCGGTTCAGTTCATGATCTCAGGGTCCTGAGAGCAAGCCCTGCATCGGGCTCTGCATTCAGTGGGGAGTAGGCTTAAGAATTTCTCTCCCTCTCCCTCCACACCCCTTCCCATTCTCATGCTCTTGGGAAAAAAAAAAGAAAGAAAGAAATAATCTGCCTCATTAATACAAAGTTGTATAGTATTTTTATCTATAGGAAGCTGGTGGAAGGTATCATTCTTCCTTCACCATGGTCTTGAATGCCCTCATGTAGTATTTACCCCATAAACACAATGAATAGCCTTCAGTTGTGGGTGCCTGCAGGAAGCTTTACTGCAGAAGGCCTGGAAAGGTATATGAAGTGTCTTGTGCTGTGCATGGCTTATGTTGTAGACACTCCCTTTTCCACTTTCTTCCTCCTGTGAACAGTGGGATGCTCGAGGGACAAAGGGGTCTCCCAGAAAGTACCCATGTTTGCACACCACAAATAATTAGCTAAACTTGGTATTGTAGCAAGCAGTGTTTCTTTCCTGTATTTAATTTGTATTCTTTTCTCTTTTCCTTCATGCTTGGGTTTATCCTAAGAAAGATCAGAAGCCTTGAATTTGCCAATGGGAGCAGACTGATTTTGACACTTGATTTAGCTAGTGCTGAACTATGTCTATTTTGTTCTGTTTTGGAGGAGAAATGTAGGAGCATCTGTCTTTCTAGATTTCAGAACCCAGAGGGGCTGCTTGAGTAGTGGCACAGGCCTTTTGTGAGATCCTCCTATCTTTGATACACATATATGACTGCTTTTCTCCTCTGTTGAAGATATTAACATAAATCCATAAGTCCAAATACAAGTTGGAAGTTACTTTCCTCGCTTAGTCAGGAAAATAGCAACCAGATTTGAAACTCTGGTTTGTCCGTTGATACTTGTTTTGAATTGCTTTTGTTTTTGTTTTGCATTTTTTTAATGGGCTATTTTTTAGAGCAGTTTTAGGTTTACAGCAAAAGTGAGAAAGTAGAGTGAGTTCCCATATACCCTACCCCACCGCCCAACCAAGCACAACCTTTCGTATCAACACCCCTCACCAGAGTGGTACATTTGTTACAGTTGAAAGACCTACTATGACACATTGTCACCCAAAGTTCATAGTTTACAGTGGGGTTCTACCTCTGTGGGTTTTGACAGATGTATACTTATCCACTGTTGTAGTATCATATTATTTCAGTGCTCCCAAAATCCCCTCTTGCCTTCATTTCCCCTCAGCCCGTCCTCACCCATAACTCCTGGCAACACTGGTGTTTTCATCATCTCCATAGTTTTTCCTTTTCCAGAACGTCATATAGTTGGAATCATACAGTAAGCAGCATTTTCAAATTGGCTTCTTTTGCTTAGTAATATGCATTTAAGTTTCTTCCATGTCTTTTCATGGCTTGGTAAGTTTATTCCTTTTTAGTGCATTCATTGTCTGGATGTACCAATTTATCCATTCATCTACTGAAGGACATCTTAGTTGTTCCTGAGTCTTGGCAGTTAAGAATAAGGCTGCTTTAAATATCTGGGCAGGTTTTTGTTTGGACATAGATTTTAGCTTGTTTGGTAACTGCCAAGGAGCACAGTTTCTGGATTGTATGCTAAGTGTGTGTTTGGTTTTGTAAGAAGCTGCCAGACTGTCTTCCAAAGTGTCTACACTATTTGCATTCCCATCAGCAGCAAATGAGAGTTCCTGTTGCTCCACAGCCTCACCGGCAGCCGGCAGTGTCAGTGTTTCAGATTTTGGCCGTTTCCCTGATGGCATGATGTGGAGTATCATTTTATATGCTTGTTGGTCATTTGTATATCTTCTTTGGTAAGGTTTTGGTTCAGGTCTTTGGCCCATTTTTTTAAAAAGATGGGGCTATTTGTTTTCTTACCACTGAGTTTTAAGAGCTCTTCGTGTGTGTCTTAGATAACAGTCCTTTTTCAGATATGCCTTTTGCAAATATTTTCTTCTGGTCTATGGCTTATCTATTCATTCTCTTGAGAATTATTTTGTTTTGAATAACAAAGTATTGCTTGGATGAGATACATGTATGAAAAGCCCTTAATCATTGCCACTTTTGTATGCTTATAAAGGTGACCTAATAGATTTGGCTTTAAAAAAAGTTGAAGCAATTAAACACATTTTGGTAATTATTCCTTGGGGTCTGACAAGTGAGCAAGACTTGTAGAGATCCTCTAAGGAGCTGTGTTGTGATTACAGATACATTCTTCTATGTTCTTAGAGACAAGGACTGTCCCAATGTTGTGTAAATGTGTACTTGGAGTTCACATGAAACTTCTTGACTGCATTCCAGATGGGGTCAAAAAGTGCTGTTTCTCAAACCACAACAGTAGGGGTAAAGCTGATGTACTCAGGAGTACCTTGTGGCATGACTGAGAAGGTGGCGTTGGTGACTCTAGGGATAAAGATGCATATGAAAGCTGAAATAAAAGGGTTTTTGACATGTTAAAGATGAGAGTGGTAGTATTTAGAGTGATTTTGTTTGTTCCCAAATTCTTCTTATTACCTCTTAGTTGAGGTCATCTGTTTTTCCCAGTTGCTTGATTTTGACATCGGTGGCACATTCTCAGAATTTATTCTTCGTCACTAGGTAATGGGATGTGATGCTTAAAGACTTTTGTACGTGGCATATTATGTGTTGAGAGTAGACCAGCAGACCTCAGGAAAAGTTGACTGGGGAGGCACAGGATTCAGAGCCCACTTTTATACTTTGTTTTGAAGTCTCCTTTTGGGGTGTTAAATTTTCTTCATTAATATACCTTTTGGAGAACTTTAAATTGTTGAATCAAATATTTAATTGTACTTTCTTTGTTGTATAGGATATTGTACCTGTGGATGCCTCTTACGAAGTAAAAGAATTATATGTGCCAGAAAATAAACTCCATCTGGCAAAAACAGATGCAGAGACATTACCAGCATTGAAAATTAATAAAGTAAGTGCTTTGTTGCTTTTCGTGCCAAGTGATTTAGCCTAACATATAATCATTATCTATAAATCTTGTTTAATAACTATGTTTAAGGGCGTGGGTGGTGATGGTAGGGGTTATAGTTATAGTTTTTATCACAATTTCCAGGGATGGGAAATGTATTTAATTTGTGAAGCCATACTCCCAAAATATCATGGCTTTGATGTGGTTTTAGTCATAATATCTACTTTTTTTTTAAGTGGGGGGAAGGGCAGAGGGAGAGGGAGAGCAAAAATCCTTAGGCAGGCTCCATGTCCAGCACATAGTCTGATGCTGGGCTCCAATTCATGACTCTGAGATCATGACCAGAGCCGAAATCAAGAGTAGGAGGCTTATCTGACTGAGCCACCCAGGTGCCCTAATATTTACCTATTTTGAAACAGCAGACCAAAGATTGTATAAAAGTTTTCGGCTTAGGGACACCTGGGTGGCTCAGTGGGTTAAGCCTCTGGCTTTGGCTTAGATCATGATCTCAGGGTCCTGGGATCGAGCCCTGCATTGGGCTCTCTGCTCAGCGGGGAGCTTGCTTCTTCCTCTCTGTCTGCCTGCCTCTCTGCCTACTTGTGATCTCTGTCAAATTAATAAATAAAATCTTTAATAATAAAGGTTTTCAGCTTACCAGAAAGAATGGGTTCTTAATGCTTCAGAATACCATAAGTACAATAATTAAAATGAACATTTTTCCCCCTCCAAACAGGTTTCATAATATTCTGCCAAAACCCTGAATTTCTTTCTTATTTTGTTAAGAGTAATTCTGTATATGTCACCTCTAATAACATTGAGTGTCCCCCTCCCCAACTCCTTACCCCCACTAAAAAAACTACTCAGCTAAACTGGGTATGATGACAATGGAAACTTTCAAATAGAGCATTTTAAACTTTTTCATTTAGATGTACTTTAAAAATGGGGAGATTAGGGGCGCCTGGGTGGCTCAGTGGGTTAAAGCCTTTGTCTTTGGCTCAGGTCATGATCCTGGGGTCCTGGGATCGAGCCCCGCATCAGGCTCTCTGCTCAGCAGGGAGCTTGCTTCCCCCTCTCTCTCTGCTTGCCTCTCTACCTACTTGTGACCTCTATCTGCCAAATAAAAAAAATAATAATAATAAATGGGGAGATTAAGGACTGAGAACCTGGATCAGAAGTTGACTTTCCTAGCCTTTCTTTTAGTTCGTAAAAATCCAGAACACTCAGGGAAGCACTAAGTCTTAAATTAGGGAGGAAAAGAAAACAAACAAACAAACAAACAAACAAAAAACACCCACCAACAAACTTCTGGGCTTAGAGAAAGCCTCTTTAAGTAGTTATTCAAATCCGTGGTTAGAAGTAGATTACTTGATGCACTTTGTGTGGTTGGGTCTGATCAGAAGCGAAGACATGCTGGGGGAGCAGAGGGGGAGAGTTGGGAGACCAGAGCCCCTCAGAAAGGTGACTGTTGCAAGGGAACAGATGTTGTCACCGACATACTTTGCATCGAATGAACCCCCACACACAGGGCTAGAGAGAGAATATGAGAATGAATGAATATGAATCCAGGTCAGTCAGACTCTACAACCCAGAAACACAGTAGCTTTTTTAATATTGTGGTTTGATGAAAAGTAATTAATTAAAAGAATTCATCTTAAGTCAGTAGTGTATTAGCGTGGGCTGCCATAACAAATACAGTAGACCAGAAGGCTTAAGCAAAAAATATGACTGGTAACTGTTCTGGGGGTTGGAAAGTCTAAGATCAAGGTGCTGGCTGATGCCGTTGCTGGTGAGACTGTCTTTCTGGCTCGCTGACAGCCCTCACTCTCTGTGTCATCATAAAGAGAAGAGAAGGAGCTCTGGTGGTGTCTTTCCTCTCCCTGTGAGGGCACCAGATCTGTTGGAGTAGGGCCCCACCCTTAATGACTTCATTTAACCGTGTCCTGTTCTTATAGCCAGGACTCCAAATAGAGTCACACTGAGGATTAGGCCTTCAATATAGGAATTCGAGGGGGGCACAGACATTCAGTTCCTAACATATACCATCTAGAATTGGATTTTGGTGGGAACAGATAATGAATGGCCAGGTCTGAGAGTTAGGAATAATTGATGAGAGGAAAGCCTGAAAGCAGGTGACACAATTTGGTCTATGCAGATGATAGTTCCTGTGAATGGAAGGAGGGGGAATACCTGTTAATTGAATGTGAAGTGAAACACATCAGCCAGCATACTTAGGGAATAAATAGTAAGCTACATTTTACACCCCTTGGCAGTTGATTTATCTTTTCTCGTTTGAGAAACATATGCATGGTACGTGTGCACACACGCAGTTAAATGAGCACATCCAACTTGCCTTAATGATACATAGTCCACCAACTCCTTCTGGTAGGAGATGCTACAAGTCTTGAAGATGAAGAAGTCGTACAGTCTTTGTAAAATGAGGGGTGCTCTGACATTGTTGAGGCACTTGTTCTCATAAATATATTTTTTAAAGATTTTATTTATTTGACAGATCACAAGTAGGCAGAGAGGCAGGCATAGAGAGAGAGGGGAAGCAGGCTCCCTGCTAAGGTCCCTGCTAAGGTCCTGGGGCTCGATCCCAGGACCCTGAGATTGTGACCTGAGCCGGAGACAGAAGCTTAACCCACTGAGCCACCCAGGCGCCCCATTGATAAATATTTTTATGTAAGGTTTGCTTTAGTTTGAGGCAGTAGTTATCAAAGTCTAATTTCCAGACCATCACTGTTAGGATTTTCTGGGAACCTATTAAAAATACAAATTCTTGGGCCCCACAGCAAAATGATTGAAATAGAATCTCTGGAGGTGGAACAATCTTTATTTTAATAAAGGCCTTCCCGGGGTTTCTTATAACACATTAAAGCTTGAGAACTACTAATGGAGGAGATGCTATCCTTATTAGAAATGCTTTGAAGCCTAATGTTATTTACATTTATTAGGAGAAATGCACATTTTCCTAGTGCCCTTAATCTTTATTAGATTTGTATAATCTATAATCATTCTTGAGGTATTTGTTCCCATTGCTTTCAAAATTAAACTTCTAAAGGTTATTGCTGCTTTTGTTCCTAAGTGTATGAAGTAGAAAACTTTCCTTTCCTGTCTCGTTTGCTAGGTGGATATGCAGTGGGTGCAAGTTTTGGCAGAAGGTTGGGCGACCCCACTGAACGGCTTTATGAGAGAGAGGGAGTATTTGCAGTGCCTTCACTTTGATTGTCTTCTGGACGGTAAGACCATTTACTTCTCTAGTACATCGAGCCTGGAAGAGAAATGACACAGATTCATCGCCATTGATAAAAAACAGTGGTGATGTCTTTAATGGAGGTAGCATTTTAAGACTAAGTTACATCAGTACTGAATTCCCTGAGCAAACTATGAAATCTTTTCTTTCCCCATTTTGTTTTCCTGCATGTCATTTATTGCAGAGAGAAGGAAAACCTGGGGATTGGGGCTGAGAGTGTATTTAGAAAGTGAATATAGTTTCCCTGTGCTGTATCCACTGGAGCACCTTGATAAATTTGTCTCTGAAAAGTGTACATCTGTACTGAATTTTGCTCTACTGAAATCCATGCTTGAGTGTTCTAATAAGGGATCAGGGAGTCCAAGTTAAGGAGTCCTGAAACAGATGGTTAAAGGGATCATTCTTCTTTTAAAACACTGAAAAAGGAAAAGGTGCCAAGGAAATTGATGGTTAGTATATTGTAATGATAGTTCAGCTGCCTGAACCTTTGTATACCGTTGGTAAAATTAATTAATTACATTAAAGAAAATATTTTTAAATGTCACAGAGCCCTACTAAATTGCTACCATGTTCTTTCTTCTTTGTTATGATTTCTTTTAACTAAGGAGTGAAATTGATAATAGAAGTTATAACTCCTAGTCATTTTTCTTAAATTTTATCATATAAAAGTGTTAAATACTCCTTTTTGGTTTTTCTTCTTTAGAACCAATGGTAAAGTCTTTGTGGACTGACTTCTTAGTAGTCATTTAGTCTGGGTTTGGTACAAATCTACCTGTTAATTTTCCCTTTTAAATTGTACCTCTTGGTAACTTTAAAGCAGCCAACCAGTTATCATTAATTTTATTGACATCTTTTGTCTAAAGAGGGCATGCCATGATTTCCAAAAGAATATGCTTTTACTAGGTATGTAAATAAGATCCACATATGAATTTGAGAGTGCATTTTTTTTTTCCTTCTAACCTGGGGACAATGATTAGAAAAAACATTTAGAGCTCAGAAGGTTGGAAACTGAGAATGTGCTTTTGTCTCACTGATCATACATTTTGGTTCAAATTGATTACTTCCTCTGTTTCTTGGCCAGTAATTGCTGACATTGGTTCAATTCTGATTAAAAACCAAGAAATAAAAATACCTTTTGGGTGTTTTTGTCTTCCTGTCTCAAGGAAACCCAAGTATACTCAAGTACACTTGCCACTCACAATATATTTACTGGAAAGGTTTCCATGTTCCTGGAAAGGCCTGGAAACATCGTTCTTTGTCTTTGATATATTGGAGGTACTCAGTATATTTTGGGTGACATTAGGTGTAATCAGCTGATTCTTCCTTGTTAAAGAGTTTCTTTTACTAATGTGGTTTTGTGACCATTTTTTTCTTCCCAAAGACAGTTTCATGAATTGTTGTGAGAAGTATGTTGCTACACAGTGTTGCTGCTCTTAATGTTTGCTGTTTTTTTATTTTTTATTTTTTAACCTCTGTGGTTGTTTGTTCTCTCCTGATTTTCTCTGGCGGGTACTGGACCCATAAATCTTGTATTATTTGAAGAGTGTCCTTTGGAGTGAAAGGTGGCTGTGAGTCCTGTTGAGTAATGCAAACTGTGTGCTTTCTGTTCTTTTGTGCCCTGCAGGGGGTGTCATTAACTTGTCAGTGCCTATAGTTCTACCGGCTACTCACGAAGATAAAGAGAGGCTGGACGGCTGTACAGCATTTGCTCTGATGTACGAGGGCCGCCGTGTGGCCATTCTTCGCAACCCGGAGTTTTTCGAGCACAGGAAGGAAGAACGCTGTGCCAGACAGTGGGGAACAACATGCAAGAACCACCCTTACATCAAGGTCCTTAACAAACCTTGCATTTTATCTCCATGGGCCGATACTGTGTATGTTGAAGTGTGGGCATTACCTGTATATCCACAATTCCTTTGGGATTGTTGATATTTTGCAGAATGGACACTGGATCTCAGATTAGTGTGATGAACACATGATCTTGTCATTTTGGTCTGGATAATATTTGTTCAGTAAATCTTTTTTTTTTTTTTTTCTTATGAGGTAAAAAGGGGATGACTGAGGGAGAGGGAAAAAATCCCAAGCAGGCTTCATGCCCAGCGCAGAGCCCAATGTGGGGCTCGTTCTCACAACCCTGAGATCATGACCTGAGCTGAAATCAAGAGTCGGATGCTTAGCTGACTGAGCCACCCAGGCACCTCTAGTTAATCTTTTTTAAACATCTCCTATACATTAGGTCCTGACTTAGGTACTGGTTCTGGGAATATAGGGCTGATGTAACAGTGGACACAGTCTCTGTATGGTTGGAGCTTACTGTCTGGTGGGGAGCAGACATCATGTTCTATAGGAAGGCTGCGAGGGCAGGTGCTGTGGGAGCCTACGGCAGGGTGATTGGGGTTTTAATTGAACGCTTTGTGTCTGGTATGAAAGCAGTGAAATCCAGTTAGTCTTTCCAAAGGGCCTCATGTATTTTATGTGTTGTATGTGAAATGTCATCACTGAAGTAAAATTTCTGTCATTTGTTTTAAAGTATACTCTGAGCTTTAAAAGAAATTAAGTGAAATTTTAGTAGGTTGTCTAGACAATTTTTAAGACATCTGTTTAGGTCATGTCAATGTGTTAAATCTTGTCTCATGAGGAATAAAAAGTGATAAACTTTTTAAGATAGGGAGATATTGTTTTAGAAAATAAGGAGTTTGAATTAGTGATGGTATCAGACATTCCTTTGGTATTAAAATTCTACAGTTATTAATAATAAATAGTAGTTTACAAAACGTGCTTACTTATGTAAATTCTTTGAACCGCAAAGCAAACCTATAAGGATGGGTGGCATTTCTATCCTACATATAGAGAAATTAAGACTTACAGGGGATAAATATCATGACCAGAATTATACAGCTAACAGGTAAGATGAGGGTTTGGTTTGAATTCAGGACTTTGGGCTTCAAAGCCCTCTTCCATAATCTGTAGCAGAGAGCAATTATTGGTGTTTTTTCCACTTTTACTTAAAGATTTTTATTTATTTGACAGAGATCACAGGTAGGCAGAGAGGCAGGCAGAGAGAGAGGAAGGGAAGCAGATTTCCCGCTGAGGAGAGAGCCCAGTGCTGGGCTCCATCCCAGGACTCCGGGATCATGACCTGAGCTGAAGGCAGAGGTTTTAACCCACTGAGCCACCCAGGTGCCCCTCCACTTTTATTTAGAGTAATCCATAAACTTCTTGGGATACTTAGTACTTGTATGCAACCTTGAGGATCCAGCAAGGTTGTGATAGGAGGAACTGTGAAAAACAGAATTCCAGTTTTAGGAAGCAGGAGGAGCAGACTCCATGCATTGGAGAGATGACTGGTTGTCGAGCAGGAGAGAGGACCTTGGGAAGACAGAGGGAAGATAGCGTTCTACCCTGAGATGTTAAGATCTTGTTGGGTCATGAGTGGTTTACATGTATTTCTGCTTCGTGCTTTTCACACCACATTTCCGTCATTTACACTGTCCTTATAGTGATCCTTGCAAGTAGAATCCTGGAGAGTCTTAGGCTGGGTTCAAGTTGCCCACAGTGACAGTGGTGTCCGTTTGTGCCTTGCTAGGAGTGGAGAGGTCACAGGCAGCCTTGGAGCATGAGTGAGGCCCAAGCAAAGAGGTGCTTTAAGAAGCTTGCCAGGATGTTTCCAGCCCATCCCCCTTGCTCTGGTACTGGCCACGCTCTCCAGGTCTCCAGCCTAGAGTTGTGCCCTGCCTGCAGTCTGCTTCCTCATGTCCATCACAGTCTGATCTCCTCAGAGCAGCTGGAGGAGATCAGCTCTTCCTGAAATACTTGAACTCCATGGCTGGTTCCTTTTAGTCACCTTGGGTTCATTGCCACCCTCCTCAAGAGAGACCTTCACTGACTCTTCGCTGAAATGTCCTTGAGTCTAATCCCCAGGAGCTCTGCTCCATTGCCCTGGTTGTTCTCTCTTAACAGTTTTCACTAGCCGACACTTGCCTGCTTTCTGCTCAGTCTGTCCCACTAGAATGCAAGCTCTGTTAGAGTGAGGCCTTTTTCTGTCCTGTTTGCTGCTATATTCCCCAGTGCCTAGTGCAAACCCTGGCACGGCCAGTTACTAGATAAATACTTGCTGATTGAATGGTTTGATGGGTGGGGAAGGACTTTTTGGCAAGCAAGACCAGGTTGGAAGGGACCGTAGCAATCTAGGTGCGTTATTGGCACAGACGCTGAAGCGAGGGTGGGCAGGGGGGTGAGGGAGGAAGGGTGAGCTGGAGCTGTGCTGTGGAAATGGACAGGTCCAGAGGTTACATCCCTCCTCTCAGGGAAAGAGCAGGAGTAAAGCTGTGAGAAATTTGAGGTGGTGTGGAGATGGGAAGGTATGAATTTGTGTCCAGCTCCATCATCACTTGAATTGCTCAAAAGTTTAGGATTGGAGAACACAGAGGCTGGGGTGACCCAGGGTTACAAATGTTTCTGTTCATCAGCATACAACAACAGTGAAGAGAATGTTTTTACCTAACAAGTCATAATTACTCATTGTGTCCCAGAACCCTCTGAGAGCTTATAAAATACATTCTAATTTTAAAACATCTCTAATCCCAATTCAGTTGATAAGCCAAACAGATTTACCGTTGGCCTTAAGATGAGGGTAGCTTAGAGCTACATGTAGCTCCTGTGAGAAATGTTCTTACTTATTTTGATCTTGGTTTCTGTTTAAACATTTTCTTTCTTCCATTAGATGGTTATGGAACAAGGAGATTGGCTGATTGGAGGAGATCTTCAAGTCTTGGACCGAATTTACTGGAATGATGGTCTTGATCAGTATCGTTTCACTCCTACTGAGCTAAAGCAGAAGTTTAAAGATATGAATGCTGGTAAGACATGGATCTCATTATCTAACACAGGACTATTTGGAGTCTCTGCTTGATGGGAAAGTTCTAGAATTTTTCCATTGCTTACTAAAGTATAAAAGAACATCGAGTAAAGATAATTGCAGGATGGAGTATGTTGAAGTGGTAGTTGATCTAAACCCACCTGGGTAGTTTGGTTATATGGGTACAGTTTGATCGAACACTTTGTATACTGTGTGGGAGATTGTTGCCAATAATAAATTGACCTTTTATTTGTGTATTATAAAACTCACATGCTAAAGCTGAGTAGAACTATGGAAGAGAAATTATTTGAGTAATTCACTTATATCAGTGTGCTTTATATTTCCGAATATCTTTTTTTTTTTTAAAGATTGATTTATTTATTTGACAGAGAGAGACAAAGAAAGAGGGAACACAAGCAGGGGTTGTGGGAGAGGGAGAAGCAGGCTTCCTGCTGAACAGAGTGTGGGCCTTGATCTCAGGACCCTGGGATCATGATCTGAGCACTACCCAGGTGCTCTATTTCCGAATATCTTATGAGTCTAACATATCACTGCAGAAAATAATAGAACAACAATATCATGTTGGCTATTTATTCAACAAATGTTTGGTGTACATCTTTATATACCAGGGTGCCAGGTGCTGGGGATCCATAAATAAAGTAGCTGAGAGCCAGTTATCCTTACATCAGACAACAACAGGAGCCTATGGTATAGAAGACAAGGACAGTAAACAGATAACAGGGAAGGTTGTCAAAGAGTGGTTTAGTAGTGGTTTTCGATTTCTGGATTAACATGAAATGGAGTAGTATGAGTAGAGTTCGTAGATGCTGTTCTTTATACTGCAGGACAGGGATTTTTATACCTGACAGCTTGCAATCCGCAGGTCTTCACACAGAGGTATGTGAGTAACGTGTTTATACTGGTACAGCCACATACTCAAATCCAAGCTTCCATGTCAGGGACTGGCATTCACGATAGAGCTTGGGATCTGAAGAATTTGAAAGATTCGTTACAGAAGTAGTTAAGCCCTAAGCCTTGGTGTAGCTTTTTAAAAACACTTTCTGTGTAGAAAGGGAGTATTCAGGGCTGAGAAAAGTTAATGTGGTGGCTTTTTAAGGAGCTAGCTAACTCAGCCATAACTCAGAAGCCCCCTTCCGAGTGACTATGGAAGCTGGGCAAGAGCACTCATTTCAGGAGTTGTGTCTAGCTTCTGTGGACTCCAGAGTCTGGGGCACACACTGTCCCCTGCTTTAATACCAAGAAGTCATGTGGTTGTGGAGAAATTACTTTTTTCTCCAAGTCTCGCTTCCTTCAATTGTAGAAATAAGGGTGGTAATAATACTTAATTCATAACATTTTATTTTAAAAAGCAAAATGTGGGGCACCTGGGTGCTTCAGTCGGCTAAGCATCTGACTCTTGATTTTGGCTCAGGTCCCGATCTCAGGCTTGTGAGATTGAGCCCCACGTAGGGCTCTGTGCTGAGCGTGGAGCCTGCTTAGGATTCTCTCTCTCCTCTCTCTCTGCTTCTCCCACAAAAAAAGGCAAAAAAGTTAAATGAGATCAGTTGTGTAAGGCACTATGATCTCCGACCCATAGTAAGAGGTCAATGTGTCATAATTTCTGAGTCTGAAGGGCGTCTCACCTCTATTTGCGTAAAGGTTAAAGAAAGAATATCTATTTATTCTTTTTTTTTTTTTTTAAGATTTTATTTATTTATTTGACAGAGAGAAATCACAAGCAGATGGAGAGGCAGGCAGAGAGAGAGAGAGAGAGAGGGAAGCAGGCTCCCCGCCAAGCGGAGAGCCCGATGAGGGACTCGATCCCAGGACCCTGAGATCATGACCTGAGCCGAAGGCAGCGGCTTAACCCACTGAGCCACCCAGGCGCCCGATTTATTCTTTAACTCTACTGTACTTTGCTGGTATTTGAAATAAGAGCTTAAAATAGATTGGGAACTGGAGACCACACAGTGTCCAGAGCTGTGCAGTTTCCTCCCAGCCCGCCTCATTTATTCAGTTTCTGCTTGGGCCCTGTATGTCCTCTGAGCCCAGGACCCATACCCCACTCCTCTACACCTCCCACCCCCTGGCCCTGGGACCTCTTTAACTTCACTATCTCTGAATTTGAAGCTACTATGCAGGAGTTTCTCTGAATGATACACTTGGTGCCCGCCTACACTATAGTGTTTTCTTCTTTTTTGCTAACATGTTTTGGGCCCAGTCACAGGGGAATATATCATGATTGTTCTAAGTCAGTGAGAGTACCTCATTCTCTTGTCAGTGATTTAAGGGTCCTTGTATAAGTTTGTTCTGGCCATTGAGATGTAAGAGAAAAGGGTTTCCAGAAAAGGGTTTTCTTTCTTTTCTTTTTAAGATTTTATGAGAGCGTACGCATGCGTATGAGTCGTGGGGAAGGGCAGAGGGAGAAGCAGGCTTCCCGCTGAGCTGGGAGCCTGATGCAGGGCTGGATCCCAGAACCCTGGGATCATGACCTGAGCCACCGAAGGCAGATGCTTAACCACTGAGCCACCCAGGTGCCCCAGGGGTTTTCTTTTTGACAAGAAAGTGGCTTAGGACAAAAAGTCGTCTTTTCTTAACCCTCTTCTTCCTGCTTCAGATGCTGCCGGGAAAGGGTACAGCGTTTGGAGCTTGGGTAACTATTTCGTATCTGTGAGAATCCATGAGAATCTTAAACTGGCTGAGTTTCTGACCCAGTCGTAGAGTCCTCTGATTCCAGATTTCTTACTCAAATACTTAATGTATGTTTGAACTGTTTAAGACACTTCTAGCTGGATCTTATTTCATTTGCAACCAGAATTATCTGATAGTTTAGTACATACAGGCTTTTTCCTTTTTTTCTTTTTTTTTTCTGGTGAACAAGAACATGTTTAATGGAAGATGTGCTGAGACCACCTCATTTACTTTAATTTTTTGCCAAAATTTGAATTCCTAACTAATTCATGTTCATAAATTAATTGTTAGCACTGGTGAAGGGTCTTATCAAGGAGTTATTCATAATTGGAATCTTTAATATTACATCTGTTTTTCACTCTTGCTTGGGAGCCAAACATTTTAAGTCATTTAGAGAATTTGTTGCATAATGAGTGATTGCAACTTTGTTTAAAGTAGCTGAGAGCCAGTTATCCTTACATCAGACAACAAAGATTGTGGAGTATTATTTTGTTTACTTTTCCATTTTAGACTAAGGCAAATACGCAACAGACCCAGGAGTTTCTTTTGTAGTTCTTGTTCTCTCTTTTAGGAGGGCCATTAACAAGTCCTTTCCTGGTGTGTTTGTGTCTCGTACATAGTGCAAGGAGAGAAAACAGAATCTTTATTTTCTCTTTTACCCAGGGTTTCTTTTCCTACCTCTTCCTATTTCTCCTCCTCTCATCTTTGAAGAAGAATTTTGATGATCGGACACGGGCTGTTGTCTTGTGTTCATTACTGGTATGATAGCATTTGCTGTGCTGAGCTGGTTCTGTAGCTGGAAGGGTGGAGTGGTCTTTAATAGCTCCATCAGTGATTGCAAGGGGACACTGTTCCAGAGAGCAGGTTCTTTCAATCACTGGTGGTTTACCACTGTCTTAGAAAGAAGAATGGATTTCACTTAGGCCAAGTAAGAGCCAGTTAGTATTTATTACACACAGAATATTGCTTTCTTGATGGACTACCAAGGGAAAGTTGACATAACTTCTTTCAGGCTAGTACCAGTATCATAGTATTAAAGAAATCTGAGAAAGCTTTGTTCATCTTACAAACACGTTTTTAAATTAAATTAAATTTATTTTTTAAAGATTTTATTTATTTGATAGAGCACAAACAAGGGGAATGGCAGGCAGAGGGAGAAGCAGGCTCCCTGCTGTGTAGGAAGCCCAACATGGGGCTTGATCCCAAGACTCTGAGCCGAAGGCAGACACTTAACTGACTGAGCTACCCAGGCACCCCTAGACTGTTACTCTTATTCCCCAAGGTATCGCAGCAATAAATTGTTTTACATTCTTGAGCTTAGAAATGTTTTCAAATTGTAGTAAAAAAAGTGTTGAATATAAAGCTTTTTGTCAGCTGGGCTCTGTCCTTGCTTATTCTTTCCCCTTCCTGTCTGTTCTGTCTTGTGTCTGTGTGTTGGGGTTTAAGGAAAGTAATGGAAGGGAGCTGTATCCTGCTTCCATCATGTGGGAAACATTAGCAGATAATCAAAGAATACAGAAAGTTGGGGGGAGCTCTTGCCCCATAGCATCCTACTTCAGCACTGTGATCTGGCCATGCCTCCATCCCCTACAACGAGCTTCCAGTCACCGCCTCTCCTCACAGCTTCAGAAACACTGTCTTCTTCCAGCGCCCTCAGGAGTGCTAACAGGATGCAGAGCTGCTAGTCGCTAGAGGTCTCATCAGTCCTTCTGGGTTCCCTTAACCTTGACACTGTTCTTCAGATACTCGCTTTGTGGAGTTATGTTGAGAGCCTCATCTGAGTGTGCCTTGATCAGACTAATAGAGGCTCCCTACACTTTGGATTACAGTATCTCCAGCTCACTGCCTTATGGTCAAGAAAGTCTAATGCAGGGCGCCTGGGTGGCTCAGTTGGTAGTGTCTGCCTTTGGCTCGGGTTATGATCCCAGGGTCCTGGGATTGAGCCTCACGTCGAGCTCCCGCCTCTGTGGGAAGTCTGCTTCTCCTCTCTGACTCCTCCTGCTTGTGTTCCCTCTCTCATTGTGTCTCTCTCTGTGAAATAAATAAAAATCTTTTAAAAAAAAGAGTCTAATGCCTTCAGAGACTATCTGCTTCTGCCTTAGACTTCTCATGAATCATTCCCAACTTTACTTAAAATATCCTTCTAACGTCTCCATCCATTCATTAAAGTGCAGTTTGTAGGGATGCTTGGGTGGCTCAGTTGGTTAAGTGTCTGACTCTTGATTTTGGCTCAGATCATGATCTCAGGGTTGTGACAGTGAGCCCTGCATCGGGCTCCATGCTCAGTGGGGAGTCTGCTTGAGAGTCTCTCTCCCTATGCCCTACCCCCTCCTCGCATGTGTGTATGTTCTCGCTCTCTAATAAATAAAATCTTGGGGAAAAAAAAGGAGTTTAAGTTCATGAAAAATGCTAATTAGTATTGTAAGTAGAAAGGCAAATATTTAAGTGACCTGTCTTATTTTTTCTTTCCCTCATAAGCAGTTTAAGTAAAAGAAAGCCAGTAATTTAGGACAGTCTAGAGGAAGGAGGGGAAATCAAGCTCTTTCTTACTTCCAGCTCTCTTCAAAAAAAAGCTGCCATAAAAACAAACATTAAACACATAACCTTCCCTAACAACTCTAGAGCTGTTGTCAGTACCCTTGTTCAGCTACCACATTGACTGAGGGAAAATCAGAAATGCCTGTTACTAGAGCTTTGGGGTAGATAAAGTGGCAGATAATAAAGCTTGGGTGGGCCCGGAAGAGGAGACTTATTAATTACTGCTGTATGTAGGACAGTTTTACAGAAGAAGTTGAGAGCAGGGAAGCAGGAAGATGTTGTAATTCTGGGTTAGTGGCAGGGCTCTGACTGTGGGCGTGGCAGTGGAGCACAGTTCTGAGATATGTGGGGACAGCCCTCCTGTGAGAACTGAGGCTGTCTTTGGGCACTTGGCTACAAAGCTGCAGAGTAGGGTCACAGCCAAGTTCTTGGCATCTTGGGACAGTAATGTTTGCTGGTGGTGATGCTGGCTTAGGCAGCCCATGTCCTCCACGAATCCAGGGGACTCTATGCTTGTCCTCTCCCCACCACCAGGAAGAACTCATGGTTGCCATTTCCTTCCCCTGTCACAAATCGGTGCATGCTCAGGAGAACCATCTCCTGTTCTTCCCCTCCCATTTTCTGGAAGGAAAGAGATCAGATAGTACTGGTTTCTTTAGTGTGTTGGCTGCTGGACTGGAGGGAAAGGGACAGAACCTGCATTACTGGACTGTCCCTTTCTTTAAACATGAAATACTGAAGGACTAGGTTTTAGGGGTTAGACCTGCGTTTGGCTTGAGTAATAGAGAAGGTGGAAGGATCGAAGGAATGGGGGTAGTAATGGGCAATATATACTGAAATGCTTTCAGTCATAAGTCTCTCTAACTGATGAAGTGGACGGTCAGAATTAGAGATGCAGCTAACAGAGGCCAACTGTAGGTGATCAGTAATTGAATCCAGGGGAATGGGTAAGTTTCCAGAATGAGAACAGGAGGAACTTCATAGGACCCAGCAAATGAACCTATTGCTCCAAGAGGGACCACAAGATGTCAGAAGCAGGTGATCGACCCGAAAATGGCCAAGCAGAGTATAAAATGTCCTACATCTATGATTACAAGTGTGTAAAAATATATGTATAAGGGGAAAACTAGGCGGTTGTGCAAAACAACCAAAAACAGCTCTATTAGGATAGTGCGTTTTTGGGTGATTCCCCACTCCCTCCCAAATGTCCCCAGTGTTTCATGGCTTTTCCTTTAAAGGGTAGAGAAAGGGCTGGTGTCATGGTTAGCAGGTTATGAGGACAGTGGGGTTGGGGCTCGATGTCAGAGGACAGGATGGCGTCTCCTGGTTTTGGCAGGGGTCTCATACTCACAAAGGAACATTGGTTGACTGAGTGGATCCAGCCCCGTTCTTCTATCACTTGATCCTTCACACTGTCACCAGACTTATCTTCTGAAAACAATGACATAGTCATGGCCTGTTGGAGTTGAAGGACCTGTGTTTCTTTTATCACACATTTCTTCTTCGATTAGTGAATGCTTGCTTCTCCTTTCTGACCAGATTGTAAGCTCCTGGGCCCAGGACCAGTGCTGTTTTGGATCCCTACCTCAGGATTGGCATAGCTGTAGCAGAAACCCCCATGGCCTGCAAAGCCTAAAATATTCACTCTGGCTCTTTATGGAAAAGGTTGGCTTTTATGGGTGGCGTCAGCAGCTTCGTAGTGTCCCTTCCTGACCCTCCAGAAGTCAAGATTATGGATGGAATTCCTGGTCTTTCCCCAGGAACATGGTTACAGAGGGCTAAAAAGAGATGGAAATCATAAATATCAGTAGTAAATTCCAGTCATCTTTTAGATCATCTCCCATTTTCAAGCAGAGTTGAAATCATGGACTTATTGTAAGTAGAAAGGCAAGTATTTGACACCAGGAGTGGTGTGACAGTGGGGAAATCACTGTCCTTTAGAGAAAGAGGATGAGGACGTGAGGCTATAAGTATTAGAGGCTCCAGGTCCACAGTAACTCATAATTTTTTTTTCCATCCTCAATGGAAAATTGATGGAGGAAAATTTAATAGTGATGCATACTGGGTTGAGTTAGCTGGGACAGTACCCTGGGAATGTCAGCCTCCAGTGGATCAGGTGCTCTTCTTACATCTTTCATCCACGTCAGTTCTCTAGTGGAGAAACCAGATGGGAGGGATGAAAATGCAGTCTGGATCTAACAGACAGTTAAAGCCATTTGTGCAGTTCATTGATAATTAAAAGGGACTGGGTAGAAGGTTAGGAAAAATCTGGCAATACTGGCAAGAAAAAAAATGGTCAGACAGATCAAATGGTCATTGGGTTCCTGAGTAGACTGATATGAAGGAAGTAATTCTGCCTGGAAGAAATTTTGGCAGTCAGATCCTTTATATGCTGCTAATGTGAACTTTCACTAAGTCATCCATCTTCACTTTATCTGTTAAATGACCAGTGTGAAGCTAGATTAATTCTTTTAGGAAAGAAAGCCTACATAGATAAATTATTAGGATCTGTGAAATATGTGTATTTGAGACCATTTATTTTACATGTTTCCTTTTGCACATCCTGCCATATAGATACTCCTGCCGAATGGTGATTTTACAACATAAGATTTGACCTGAGTGAAGTCTAGGCATGTAGTCATCATATACCTGAGCGGTAACACCCAGGGGGGCCCTCTACAGAGACAGATGCCTGTTTCTGATTAAGGAGGACAAAAGCGAATGAGCACAGTGCTAACATGCCCTCGTCTTGGAGGCATTAGCTGAGTGTTAGTTTGTACCCGAGTGGACCTTGAGCCACGGGTGGAACAGTGGCTTCAGTTTCTTGCCAGGAATATTTAGATGTGTTTTTTCTCCTCTCCCTCCCTCCTCTCCCTTCTCTCCTCTCATCTTGAATGAATTAAGGAATTCAGATGTACAAGGGACCACAGTATGCATCTCCCTGTGCTGGGTGCTTTATATTATTTTTTCTTCATAACAATAACCTTAGTATCATCCCTATTTCAAAAATGTACAAAGTGAAATCCAGTCCTTATAGGCCACAGTCCGTGTCTAGAAACTGGTGTACTTACAATATGAATCCATAATTAACCCTGTTCTAAAGTAATGATTCTTTTGGTACCCTGCATGTATCTTCTCTTTTAGACCTTGTTATTACGGAAAATTTCAAACTTTACACTACTTGTAAGTAGGTATCATAGTATACTGAATCCCTGTGTGCTTCTAGCCCAGCTTCAGTAGGTAGTCAGCTCTTGACTAATCTTGTTGCATCTTTGCCCTCCTTGCTACCTCACCCCTGCATGTGATCTGAAGCAGAGCTCATACCCCCTTTATTTCATGTTTTAGTACCTATCTCTTAAAGACAAGGACTTAAAAAGGACAGCCATGATACCACTTTTGTAGCTTAATAATAATAATCACTTAATGTAATCAAATATCCACTCAATGTTCAAATTTCTGATAACTTCATAGTAATCACTTTTTAATTTAATTTGCTTATTTAAAATATTTTATTTATTTATTTGAGAGAGAGAGAGAGACAGAAATAGAACAGGAGCTGGGAGGTGAGGATTCGGAAGCAGGCTCCGTGCTGAGGAGGGAGCCTGACATGATGCTTGATCCCAGGACCCTTGGATCATCACATGAGTTGAAGGCAGGCGTTTAACTGACTGAGCCACGCAGCCACCCCTATAGTCACTTTTTAAAATAGTTTTTTGGAGATTCCTCAAGAAATTAAAAATAGAACTTCCCTATGACCCTGCAGTTGCACTCCTAGATATTTACCCCAAAGATACAGATGTTGTGAAAAGAAGGGCCATCTGTACCCCAGTGTTTATAGCAGCAATGGCCACGGTCGCCAAACTGTGGAAAGAACCAAGATGCCCTTCAACGGACGAATGGATAAGGAAGATGTGGTCCATTTACACTATGGAGTATTATGCCTCCATCAGAAAGGACAAATACCCAACTTTTGTAGCAACATGGACAGGACTGGAAGAGATTATGCTGAGTGAAATAAGTCAAGCAGAGAGAGTCAATTATCATATGGTTTCACTTATTTGTGGAGCATAACAAATAGCATGGAGGACATGGGGAGATAGAGAGGAGAAGGGAGTTGGGGGAAATTGGAAGGGGAGGTGAACCATGAGAGACTATGGACTCTGAAAAACAATCTAAGGGTTTTGAAGGGGTGGAGGGTGGGAGGTCTGGGTACCAGGTGGTGGGTATTATAGAGGGCATGGATTGCATGGAGCACTGGGTGTGGTGCAAAAATAATGAACACTGTTATGCTGAAAATAAAAAATAAATTAAAAAAAAAAACTAGTGACATATGGTGACAAACATAACATGGAAATATATATATATATATACACACGTACATACACATATATATAATTTTTGTTATATATATGTATAATAAAAGTTGTATAAAGAAAAAATAAATAAATAAAATAGTTTTTTTGAATCAGGATCTAAATAAGGATCCTGCATTGTATTTGCTTCATGTCTCATGTCAAAATTTTTCACTTTGTTTTTTAACTTTTTATTTTGAAATGGTTTTAAATTTACAGGAAAATTAGGATTCAGAATAGGAACAAGAACTCCTGTATATTTATCCCGAATCTATAGTTACTAACATTATACGTTATTGGCTTTCTCGTTCTGTCTTTAATAAAAGTTGTAGACATGACAGGATGCCTCATTGCCCCTTAGTAAGTCCGCACGCATTTCCTAAAAATAACGGTCTCTTACCTATTTATAGCATGCTCATCCACATCCAGAAAATAACATTGGTGTAGCACCGTCTAACCCTTATACTCCATTCAAATCATGCCACTGTCCTAATAAGGTCCATTATAGCAAAACCAACAGCAGTCAGGTTTTTTTCTTCCCCACCTTTCCTTTCTGGTTCAGGACTCAGTCATGTCTCTTTATAGTCTACTTCAATTTGGAAGGGTCATTTAGTCTTTATTTTGTCTTTCATGACCTTGACATTTTTTAAGAGTACATATCATTTACTTTGTTGAATGTCGGTTAGTGTGGATTTATCTGCTGCTTCCTCATGTTTTGATTTGGGCTACACGTTTTTTGTCAGAGATACTACGAAAGCAGTTGTGAGCTGTCAGTGCATTGTATCTGGTGGCTTACAATTTTGACTCATCTTGAACTTTTGTTTTAAGGTTAATGTCTTTAAAAAATTTTACTTTTGTCTCTTGTTTAAGATTGTGTTTGCCAGGATTTTCTGTTACAAAGTTAACAAGTTATTTTGTGCTTATTAACTAAAAAGTATTTTGGGTGAGAGATTTTGAAACTATAAATATCCTGTTGTTATCAAACTTTTACCCACAATTTTTTTTAGCACATTACAAATATGGTCAAATGGTGATTTTTCTAATTGTCATTCTTCTGATGTTTATTAGTTGACTTCTACCCAGAACTGGAGTTTCCCCTTCTCTCCATTAGTTTGTTGATTTATTTTATTCTTCATGGACTCAGATTCCTGTTTTACTCAAAAGGTTACAGTTTGTTACTATTATTGTTTATGTTGGTGTGTAACTTGTGCTTGTTGGGATTAGTCATTGGGTCAAACTGGTTGCTCTGTCCTTTTGATATGCCCCAGGCCCAGGACATCATTTTTCAAGCACTTCCTTTCTTTATGACACACAAGATGTTCCAGCTCATGTTGTGAGTTCCTTGCCCTAGCACTAGAACCAGCCATTTTGCCAGCGTTATTTAGAATGTAAAATTGGTGCTTTTGTGTTGCTCATCATCATTGGGTAGTGGTTGCTTATAGGACCTTTCAGTGGGTGAGCTGAGAAATGTGCATTATGTGTAGGCACACAGGCACTTAGATACAGCACACACATGTTTATATTTGTTCCTATCTCCTCTCTCTGGCTGAAACCCCTGAGCTCACACTGATACTTTCAGTCTTAATCCAGTAGCACATAGTTTATTCTAACCTTTCTCCTATCTGTGTTTATGCCTTCCATCTCCTGCAGTTGAGAACACTGGCTCCCCTTATCCTCACTATGTTTATGTGTTTTCTGTATCTCACTGTGTGTAAGGAGTCTTCCAAACAGGCAGTCTTCTGGGGCCCTGGGGCTTGCAGGCTTGAGCTGGGCCAGAGTCCTCTCTCCGCAGTGGGAGTCTGGAGTCTGTCCCCCACCCACCATCCGTGCAGTGACTCACACTGGCCTAGGAGGAGGATGCACTGATGCTCAGTAAGTGGGTCTGTTGTGGGCAGGCTATTTATTTCATGTATTTTTGTGAAAGAGAGAGAGGGAGAGTGAAAACCAGATTGGGGGCGGGGAGAAGCAGGCCCCTTAATGAGCAGGGAACCTGACTTGGGGCTTGATCCCAGAACCCTGGGATCATGACCTAAGCTGAAGGCAGCCGCTTAGCCAACTGAGCCACCAAGGTGCCTGTGAGCAGGCTGTTTTTAAAGAATGGGCAGCATTAAGTGAAGGGAAGAGAGGAGAGAGTTGAGTGAGTGACATGACTTAGGCCAGAATCAGAGTGGGTGAGTAAGGTCAGGCAGTAATCTTCTAAATGTTGAATTATACCCTCTTCATTTGTTTTTTCGTGAGGGACTGGAGTATATACAGTAGAGTCAGGAAGTAAAATTGCCTCTTGCTCCCAGAGATAGGGGAGCTCTGGAGCTTTACTTAAAGATCAAAAAGGATTTTTGGAGTTTTTTTTTTTTTTTTTTAAGTAAGAGCCCAGCATGGGGCTTGAACTCATGACCCTGAGATCAAGACCGGAGCTGAGATTAAGAGTGTGGTGCCCAACCAGCTGAGCTACCCAGGCACCCCCTGTTTGGGGATCTTTTTATATCTATATATAAAACAAGATTTGAAGTGAATTCAGGCTAGAAAAACTTTCAGGTTTGTACTCCTCTTCCCATCTCCTTAAAGCAGAATAATTTTACTTATTTATTTTATTTTTTAAGATTTTATTTATTTATTTGACAGAGAGAGAGAGACAGCAAGAAGGGGAACTCAAGCAGGGGGAGTGGGAGAGGGAGAAGCAGGCTTCTTGCTGAGCATAGAGCCCAATGCTGGGCTTGATCCCAGGACCCCGGGATCATGACCTGAGCTGAAGACAGATGCTGAACGACTGAGCACCCAGGTGCCCTAAAGCAGAATAATTTTAAATGCTCATATATTTGTATCAGGACTTTCTTGTTTTTTTGTACCTCATATCAGCTATTTCTTGGGTGAAAACTAGCCTTGTTCACGTATAAAAGGTAACTTGAGAACTTCAGAGCATAACAGTAATGCTGTAAATCTTGGAATATCATAGGATGTGGCTCTCCCCCCACCCCTCAACAAACCCCCAAGCCCCTGGTCAAGTAAGGGGACACAGATTTCCTCCTGTGGCCTTCTGTCATCATGATAGAAGAGGGTCAGAATTGAGAACCTAAGGGGGAAGATGGTTATACTCTTTGGTTTAAATTTGATGGGAGAGGGGAGGATGTTCTTCTCCCTGAGTCAGGCCGGAATCATCATGGCGTGATGCTATACCAGATGTTGGCAGGGCAGTAACATAGAGCTCTTCTAACTGGGCTACCATTCTGTTCTGTGAAATTTCTCTATTATGATGCCAAAGAACCATGCTTTCTGAGAATGTCTCCTGATGGCAGCCCCTTGCAGGAGTAGAGTCAGGGTTGTAAGCAGAAGATACAGAGTCAACCAGCTTAATTCATCTAGCAGTTTTCATTGTTTGGGTAATAGCAGTGACTCTTGTAGGGTATAGTGTTGTTGCTAAACTGTAACCCACAATCCAGACCTGGCATCACAAAAAAACATCGGGTTCCAGTCAAAGTCATCAGTATAAATGAGCATATTTGGATAGTAAGTAAATTTTTTAAACTGTAAATTTTTCTACCTTTCTGCCCCCCTTTAATAAAGCAGTGTCTTGGGTCCAATGGAGGGATTGACCTGGTGCGTAATTAAGGCACAGGCCAGGAAATTGCACCCACCGTAAGCACTTAAACCAGGAAGTTGGGACCAGAAAGTGTGGTTATTCTTGCTTACCAGGAATGCAGAAAGCGGTTGTTGCAAATCCATGACCATCCTCTTACACATCCTCAGGCATTTGATTTGTAAAGTAAAAACCTGGTGGAAGGAGATAGGTCAAGTTGGCCTTGGAGTAAAAGGTCAAAGCAGGACATGTTTTTTACCCGATTGGGGGCTCATATGTTTGCTTAATCCTAGGCATCAAACTTCGGGAAGAATTGCTTGTCCTTTGGAAGATAAGCCATGAGAAATGGACTGTTCCTGACTCTGGAAATTCTCTTTTCAGATGCTGTGTTTGCCTTTCAATTACGCAACCCAGTGCACAATGGACATGCTCTGTTAATGCAGGATACCCATAAGCAACTTCTAGAGAGGGGCTATCGGCGCCCCGTCCTTCTCCTTCACCCTCTTGGTGGCTGGACAAAGGATGATGACGTTCCTTTGATGTGGCGTATGAAGCAGCATGCCGCGGTGCTGGAGGAAGGAATCCTGAATCCTGAAACGACAGTGGTGGCCATCTTCCCATCTCCCATGATGTATGCTGGGCCAACTGAGGTAGACTGCTTTTAAGATTTTCAGTGCAGTGGAAACCACATTTACTAACACAGCTAGTGCTGGTTTTCCTCTGATCTGTCGGTCTGCTCCAGACATTCAGCATGCCTGGAGTACTCTCACACTCCTTTCGGGAATGCTCTTTAGAGGTGACCCCCCAAAAGCTGTCTTCTTGGGAATGGGAAAACAGAGGCTTCTCTTGCTGTTATTGTGGTTTTTGGTCCCAGTTTTGTGAAGGAGAGAGTGCTCCTTGCAGACAGAGGCCTGGGAGAACTTGGGAAGGTGTGACAGGGGCTCCTCTTAAAACCGTTGCCCAGTTACGGGCAGAGCTCCGATAATACCCATCTCAGCCCTTTAACAAAGTACTGTCATTCTTCCCCAGAGACAGATTTGGTCTGATTTTTGCTGCTTCTGAATTTTGGAAGGGCCAATGATATTTTAGCGGGAAGATAAACATGGTGCCCTTTAAAAATCATTCAGAAGCCATTCTTCTTCTGTTCTTCTGTGAAGGACTGGTGCTTAATAGAATCAGGAAGTAAAATTACTTCTCGATACAGGGTGCGGAGAATGTTCTGGAGTTCTGTTTAGTGGTCAAAAAGAATGTTTTGAGATCTTTTTATGACCATACACACAGAAGAGGACTTAATCAAGTTTTTGCTTCAAGGCAGAATGGCCCTTCCAAAAATACTGTTGAATAGATGAATAAGTCAATGAATGACCTAAAAAACAGTGTGTGGGAAATTCTTAGGCAGCTTTCTGTTAAATTTTCAAGATGAAGAATAGAATGCACATTATTATTACATTCTTATTCAGCCCTTGAAGGGAGATGGATATACTTAGATTTATTTGGGAGGCAATCCCTCTTAAAAAGAATCTGAATAATTTATACATATTCTGTGATGTCTTCCTCCAAAGAAATTTAGGAAGTCTAGGCAAACTTAGGAAGTTTAGGAAGTTTAGGCTCAGGTGTAAATATTTTTGTTAGAGCTTTGTTGTGGGTCTGTATGCTCTTATCGTCTCTTTACGAAAAACCAAGAAAAAATAATAATAATAAACCCTGAAAGATTAAAGTGTATTCCACTCTTCTTTTAGAGCCAGTCTAAATAATGCATTGGAACTTCAGTAGGTAGAACTCCTCATACGCTTTTTTCCCTCTTTGTGGTATCAGGGGTTCATGAGAATTAGGCAGTGGATCACCCTTTAAGTTTCCTAGAGATCAGCACAACTTCTGTCTCAAAGAGGAGCTACATTGTTTTGGAAATAAAGTGACAAATTTTGTTCCAGTGGTTTTTCATCCTTTCCTTTGGTGCTGTCTTCATCATCATCATTTTAAGGAATCCAATTCTCCAGAATTCTAGAATTAAAGGATGATTGATTTTTAAAGTGGGAGTGACCCAAACAGGTTTAGGGTCAAGAATAGGCCACCTAGGAAATTCAAGGGATTTACCTTTTCAATTCAGGAGCTATTTTGTCCTCTTTGTGTTTCATTTCTTATTCCCTAACATGGGAAGAGAGATGACATTTTAGCTAAACTAAAAATTGCTTTTAGAAGGGTGAGGATAAGAGGATAAATAGATAAAGATAAATAGTAAAAATAGTAAATGTAGTAAGAAATAGTAAAAAATAGTAAAAATATTTAGATAAATAGTAAAAATAGCCAGCTGTGCCAAAACAGATTATTCTTCCCTGAGAGAACACCTCAAAGGATTAAAGCATGCTGTTTTGTCTACATTGGAAAGATTCCTAACGTCTTCTGGTTTCAGAAGCAAGTCTGTTTCTTAAAGATTCAAAGGTGAAGGTACATAAAGGCACCTTTGGGGTGCTGCTAGCACTTTGGCTTCCTTGAGAGCTGTGTTTTTGCAAGCATAGCTGACTAGTCAGTGAGCTGGCTGCCGCAGGCCCTTCCTTGGCCTCAGAGCTGATGCCTGTTGCCTCCCACCAGGCGTGGTCTGGTGAAGACCGTCCAGGCCTGCCATCGAGGAGTCCAGGCATGGTTCTGGTTGGTCCCCAGCTGGCTTGTAATCTCAGGCTAGGCTTCTGTAGACTTCTCTGGGTAATGTTTAAATGCACAATAAATGGTTATTTAACTGGTAGACTAAATGTTCTTGAAACGTTTTTTCCAGGGCGTTCTCTAGTTTGTCTTACTCTTTTCACTTCATATTTAAGTATAGTATACATGGGAAGCAGGACACATTTCATAGATGTATGGTTAAGTGGATTTCTTCCGTTTGAACAGTCATACAACTGGCATCCAGACTTTCAAAAAACCCTCTTATCTGCATCCTAGAAGCTGTCCTTTCTGTCCTTCTGTTCCCTCCCTGTTCTCCCCCAGGGGTCGCTGGTATCCTCACTTCTCACCTCAAGGATCCAATTTGCTTGTGCCAAAGCTTGGATACTCTGGGAAGCAGATTCTGAGAGCAAGATTAACATTCAGGAAATTTATTAGAGAGAGCCTTTGGGATCAACGCCTGCTGGAAGAGGAAAGAGAGGAAGGGAGTGGGATTGGGCAGAGGGAAGAGTGAAGCTGTGGTTCAGTCTTAGGGGAAGCCTCATTTGACCCTGTGTGGAGTTCTGGAAAGGCCCTCAGAGATGTTCCATGTTGCACAAGGGATAGGCATTTATGCCACCTTGTCCACCAGTGTTTGGCTGCCTAGGGAAGGGGTATGCCCTTGGGCACTACTGTTTTTTGCCGAGGCAGTTTCTGAAGAGGGCTGACAGCTGTGGAGTCTGTCCTGGCTGCTCTCCCAGATGCTGGGGAATAGTCTTCTCTTTCTGGGGATGACCTGAGTGTTGCTTCAGTGTCCAGTCCAGCCTTTTTATAACCGAAATCCTACAGTATATGCTTTTTTGTGTCAGGCTTCTTTCACTTTACATTATATTTCTGGAACCCAGCCTTCTTGTAGTGTAGAGTCGATTGTAAGTCAGTCATTCTCAGTACTCCTCGTGTGACTATACCTGATACTGTTGTGTGTGGGCGGTTTCCAGTGCTTTGGTAGTAGGAATAGCGCTGGCATGAAGATGTTAGTGCATGTCTTCCAGTGGACATTTGTGTTGTTGTATACTGAGGGGTAGCGTTGCTGGGTTGTGGGGTATGCATTTGTTTGGCTTAGTAAATACTGGCAGCGAATTCTAATGTGGTTGTACCATTTTACTCTCCCAAATGAGAAAATAAGTATTTCCTCACTTATACTTGATTATCTTTTTTTTTTTTTTTTTTAGGGATTTATTTGTTTATTTGAGAGAGGGAGAGAGTGGGCATTGCTCGTGAGTGCAGGAAGGGCCAGGAGGGAGAGTCACAAGGCAACTCTGAGTGTAGAGCCCAATCCAGGGCTATATCTCACCACCCTGGTATCACAACCTAAGCCGAAACCAAGAGTCTGATGTTGAAGCAGCTGTGTCACCCAGGCATCCCTTGATGATCTTTCTGATTTTACCCAGTTTGGTCCTTTAGCCTGACTATTTAGCCACACATTTTCTAATAATTTACTATTTCTTAACCAACTTCAAGAATGTTTTCATTGAATTGGTTTCACTAAAGAGGAAATGGAGGAGCAGTTAATGAGTTGTATTTGTATATAGTGAGTGAGAAATAGAATATAAAAATAGCTTATTTTTAATGAGCTTTTACTATATCTGCCTGGCAATATGTCAAGGGTTTTACTTGTATTAGCTAACTTAATCCTTACAATAACACTAAGAGGAGTAGGTATGATTATTCTCAACTTATAGATGAGGAAGCTGAGGTAGAGCTATAAAAAACTTGTTTGAGCCTAGGTGGCTCAGTTGGTTAGGCGACTGCCTTCAGCTCAGTTCATGATCCCAGAGTCCTAGGATCGAGTCTGCATCGGGCTTCCTGCTCAGCAGAAAGCCTGCTTCTCCCTCTCCTTCTGCCTGCTGCTCCCCTTGCTTGTGTGCTTGCTTGCTGTCTTTCTGTGTCAAATAAATAAGTAAATAAATAAAATCTAAAAAAACCCAAAAAACTTATTGCAGATCACAGGTCATCTACAGATAATCTGATTACAGGACCATGTACTAGAACTTCCACAGAATGTTTTTTTGTATCTTGTGGTGTATTATTAAAATAGGTCTTAAAATAAGTGGCCACATAGGTTTTGAAAACAGACTGGAAACAAATTTTAAAATATCTGAGAGGAGTTCCAAAGCGGTGAGGTAGGATGGCCCTGGCTGGCATTCATTAGAGGAGGAACCTAGGTACAGTGGCTTTCAAACGTGTGTTTTATGACAGCCTAGAATGATGAGTTGTGATATTCTCGGTTCGTCTATATTCCTGCTCTTTGTTTTCTTGGGATACCTGCCTCATGATCTTACTGATATCTGCTAGTGTTTTTGTTGTTGTTACAAAGGGTGAGTAAGGTGATGTAAATCATTTAACGGGTTGCCTAATTGGTGACAGCACAAGGTGATGAATATCAACTGCTTTTACTAAAAAACAGCAAACCTTTTCCTTCAAGTTCTCAATACCCCAGGGTTCTGTCCCCACTTCAGGAGAGCTGCCCATACCTCAGAGCTCTAGTTGGTCTGTGTGAAGTCCTGGAATTCCAGCTTTGGAGGAGAGCCTAGGCTGGCCTCCTCTGGCACAGACTTCCCGTCCAAGCACGTGTCCTTTGATTTGGGACGTCCTTCACTGTTTGAGAGAATATATAAAGAGCATGAAAATAAATAGTAGAAAGACAATGAAAATAACCACAGACACATACATGGGTATGTCTGTCACACACTGAATAGATGCTCTGCCTTCATTGTATCACCTCATCCCTGCAACAGCTTGGTGAGACAGCTTTATTCCATTTTGCAGAGGAGGTTGCTGAAGCTCTGAGAGGCCAAGTAGCAATGGTGGCCCATCAGAGAACGTCAGAACTGGGCAGTAGTTACAGTAGTAAAAGCAGATTTTATTCAGGAACTATTGCAGTGAGGGAAAAAAGACCACAATGTAGAATTGAGCTCAATTCCGAATAAGTTGTAGACGAGTGGGTATTGATAGCCAAGGGGCAGAGTGGGTGTTAGGAGGGCGGTATTCAGTGGATTGAAAATCACCAAGAAGAAAACATCAGAAGTTACAGGCAAGAGCTGATTGTGCTTAAACAGACCTTGCTGGGTTCTTCTTGCTGAAAGCATGCCAGTTGATCGAGTATCACTTCTGGCGTGGTGGGTGGTGGGGAAGAAGGATTTGATCACATGTCAGGTATAGAGAGTTTCTGCTGACTTGACTCAGCAAGAGTTTTGCTAAAACTGGGTAACACAGGCTCTGTATGGATGGAACTGAAGGTGGAGGCTTGGAGGGCTTGGAAGGGTCTCACTAGAGTTAGGTCAAGCAGAGAGTCAGGCCCTCACTAGCAGGACTGCAGAGCTGGGACCGAAATTCAGGCCAGTCTGATTCCATGGCCTGCCGTTCATTTCTCCAGAGCTGCTTGCCACCTGGAAGTCTCTGAGGGGCCTGTGGTCAGCAGTGCGTGGGAGGGCAAAGGAGTCAGGGGCCTGCACAGAGCTCTCAGGTTTTCTAGAAGGGTCTGAAAGCACCTTAAAGTTGCCTCTGCCTATAGATCTCTATGTGGAGTATCAGTTAGGAGCTAAGAGTAATGGTTCTTGCCAGGAAGCTCTGGATCTGGTACCTGAGAAAAGGGCAGGTTTTAACTTCCGAACTTCAAAAGAGCCAACTAGAAGTTCTAGTAAACTTCTCTGTATTTTAAACCCTTAAATGTTTTACTGATTTGTGGCCTGGCAGGATGGAAATGGTTATATGGAGTGGCTTGTGAAAACTGTGCGTTTCTCTTTCTCAAGTGCCCCCCTTGAGTGTTTCACTTACTTGGCTTATTCACAGCCTTAAGTGAAGAATTTTTTTGTAATTAAAAAAACATTCATTTTGGTAGCTTTTCCAGTGACATCAGGAAAACGTCTGCCAGTAATGCTTATTTGCCAACTAATAATAATAAAATAAAAACAATGACTGTCCTTTAATCATTTTCTGTAGGTCATTTAGAAGGCATTGGTACCAGATTTGTTTCCCTAGCACAAATGCTTTTCAGAGCAGTGAGCAGCTGTGGAGCCTGTCTGGTTATCAACAGGATGTCCCTGATTTTCCAGTCTGTAAATTTAATAGCTTGATTCCTAAATTCCATTTTAGAAATTGGGTGGGTGGGGGGCAGCATGTATAGGGAAAGTTACTTTTCTAATGCCAAAAATGTGTTCTCTGTGTACATTTTTGTTTTTGTGAGGTATTCATTGATTGTAGGAGATTGTGGTGGTCCCGTCTCACGAAATAATAAGTCCATTTTTGTAGAGGATAAATAATGCGTGAGCGTGCTGAAAGTACGATGCATTCTGGAATGTGACTGTGTGCCACTAACAGCTATATCCTTGGGTTAAGACATTTGAGTAAGGATAACGAGTTGAACTTTGGAGGAAACACGGGGTTGGACGTAGAGATTTCTCTTTGCCATGCAAGTTATCCATGCTTTATTTCCTTAATAGAAACTGTTTCTGTGCAGATAAGCAGATGCCTGACACTGGGACAGTAGGAATATTCTGCCTCCTGGATGACAGTGTATTTATTTAATTAGTCTGTGCTTTGTACCAGTGTCTGCGGCTTAAATAGGATGTGTGTTTGGATATAAATCTGTTCCTCCCCATAAGCACTTCTGAGTTCCAACAACCTAAAGAGACATTTCCTTCTGGAGATTTAAGCCTGATTGTAAGAGCTGTTAACTCCCCGGTTTTAATTATAAACTTTGATTTCCTTTGGGGTGTTTGATAGTTTTGTCTTATTTATTGTATTCATGTTTCTAGAGTTGTGCAACACAGGCTCTTACTAGGATCTCTGGGGTCACGTATTACCTAGTTCTCCTAGGATATAAAGCACATTAATATTTCTATTGCACAGTGAATGATTTTTCACACCAAATGGGATCAGTAGAGCCCACAGCTAACTTCATGTCAATTTTGATCAGTTTTGCTATGAAATTAGTTTTAAAAACTAGGTACATGGAGGTTTTTGAATTTTAGGTGCATGTGTTACCTAATCGTGGTAAGTTCACAAAATGTACATAGATCCAGCTGTATGCCTTAAACTTACACAAATTTACATCAATTATAGCTCAAGAAAGCTGGAAAAATAGGATTTCAGGTTTTTCAATAAAGAGTTGTGGGTATGTAAAGATTTAGAGTCCGAGAAACATTTAGAGTCTGTTGGTGTATATTGAAAGTAACTTTGGGGATCTGTATAGTCTGATATTTTATATATTTTTAGCTTATGTCTGGTTTCTTGATAACCGAAATTACTAATTTAATTCAGAGACATTATATTTTACAGGTGTTTTAGGATGCTTTTCACAGGGGGAGAATGCCCTTTTTTTCCTCCTGATTTTCCTCTAGATTTTCTGCTCAGCATCTGTTCTTGTTTCTTAGTGAAGCAGCATCACGTTCCAGTATCGTCTCTTAGTCTGTTTTTCTTGCAGTTAGGTAATCTGTATTGTTCCTTCCCTAAGGGTAGTGCTAACCAGGATTTGTCCTCCTGATGTCCTATCTGGCTGTAGGGCCTGGCACAGTGTAAGGGGCTCAGTAAGAATAGGTATGCCTGAGTTTGGGGGTTAGAGATACCCAGGAATAATACTCATTCTCTCGGTTGTCATTTTGCACCTTAGACATGTTACTGAAACGTGCCAAGTCTCACTTTTCCTATTTGTGAAATAGGTAATAGTAACTGATTAATATGCTATAAACATTAAATGAGATAATATTTACAGAACACTTTGTACAGTGACTAGCATATCAGGAGCTCAGTAATTGGTACCTATGTTGATCTTCTCTCACCCTGGTAAAGAACTTCATGAAATGTTTTCCAATGCCTTACCACCTTTGGTTCCTTAAAATAATAATTGGTGAGATGGTGGAGAGGCAGAGCAAATCCAGCACTTCTGTCTTTTATCAAAAGCAAATTTGGGGCCCCTGGGCTTGAGAGGCAGGAGTGAGATGGGGACGCTGGGCCATGGTGGATTTACTCTCCTTCCCCTCGATCCTCCCAATCTGCAAAGCTGGGCTCAGCCAGGGAAGCATAATTTATGAGAAAAAAATCAGTTTGGTTGCTGATGGTTGTGAACAAATACATCTCTTACATTTGAGTTGTGTTATTTCAAAGACTCAGACAGTTGAGATTCCTTGCACATAAATGGAATCTTTGGGAGAACTTGTAATGAAGATCATATCTCAGTTTCTTGATTTGCAGAATGAAGGATTTGGATTCCAGTCTAAAGTCCCTTTCAACTCTAGAGATTGTGTGATGAGGGTAATTGCAAATTGTAATTCTCTTCTGGAAGCTGGAGAATGAAACATCTAAGTAGAATTTGTAATTTTTATATTGCATGTCATCTGTGTGACTCTCATGAGGGTTGAATACTGTTCAGTACCTGTAAAGAGTAATAGAAATTGGTACTAGAACTAATTGGCACAATTAAGATCAAAAGCCATAGGAACCCGTAATCTAATGATGGGAAGGGTGAACCTCTTTTTTCATTTGCCTCTCTAGATTTTCCCAGTCACTTGAAGAGTTTAAAATGATTCCTACTGCTGAGGAATCAGGAGACAGGCCATTATGATTTAGGAATTTCAGGAAAACAGATTAATATTACAGAGATGTGATACTGTGCAAAGAAGAGAGAAGAGTATTTTTTTTTTTTTTTTGAGAGAGGAGTATTTTAACATGGAATTTGTGAGGTGAATGAAGGTATAGTTTTTTTTTAACCCAACAAAAATAGGTCATGAATTGACTTTGTAAAGAATTTTTGTACCATTGAAGTAAGTACACTTTTGATAGTTAGGGAAGGAAAATTTGCACATTTATGTAAGAAAATAGTTTCTATGCCTAAAGTCTTTTATAAACCAGCTGAGTATTTGATTTTTGCTGTATGGAATGTTGAATTTAATAAAATTTATTACATTTATATAAAAGTAAATTTCAGAGTGAATATATAAAGAAATAGGTCTCCTAAGCTGGACTTAGAATTGTTCTATTTATTATCCTCAGTTATTTCTTTCAGAGAGTGTGTAAAGGGTTAGGGGAGGAGGGAGAGGCAGAGGGAAAGAGAGAACCCCAAGCAGGCTCCATGCAGCCCCAACATGGGATTTGATCTCTTGACCCTGAGATCATGAAAGAAAATGAGAGGTGCCAGTAAATTAGCTGCCAGCTAGAATGAAGCTATCGACACTCTAAAGGAAGATAATGCAATTCAGACTGCTTAAAAGAAATCATGCACAGGTCCAGCATGTAGTAACGAATTATTACAAATATGAAGAAGCAGGAGGGTGAGATCCAGAATAGAAACTGTCCTTAGACACATACTTCGAGATGATGCTGTTGTAGGAATTTGCAATTAATAGCATTAAAGCTTCTTAAAAGCAAATATGGTCTTATGGATGTAGAATCTCAAAAATATGGAAACTATATAAAAAAGAATCAAATGGAAAGTCAAGGACTAAAAAAGTAGATCTGAAATGAAAACATCTGTTGGAAGGATGTAAATGCAGACTGGAGTTTGTAGAAGGAAAGGTTAATGAAAGAGAAGTCAGATCAATCAAAGTTACTTGAAAAGGAAAATAGATGGGAGAAATGAGCAGAGCCTCAGTGAGCTGTGGGCAGTATCAAGCTATCTAACATATGTATAATTGGAGTAATGAGAGGAGGAGAGAGAAAAAGAAATGTGCCAAAAAAGGTTGAAAAAATGATGGTTAAATTTTTCTAAAATTGGTGGAAAATGTCAACCTACAAATTCAAGAAGCCTAATAAATCTTAGAATAAATCCAAAGATAACCACACTTAGGCAGAAGCAGTCTGTTGAAATTTCATGATATAAAAAGGATCCTGAGAAGGAAGCTCCTGGGTGGCCCAGTGAGTTAAGTGGTTAAGCGTCCGACTCTTGGTTTCAGCTCTGGTCATGATCTCAGGGTCATGAGATTGAGCACCTTGCCTGGCTCCACGCTCATTGGGGAGTCTGCTTCCCACCCCCTCTTGCACATACACTCTCTCTCTTTCTCTCTCAAATAAATAAATATAATCTTCCAAAAAAAAGAAAGAAAAAAAGAAAAAAGAAAAACCAAACGATGAGGGAGGGAGGAAGAGGGAACAGTAGGGAAATAGTAGGAACAATGACTGACTTCTCAGGAGCGATACGAACAAGAAACAATGGAGTGATATCTTTAACAAAAAGAAATGCATGTTAATCTAGAATTTATAGTCAAGCAAAATAAAGGTGAAGTAAAGACATTTTCAGATAAATGAGAGTTGAGAATTCTATTAGGGAAAAGTTTTTCAGAAATCTTCTGGCAGATTTCCTCAGAGGTCCCATTGTTTGCTCAGAGACCCACAGTGTATGGCTGGCCGTATGGCTGTACAGCAGGGAAGGCTGCAAAAACAAGGACCTGGCACTTTCACCCTCTAGACTGAGGTTTCTGTCATCAAGAAAGAGATCGGGGCAAAGGAAAGTCAGTTGTTGTATAGGCAACCAGCACTGTTCGCCACGTAGGAGTTAAATTACTTTTGTAATCAGAAAAAAAGCCAATCTGTTATTTGGCACACAGATGCAGGTAAAGTAGAAAATAAGTCACATGTTAGGTTGGCCATTTATGGATTCTTAGAAGACTTTATAGGAAAGCCATAGACATCACTTGTATTCCTTCTTCCTGTGCTTTCGGTATTTCAAACCTGCTTGCCATATAAAAAGATAATACATATTGACCTCAGTTGTGCTAGAGGGATAAACAGGCAGCTCTCACAGAGTTTCAGTGACCACCTTCTAGACAGCCTGTCATCTTTTTCATAGAGCAAGTGAATTTTCTTTGGAAACACTGGCTAGGAAGTAATTAAATGCAACTGAAATTGTCATGGACTATTTCACAGAGTAGTAGTAACAGTGGCAATGTTTGTGACTGTCCTTTGTTGAGGGCCAAAGGGTATGTTGAATGTTTTCAAGCCTCCCACCAATCTGATATGTTAAACATTATCTTTTTCATTTTTATAATTTTGGAAACTGAGGGTTCAGTTTCAAGTCTAAACTTTACTAAGGGCATTCGGTCATGAAGGGGCAAAAGCAGGCTTTAGATCTGTCTTCCTAAAGTAGATACAGGATGGCTATGGGCTGACTTGCATTCTTTCTATTAAAGCATGTTACCTTTTCAGTGGGTTGTAAGTTGATTCATACCAGGCATTGTTGGAAGAGTTACATGTGATTTGTTTATTCCTGGTTGTTAACAGTTTTAAAAGTATTCTAATAGGGAAGTCGGTCCCTAAAGTACAAATTGAAATTATTTGGTCACTTGCAGGAGAATGTTGACTCTGTCCATGTTTGTTATGTTTACCTTTAATTTACTCATTTAACATCTAGAAGAAATTAAAAAGGCAATTAAATTTCTGGATATTTTATAAGCCAAAATCAGAACTGGCCACTGCCAGTTGCTTTGTGATCCTGTAAGTTACTAATTTTTCTGGCTTTGGTTTCATCTTCTTGTAGAAGGACAGAGAGGGTTGGATTAAATGTTCTGAGCTTCCTTACATGCTAAAATTAAGCCATACATCCTTGGTTCATTGACCATTTGGTACTTGAATGATTTACTTATCTAGATATAAATATTTAGTGAACAAAGTAAGTTCACCTGAAATCAGAGAACTTCGATTGCCTTTTTAATTTAACTCTGTAAGCAGTAGTTAATTTGCATGAGGCTGGAATGATTTTCGACTTAAGTGAAATTGCCAAGTAGTTAATTGATTATTTGATTTTGACCCTTTGATAAAAGTTCTGAGTCAGAACTAGCAAAGGTCTTGTGTGTGTCTATAGTGAAGGGGCAGAGGGGAATGGCCAGAATCTTCATGAAGTGCTGAATCTAAGAGTGGTTGGAGGAAGAGGGGTCTATATGAGGAACAAAAGTCTTTCATTATCATGTCTTGCCATCTTGTTCATACAGGACTATTATAGCTCATTGCAAACAGTAGTAGTGCTGCATAGTGGGAAACATATAGTGATAGGACCTTGGGGTCCTCTTTATTTAGCTAGCATATGGGGAAAGAGAATTAGGATAGTGCTCAAGAGGTTTTTGAATGTTCCAAGTTTGGAACTGGCCACATACCATTTGGGCTCTCATTTTTTTCAGCCAAAACTCTGCCACATGACTACACTGCAAGGAATACTGGGATTATATTAAACTGTGTTCTCAGTAAGAAAGGTAGTATAAGGTCCTTAGAAATATGGGTATACGGGAAAATAGGTGAGTGAAAAAAAAAGTTAAGACAATTATTAACTCTAGGAAAAACAAACAGTTGTATAAGGAGGGGAATAAAATAAAGATGGTAATGGCTAACATTTATTGTGTACTTTATACCAAGTACTATTCTAAGTCTTTACGTTTCATATATTAATTTTCTTAAAAAAGTCATGAGATAAATACAGTTGTACTTCCAATTTTACAGACAAATGTTGATTTCACCAACAGTGGTGATATCACTGTATTTATTGGATAAATGGCATAGGGAATGAGGAAAATGGAGTAAGAGTCAAGCATCATCATAGTAGGAAATATAAATAGTCAAATCAGCAGGATACAAATGCCATTTAGAAACACAGGGGTGCCTGACTGGCTCAGTCAGTGGAGCACAGAACTCTTGATCACAGCTGCATGCTGGGTGTAGAGATACTTAAAAATAAAATCTTAAAAAAAGAAAGAAACACAGGTAAAAATCAGTAGAAACGGCTGAAAAAGCTGAAACTCCTCAGGGTGATCAGTTTGAGTATTGGGTTTGGGATTGTCCTTATGTTATTGCACTTTCTAAGCCATGTCAATAAAAATATATCTTGGTCCAAGATGAACTACCGAGAACAAATGACAACATTTGTGTGGGTAGTCATCATTTATATCTTATTTTCACCTAGATCAGAATGGTTGTGTAAGTCACTTGAGTGGTGGAGCTTAATGCTGAAAGGGAGCCGAGGCCAGATTTCTAGACCTGGGTTTCCTCTGCATTTTCTTGGCCAACTCACTTAACCTTTGGGTGATCATTTTCTTCATATGTTAAGAAGAATGATGCTCTTACAGCTACTTTAACTTATAAAGTTCTGAAGTTCCAGGTGTTAAATGAATTATTTTTTATTTCTCCACACTTGCTAGTGTAGCTGTCTCTGCTTCTGAGCTCATTTTGGATGCTGTGTAGCTGTGGAGTCACAGCCAACACCTGGTTTTACTCTTACCTGGTATCTGGGGTATGAGTCACTTAGCTATCAGGTTTTCTCAGTGCCAGTGTGTGTATGTAAGGATTCATATAATTGAAATCCTTGTCATCCAGTAGCTTTTTTTTTTTTTTAAACCTGTTCTAATATAACAGAGAAGAGTGTATACCTCACAAGTTTTTGTATGGTTCAAGGACTTCTTACAGCGAACGTACTCTAATTACCAGCAACCAGGATCGTAGGTCCCGAGACAGAACCTTACCAGGGACTCCTAGAGCTAACATCAAAATGGATTAGATACAAGCTCCTATTTCCAAAGTTGGTAATTTTCAATTACAAGTTGAGTAAGTTAGTTCTGAGGATTGAAGGTTCTGCTTAGTGATTATAATTAATAATACTATATTATGTACTTGAAATTTGCTGGGAGTAGATCTTAATTGTTCTCAGCTCACACATACACACAAAGGTAACTGTGAGGTGATAGATGTGTCAATTAACTTGATTGTGGTCAATATTTGACAATATATTTGACTATAACATCATGTATGCTTTAGATATATACCATTTTATTTGTCAGTTATTCTCAGTAAAGCTGGGAGGAAATAAAGAACATTACCATTAACCCAGAAGCCCCTTCCAGTTGCTTCCCTCAAAGGATGAACTGCTAGCCTGACTTCTAAGAGATTAGATTTGAACTATATATAAAGGACATATTGTGGTTGTATACAAGCATACATATAGACACATGTACATTTACATATCTTAAGAGGCAAAAATATTTATAAATACATATGCATAAACATCTATACACATTTATGGTTTTAGATTTTAGTGGGAAGGACTTGCCAATTTTGTTCCTGGCTTTCCAAGGTGACATATTTAAAGTTGTTGAGATTTCCTACTGATACTCATTATATAAATACTCCAGGTCCTTCTCAATGTATGATGGTGTTATGTCCTGATAAACCCATCATAAGTTGAAAATACTGTTAAGTCAAAATGCATACCTAACATACCACACATCACAGCTTAGCCTAGCCTACCTTAAAAGTGCTCAGAACACTCATGTTAGCACAGTTGGGAAAAATCACCTAACACAGAGCCTGTTTTATAATGAAATGTCGAATATGTCATATAACTCATTGAATGCTATACTGAACATGAAAAACAGAATGGTCAGCATGGTTGTCCGTGTGTGGGTTGTTTACCTTTGTGATTGTGTGGCTGACTGGGAGCTGTGGCTCACTGCCCCTGCCCAGCATCATGAGAGAGGATTTTACTGCATATTGCTAGCCTGGGCAAACTCCAGAATTCGAAGTTAGAGGTATGGTTTCTCCCGAATGTGTATATTACTTTCGCACCATCATAAAGCTGGGGGCTGTAAGTTTGCGGCCATCTGTATCCGTGTATTTATTATCCATTTACTACTTCTAAGTGCTGGCCTAAAAGCAGAGTTACCAAATATGAAAACTTGTATTCCAGGTCCAGTGGCATTGCAGAGCACGGATGGTTGCAGGAGCCAATTTTTACATTGTTGGACGGGACCCTGCCGGCATGCCTCATCCAGAAACAGGGAAGGACCTGTATGAGCCAACCCACGGTGCCAAAGTGCTGACAATGGCCCCTGGCCTGATCACCTTGGAAATAGTTCCCTTTCGAGTCGCAGCTTACAACAAGAAAAAGAAGCGTATGGACTACTATGACTCTGAACAGTAAGTTTTATATTCACAGATCTAGGGAATGCCCTGTGTTCTAATCCGCTCCCAGGGCACGTTGTCTCAGCTTTACAATAACTTGACTGATGGCAGACTTCGTTGTACGCATTTCAGAGAAAGCCCAAACCTAGGAAACTAACTTCTCAATATGCTAGCAGTTAGAAGCAGAGATAGAAATTGAATCTGGGGGCGCCTGGGTGGCTCAGTCATTGAGTGTCTGCCTTAGGCTCATGTCATGATCCCAGGACCCTGGGATCGAGCCCCGCATCGGGCTCCTTGCTTAACAGGGAGCCTGCTTCTCGCTCTCCCACTCCCCCTGCTTGTGTTCCCTCTCTTGCTCTCTCTCTGTCAAATAAATAAATAAAATCTTTTTTAAAGAAAACTTGAATCTAGTTTTTGTGATCCATGATTTCAGGAATTTTGTTTTGTAGTTCCTAAGGGCAGTATCGACATTTCTTTGTCAGCCATATCTACTGTATGGTGTAGAGCATGTAGAAGGAGTCGAGGGACTTAGTGATGATTAGTCTGGTAAGCCCAGAAAATCTATTCAGTGAGAGAGTATAATATTTGTACAATCCCTATGGGACAGGCACTGTCCTGATTGCTCTGTGGGTAATAAATTAATTATTCCCCACAATATCCTATGGTATTGTTATCCCTGCTTTATAGATCAGTAGAAAGCTGAGGAATACAAAGTTCTTATAACTTGCCTAAGGCCACAGAGTAGTAAATGGCACCTGGCAGTTGAACCCAAGCAGCGTGTCTCCCAAGCCTGTGCTTTTGACTGCTAAGAGTGCAACTTCTTTCTTCAAAAATCTTAGAGGAGGGGCAAAAACGAACAAACTTTTAGTACAGATTATTGGTAGTGTTGAACATGTATCTATGGCCATTCTGTATTGATCTTTATAGACAGTATCAGTCTAAATTTAGAGTGGTGGTAGAAGGCCCTAGAATAGGAAGTCAGGGGTTCTAGTCCTGTACTTGCTTGGTGACTTGAGAGTCCTGGGCCTCTCTGGCCTGGGTTCTTCTCTAAAGTGATGGCAATGGAGGAGCTGATTCCATCTTAGCCTAAAGTCTGTACTTCTTTCCATGATCTGTAGCACCTACTTATTTTTACACTTTAGCAGATACTTGTTTTATTGATTAATGCTTATTTAGTATACATTACATCTCCTTATAGAGTATACATACTTTTTTAGCACAAATTACAATTCATGTTCAAGTAGAACAGTTTTTTTTTTTTTTTTTTAAATATTTATTTATTTGAGAGAGAGAAAGTGAGACAGAGCATGAGCAAGGAGAAGGTCAGAGAGAGAAGCAGACTCCCCGTGGAGCTGAGAGCCCGATGCGGGACTCGATCCCGGGACTCCAGGATCATGACCTGAGCCGAAGGCAGTCGTCCAACCAACTGAGCCACCCAGGCGTCCCGAGAATGGTTATTTTTTATATATATATTCTTACATTTACTTCTACTGACAGGTGCAAACTAAAAGCTGACTGTGGTCTAAAGCCCTTTAATCTGAGAGCCCTCATCCTTTCTCTATGATACTTCACAATTAATTCTGTATTCAGGACTAATGCTGACCGTGACCCCGTGTCCTCATTTGGTGTGGCCCATTTTGTTGATGGGGATAAGAAAGGAAAAGAAGTCTTTCATAGATTAAAACATTTTCTTGTTTCTAAAAGCAATATAAAGTTTGGTGTCATTGAATTTCTTTGTGATAAATGATAAATTATCTGGGTAAAGAAATACTACTATTTACAGTGGCATTTAAGGGATTTATTGACTTCCCATTTAATGGTCTAAATAATTCTGGAGAAAAACAAATGCACAATGCTAGGTGATAGCAGGCTTTTCAGAGTGATGAACTATAGCTCAGATTAGGAGTCCACGAATAGGAGAGGCTTATATAACGGATACAGGCGACTCCTAAGTGTACCTGAGGCCTAGGTGGGGGCTTGAAGACAGAAGCTCTTATTCTCTGAAGATCTGCAGTGTGGCCCACATTCCAGCATACTTCTGAACCACACCAAGAGAAGAATTTGCAATAATGCAGACCATTTTTACTTTTTTAGAAGACCAGCATTCGCCAACACGTAGAAATAGTTCTGAATCGTGGCATGTTGTGTTTTGTTTTGTTCTAAGAACATATATGTCTGGGTATGTCATTTGTGCGTATATATGTATGTGTGTGTACATACACTTAGTGCACACACATGGTGCAATTTCACTGTCTCAAAAACAATGCAACTCTAAGAGGGGTGTACTGAGAGTTGCAAATGGTCCTTTTCTTCCAAAGGGATGCTTCGGAAGCTTTAGCAAGAGAATTTTAAGAAAAATAAAAGCAATTTTAGTAAAACCTTGAACTATATTTCCACCATAGGTGATTGAAACTGAAACTATAAATTAAATATTAAGGAGAGTGAAAAAAAATAAGTTTCTAAAACAGTCCTGCCCTTTTGTGGTTAAAATTATGTAGGGCCACCATCAGGGATTCTAATTTACTGATTCTGAGGAGAGGCCTACACACCAGCAGTTCTTTAGAAAGCTCCCCAGCCGAGAACATTTGATGGAGGGTAGCATTGCTTTCTACAAATTTGAAGATTTTTTTAAAAAAAATTAATTAATTGGGGAGAGAGAGAGAGAGAGAGCACAAGTAGGCAGAACGGCAGGTTGAGGGAGAGGGAGAAGCTGGCTCTCCGCTGAGCACGGAGCCTGATGCGAGCTTGATCCCAGGACCCTGGGATCAGGACCTGAGCCCAAGGCACCTGCTTCACCACTGAGCCACCCAGGTGTCCCACTTTCTACGAATTTGTAACACATAGAGTGGCAGAGGTGGGCTGGGCTGGGAAACCTTTTACTTGTCATCCAGCATGTAGCTGATTAGTTTGTGTACAAGATGTTAACGTTCCCGAAAGTAATGATTAGTTACAGACTGAGGAGAGAGAAATAGAATCATCCTGCCAGTGGCTAAGTAGTTAATACTTAGGTGAGTTTCCATGCTGATGAGTTAAGGAAACAAAACTAACTAGAGCTGAGCTGTTCTTTTACCCTTCTCCTTGTTCTGCTGTCTCATTACTGAGGTTTCTTCGCGTGCATGGTCAGGTGACTCCATCACCCAAGGGATCCAGAACCCATCTGTGTATAGTTGACTGATGGGGTGGGAAGCCCTTGATAACTTTCATGTTTTGTTAAATCTGTGTAGTATTGCTTTAAGTCTCTCTCTTAATCATTCAAAAGCTAAATAATTACATCAGTTCTCATAAGATTTTCCAGTGATGAATTCTATATTAGTTGCATGAGTGGCTCATTTTCTTGGAATTTTTTTGAGTTACCAAATCTTAATAAATTGTAACTTGGGAAGCCTTAAAACTGCCTTAGTTTCTAGTTTTTTATATTTGTGTTCAAATATAATTAAGTTGATGGGACTATGTTGGAAAGTGATTAAAATTTTATGGAAAGGCGATCGTCTTTGATGTAGTGAGAAAACACAGTTATTAATTATGCACATATGAGGTTGTCTTATGTTTGATTAATGGATGTTCCTCAATGCCAGCTTTTATGTAATTAATGATTTTGTAGGTTTTGATTTAATTAAATACTAGTGTAAGACAAGGCTTAGGGAGGAAAAAAAACAAAAGATTTCAAGCAAGATATTGATAGGAATTATGATAAAAATCATCTGTTTTTACTTAGGAAGTTAAGTAAGTTTATATTTGCTATAATAGTGATTCAAGGAAATTTAGTTTTAGGACTACAAGATTCAACCCCATTCTTTCAGACATTACAAACAAACTTTTATAGAGAATTCAGTTATTTGTAAAGTTTCCTTTATGCAATAGATCTCTGTATTTGGGTAGAAAAATGTAAAATTATGGTCCAGATTATTGCAGTAGCGACTCAATAAAAACTACTACATGAATGAGAGTGGCCTTATGGAAGTGGGTGAATGAAGGGACAAGTGGAGGAAAGTGTTTGTGATCTGATTATTTTCACAGTATCAATAGAGTATTTTCATAGTTTCAGTGTTGGAGTAGATTTTAATTCATATATTATTGCTGTCATTTAAAAAAATAATTGTAGGCGTCTCTCAAGGCTTTTTGATATAGCCTTCCCTTTTCTATACTTTCCACAGGAAAGCTCATCATCTGTAGTGGTTTCTATGTGATGACTCTTAAAGCTACACTTCAGTGTTTCCCAGTTGCTAATTGTGTTAGCTTTCTAATGCTGCATAGCACATGACCACAAAGTTAGTGACTTCCTACAGTACTACTTATTGTCATATTCTTTAGGTCCGAAGTCTGGGTGGACTATATTGGTTTTTCTAGCCGGGCTGGGCTCTTATCTGAAAGTTCTGGAAAGAATCCACTTCCAAGATGACCCTTGTTGGCAGAATTCAGTTCCTTGCAGCTGTGGGGCTGAGATCCCCATCGTCTTACTGGCTATTGGCTAAGGATTGCTCTCTGCTCCTAGAAGCCATTCTATGTTCTTTCCTGTGGATACCTCCATCCCAGCAATAGAACCTTCTTCATGGTAAATCCTTCTTATATTTCAGATGTCCCTGACTTTCCCTTCTGTTACCAGCTGAGAAAAGTCTTTGCTTTCAAAAGGTTCCAGTAATTAGGTTAGACTCACTCAGATAATTTCACAATTTTAGATCACTTGGTTAGTGTAGCTCATTGCAAATGACCTGTAGTGGTAGTACATTCTTTCATAGACCCCTCCTTGGAAAGCATTCTAGAGAAGTGAGAAGCTTGTGTTTTCTAGAAGTAAAATAAAAGTAACTTTTTTCTCTCATGGTTAATATTAAAAATAATAGGTAGAATATCCTAAGGAAATGTGTGATATTTTCATTATAAAACCCCGTAGTACTCATGTTCTGGCTTTTTAATCAGTTGTAACGTCGGAAAGAAGAAGTGGGGGCAAGGGAAGGGAGCCATGCATTGAAAGGTAGCCAACAATATAAGGGTCCCAATTAGAACTCTGCTGTGCTAGAAAAAACTATATGGGAGGAAGATTTATTATTTTTAACACCAGGGACACCAAAGTTACCTTGAACCAAAGGCCGAAGATCTGCTCCTTCTCTCTACCCCAAAGCCCTGACCAGCTTTGACTGCTCTTATGAGATAAAGGGACATAACTGTAAGTGCTAGAGAATAAGTAGAAAGAGCAAATGGAACAATTCTCAGGAAAATACTTCCCTTAGTGCTTAGGAAAGCAGCCTGGTGGAAGGAAAATAGTCCTCGGTCATGTGTGCTTTCTCTTTCAAATTTTTGTTCCTGGAAGGTTGCTTCTTTCTGGGTGAGTGGGATACTCTGCCTATGATGCATTTTTGGGTGGTAACAAATGAATAGGATGCGTCCCCTCAGTGGTCAGCCAACTCAGAAAACAAAACAAACACATGTTTTAAAAAAGATTTTTAGAACATTTAAAAGGCAAAAAAACCCAATATTAACAATTTAAAAATAACACTCATGCCTTTGTACTTTGATTTTTTTTCTGTGCTTTGATTTTATTCTTTTTCTGTACATTCATTTAACATAGTTGAGTTTATAACACAGTTGAATTTTTTATCCTGCTTTTAATTACTTACTTTTCATGAGCATCTTTTCATGCAATTCGAAGCTCTCTGCACACATTGCGGTGTCTTCTTGTTCATTCTGGTGCCAGACTGTGCCACACGTTGTAGTGGCTGTGTGCACAGGGCAGGGCTGAGTGGGGGGGCCTGGAGGCCACGCGATGCTGCAGAGCAAGACTGGCCCACAGGCTTCCTCACAGCTCACACGTGTCCTTAGGTAGCATCTGCCTGTCATACCTGGTCCCACCTCTTGTGCCTGTTGTCCAGCACACACGGGCTACAGTGTTTCTACAGCAGGATTTTCAAATGCTGCATGGTTGAGGCCTGGCTGTGGTCTCCCCTCAGAGTGTAGGGTGGTGCCATGTCGTCCCTGAGCTCACTTACCTGCAAACAGCTCCAGGAGGAGCCACCAGTGTTATGTTTGGTATTGTGATTTTTTTCCCCCAATCTGCTTTTCTTTTTCCTGTGACTTTGGGATCTTCTCACTTTTCTTGTGTTTTCTGCCCCTTTGGAGGTAGAACTGGGATTTCCTTATTATAGCAATATCAAATCAGTTTCTTTCTTAACAACACGCCATTTAGCAAGCTTTCTTAATCTTGGCATTATTGACATTTGGGGCCAGATAATTTGTTGGTTGAGTGAGGGGTCCAGTGCGTTCTAGGATGCTTACCCTGGGGACGGGGAGCTGAGTTGCAGAATCACCTTTGTTGAGACTCAAAGATTTGTAAGAATATTGGCATATTTGGATACTTATGTTCTTTTTAATTATTTCATCATTAGTGACAAGTCCAAAATATGCTCCTTTTTTCCCCTTTTTGAAAAATCTCTCCAGACTTTCTACTTTCATATTTGGAGCTGATCTGCATGTTTTGAGAGTAATAGAAGTCCTGGCTTCTAAATAAATGGGGATAGTCACATGTGTCTCAAAAGTAGAAAACAAATCATAAGACAAAGAGATCCTGGTGACAAATAGGAAGGAAATTACTTAATACAGTCAAAGCAATGTCCTTGTTACCTAGCAGTGTCCTGGGTTTACCTCGTTTTCTGGTTAACTCATCCATGCATAAGCTGTTTGGGTCATTGATTTTGAAAAACCCTTTGAAAAGATATTCTCTGTCTATACCCTGTAACCAAGTAGGCTGTATTTTGGAAGGACCCAGGAACATTGGTGTTCTGTTCAGAAGAGGGGAGGGCATTGTGCTGAGAGGAAGTTTTCCTACTGCCAGAGTTCAGCCATGGACCTCACACCGGGCAGTTTGATGTGGATGATGGCCGTCTAAGGGTGTGTGAGTTTAGCTTTTTGAGTATTGGAATCTACTATTGAGTAATCAGAGACTTCTTTCAAAGCAGTTGAAAATGGTGATGCTCTTATTCCCAGTTGAAAGCGCAGAAGCCCCATTTTGCCCACTAAGATATTTTTGGGTCCTTTTGAAACCTGTCCGTTGGCACTCAGTTAAAGGCTTCCGTTCATCTACACTGTGGTAGATTAGAGGGTTCATGTCCCTCTTTGGTGACGAAAATTCAGTTGACTTCAATACGGTTTTTAGGACAGTCCTGGAAATTCGTTATTTGATTGAATGTCTAACAGGAGCTGTTCTCTAGCTTTTACTTACAAGATTGGGATGCTGGGAGGAAAACATGATGAATTAAGGATTTTGGTAAGTAGGTTCCAGATAACTACTTTTTTTGTGTATTTCAGTTGGTTTTTGGTTTGAAACTAAAAATTGTTAAATTTTTCATGTATTATGCTAGCTGGTGCTTTTTAGTTCCTAGAAAGAAAGCCGTAAGTAACTTTTTATCTGGTTTTGAAGAGATGACTCTTGACCCCATGCCTAAGAATTCTTAGTGTTTTGATCTACACAGTATATATGAGCTGCTTTCAAGTTGGACGAAGAGTTAATTAGAACCAAAATAGTTCTTAGATTCACTTATAAGTTACTACTATAATTTTTCTATCAGAGAAGAAATTGACCTTTGTTTCTCTGATTGCTTATTGTCCAGTTAGCATTTTTTAACGAGCTGATCTAATTGAATATGAACCTTCAAAAGATACACTTGATGGGCCATCTGCTGACCCCACTCTTGTCCATTTGAGCAGCTCGTGCTGGTGGCTCTGATGGCCGCAGATGTGGACTAAGAGACAGCAGATGCTTGTAAAGATTTAAGATCTTCAACAAGTGGCCAAGAGTCATTGTACTTTGGAATTAGTCAAGATGCTGGCCACATGTAGTCAGTACATCCCACATGGGACAAGATGCTGGTGCATCCCACAGGGTCGCTTGTAGCTTGCTCGATGGCGTGCTTTTCCCCCTCCCTGCCACTTGAGCCCCTTTCTTGAAGAGCTGTGGATTATAAGAATCTGTGACCAAGTGGTTTTGAAAAGGAAAAAAAATCCATCATATTTGGTTTTCTTTTTTCAGGTGCCATGGGAGATTGGTTAACTTGTGTAATTAGATGGCTTATTAGAATTGCTTTGTAGTGAAAGCCTTGGGGTCATTTATTTAGTAGCCTTCTCTGCTTCTGGCAGATTGCTGATGACTCACAGGTAAAGTGGAGAGCTAATTTTAGACTATTCCCCACACGTCTGAATTTTCACTTGTTTTAATTATTTCTGTAAGGTGATGCCTAATTAAAGATGAACTGTGAAAAATTCGATTATGGGTAATGTGACTCTTGTGCCAGGTCCTTGCACCTGACTTCTGATAAAAAGTAAAATCCTTCTGTGACAGTACAAGTATGAGGCGGAGGAAAATAAATGTGTTTTCTGTAGCCAGGGTGGAGTGGAACCACCACCATGTGGGAACAGAAACTCCCATTTCATGTGATGAAGAAATGTTTGTGGCATGCAGGGCAGATGGAGTGTGAAATAGCGTCAGGAAAAGAGGTACCCAGGGACCTTGGTTTTAAAATGCAATTTCAGAAGGAATGCAAGCAAACTTCTGGATTCCAGACAGTTTGGCATCATGGGGAAGAGAAAGGGCTGTAATTGGTCTGGCTTTTTTCCTTTCATCAGATAGTCAGGACAGAGTCATCCCACAGCCATGCTCTCACATCTTTCTCTTTGCCTTCAAGAACCAGCACTTGGTGCATGGGACACAAGGTTTCCTTTGTTGAAATCAGACTTTAAAATTAATGTGGCCATAAAGCTCTAGGGTCCTAATTTTCCTCGGCAAAGATTATTTAGGGTGCCAATCAGTGAACCTCCGGAGCTAAATGAACTGACTTTACATTGGGTTGGAGTGAGGATGTTTAGATACAGTCCGATAGCTCTCTGGATGGCTCTACCCTCTTGGCTTTCCCTCTGGCTCTCCCCTCAGCAGTAACCTGGCTGGCTTGGAGACAAAATCAGCAGTGTTAATGGATTCTATTATGAATATCCATTCCCAAATAGCTTCTTCTTACTCTTGAAGACAAGCTTCACATCTTTATTGAAAAGGTTGAGACCATCCTGCATTAACTTGCCTTGTCTTTTTCTAACCCCCTATTGTCACTGTTTCTTATTTCCCCGATGCTCCTCCTTGTCCAAGCCCCCCTTCCTGTGTCCTTCATGCCAGACTTCCTTCTCCATCTTTCATTTCTCTCCTGGCTTTCATCCTCCTCCCTTTTCTCAATCTTGCCATTTATTTTTTTCTACCTATAGAGTTAGTGCTTGCTAAGACCTACCTTTTCCTTTAAAAAAATCTCTTTTTTCCACTCTGTCTCTCTGCCAGTTTATTACTCTCTCTTTTCTTCACCATCTACTAAAATTCCTCAGTTAAGGAAAAAATTCTGATTTGTTAGTCCAGTGGGGTTTCTTTCCTCATGGTCATTTTTCTCAGCCTCTCTTGTGGGCTTAACAACTTCAGAATTTCTCTTCTTCTGTGACCTCCATATCGTCTTGGTTTTCCTTCTACTCCTTTGACAAATGCTTTTTCTTTTACTAAGTCCCCTTTCTTTGGAGAGCTTGCCTAGTTTCTCCAACTCAGTTTTCATTTCATTTTAGTGTTGATAAATTTACAGATTGTTTCTAAGCCCAATCTTACTGAATGTTTTGAAATCTCCTCTCACAGTCTTGCTTCTTTTCTAGGCATATCTCACATACAGTCAATTTCTTTTTTTCCCTATAGGTTGTCATTTGTGTAAAAGAAAGATGTTGGCTTATTTCCTGTTTCAACTGTGGTAATCAGCCATCTGCATGGGCCCCTCTGTTCTAGAAGATCTGACTTGTCTTGCACCTTGAACAGATAAGAGCAGTGAGAGATAGCCCCTAGATTGAAACTATTTGGATCCATCTTTTAAGGAATATCTGTTAACCTTTCACTTTTATTGATCATCACTGAGAATTTATAGACATTTAAAAGAAGTTTTACCTAAGCAGATGAGAGCTGCTGAAATGTTGAGCTGAATGCGTGTGTATATCTTCCTGTCTTTTTGGTAGTTGAGAGAATAGGAAGCAGGCAGGGTGACGAGGGGAAGATGTTGTACGCCTGAATTTTAGTAGTACTTTTCTGCTTAACAGTAAGAAGTGATTTTCCTGTGACTGATGAAATGAGTCACACCATTTTGTATTGCTATCCTCCATGTATAGTATTCCAGAATAAAATTTTTAGAAATGTTTCAAAGTGGGTTGGTGCATTCACTAAAGTATGGGTATCTCCCTGGGGAGTGGGGCCAACAGCTAATCAAAGAGGAAGAACTTGATTCAGGAAAGAGTCATGTTGATCTTAGGAACTGACAGTTGAGGTCAAGCATAGGGCCAGACCGGGTGAAAGAGGTACACAGAGCCTGGTGGTCATTCCACCAGTTGCAAGGTTTAGAAGCTGCATGAGCAATGGGGTCTTTAAGCACACAGACAAAATCAGAAAAGCAGAAAGAGAAACCAGAAACCGGTTCCTGGTTTGGATCATGAGGAAGTCACAAAACTTGGTCTTTCTTGGTCTGGAGCCTACTGTCTGAGGGCTCCTAAGTAGATTAAATGAACCAGGTTAGGAAGGTGGTATGTGGGTTCCCCTGCCTAAAGTGGAAGTAAGCAAGGTCAGAAGACATCTGAAGATGATTATGGTAGGGATCATTATGAAGGTCATGTAGAAATCTCTAGTGTGAGTAATCTAGATTTAGATGAAAGGGAATGTACAAGTAGCTTGAATTCACCACAGCAATAAAAAACCCTGTATTCCCCCTTTAGTGCCAGAAGATGAAGAGTAGTGACTCATTAAGACTATATGTGGTTCTACATTGAACTAGTAGAATTTGTCTGTACATATACCTTTTCATTCTTTTATATTTTACTAAATATTTACTGAGTTCCTGATCGGAAAGTTAATAAAGTACCCGATCACTGGTTCATAAATATTTCTGTGTCTCTAGCACCATTCAGATATACTTTTTTTTTTTTTTTTTTGAGGATTTTATTTATTTATTTGACAGAGATCGCAAGTAGGCAGAGAGGCAGGCAGAGAGAGAAGGGAGGAAGCAGGCTCCCCTCCAAGCAGAGAGCCCAGTGTGGGGCTTGATTCCAGGACCCTGGGATCATGACCTGAGCCAAAGGTAGAGGCTTTAACCCACTGAGCCACCCAGGTGCCCCCAGATATACTCTTAACTGTTAATGCTGCTGTGTATGAATTAATAGCCATTATAACTACCTTGAGACCAGAATAGGAAGCGTAATACTGTAGCAGCATCTTATTTATCTGCTCCTCAGGGCAGTATGCCAAATAATTGAGGTTTCAAGTTAAGGTTAAATTTCTGAAAATTATTTAAACTCACTTTGGGTAGATATTTTTTAAAATAAACTTTTACTTATAAAATGATATTTGATATATTATTTGATGTTAATATTGTAGAAAGGCACAGAAAACATGAGCAAAATTAAAAGCATTTGTAATAATACTGTATAGAAATAACCACTATTGATATTTGGATTATATTTCTTTATAGTCTTCTTTCCACACACTCTGTATTTTAACAAAATTGCATTTGTATTACACATACAGCTTTGTGTTCTGATTATTTTACTCAGTGCTGTACCATAATTTATTTAGAACCTTCAGCCTTCAGGTCATTTACAGTATTTTACCATCCCCAAACAATGTTCAACTAGCTACCTTTATGCATAACATTTGTGTGCTTTTGGTTATTTCCTTAGTGTAGATTCCTGGCAGTGTGATTATTAGTTAAAAACACGTACTTGGCCTCCCTCCAGAAGCAAGTGGCAGTTTATGATCTATGATCCCCAGATTAACGCCACAAATAATGAAGTGGCAAGGGAGCATATAGCTCCTAACTGGGAGTAAACACAGCCTGTGATCTGGTGCCCTAAGTGATCTAGAGCTCTTGATAAGTCCTGGTCTGCTATGTAGGTTGGTTCTCCTTGTCTGAGGGAAGAGGGTGAAATTCCTAGTAGACTACGTAGTAGACTGTAGCCATAAGTGCTCAGTACTTAGGGGTTTAAGGGCCTTTGTGTGTTTTTGAATATAAGATGAAAAAATGAACATCATTTTTATGGTATCTTATCAGTGGGATAGTATCAATTACTGCTACTTAACTTGCTTTTGCTGTAAAACGATGACTGTTTTTCTCTTAATGCCCTGTTATGCATTTGACCTTTCAGATTCAGACGTCCTAAAATGTTTTCAACCTGTGGAAGTTAAATTGGATTTAATACTTTCTTGTTTTTGTAAATTTCTACTTCTAAATTAGTTGGCATGGGCTGGGGAGGAGGAGTAAGGGAGATAGGTGGGTATGGCTGTAAAGGGGCAAGCCGAGGGATGTTCATGGTTTTGGAACTGTTAATGCGTCTTGACTATGGTGGATACATGAACCTACATAGGTGATAAAATTGTATAGAATTAAATACACAGAGCCTGGGTAGAATTAGGGAAATCTGAAACAGGTTGGTAGGTTGCGTCCATACTGATAACCTGATTGTGATACTAGGCTATAGTTTTGCAAGATGCTGCCATTGGGGAAACTGGGTAAAGGGTACATGAGCTCTCACTGTATTATTTCTTATGATTGCATGTGAATATACAATGATCTTAGTAAAGATTTCAATTAAAATTTGTTTCCAAGTTCCAAAAATGGGTAATGTCTGATAGCATGGTGTTTTTTGTTCAATGGCAAATCTGAAATCAGATCAGTCATTCATTTTACAAGTACTATGTTTTTTCCAGACTTTTTTCCCATTAAACTTATCTACCATGCACAGAAGAACAAAAACTTTTTAAAGTTTCATTGTCACTAAGATTCTAAATATGGGAAATCATGTTCTTTTCTTTCTTTCTTTTTTTTCTTTCAGCCACGAAGACTATGAATTTATTTCAGGCACACGGATGCGCAAACTTGCTCGAGAAGGCCAGAAGCCTCCAGAAGGTTTCATGGCTCCCAAAGCCTGGACTGTGCTGATGGAATACTACAAATCCTTGGAGAAAGCTTAAGCTGTTGACCTAGTCACTCCACCTTTGACACTTAACTGAGTAACAAGAGGGGACCACATAATTACTGTTGGCATTTCTTTGTGGTGGTGTCTGTCTGGATACACTTCCTAAAAACAGACCACTTTCCTTAACTAGCATCAGTTTTGGTCTGCCTTATGAGTTTTGTTTTGAACTAGTGTAACACACTGCTGGTTTTAATGTATCTTTTCCACTTATTATAGTTAATATTCCTACAGTACAATTTTAAAATCTTGTCTTTTTATATTATATTTATGCTTCTGTCTTATGATTTTTTCAAGCTGTTATATTAGTTGTAACCACTAGTATACACATTGAATCTCATTTTTCATCCCTTGAAAAAAGAAAAAAATCACTAAACAATAAACTTGGCTAGACTTTGTTTTAGGAATTTTACAAAACATCTGTAGCAATTAGATTTTCTTTTTCTACATTGAAAATATAAACTGCTTTCTCCTTTCCGTCTAAAAAGCTATTGATCTCTCAGCTAGCTGTTATAATCTATTCTTATGATCTGTGTAAGCCCCGAATGAACTTTCATTATTCAATAACATTAAACTTTTTGGCTTCTTATTTATGTGATGTTTTTTGTTTTGTTTACATGAAACCTTTCCTACTTGAGAGACATTTCTGATGGAAGAGGGAAATTGCAGGCATCTTTCATTTCTGGAGTCTAATAATTAGTTCCTGCACTGTGTTTCATAGTGAATTTTTAAGTGGGAGAATAACGCATTCTCAGTCTATCCAAAAACTCCACCAGTTTCCCCAGATACCTCTCATATTCTTAAACACCTGAGGTGGTGGTACCAGTAATAGAGACCCGATAGAGGGATTTAGGGGGAATGACACTTGGTCCATTTGGGGAGGAGGCAGTGTATCAAGTTTGCTTTTGTAGAATATCCTCAAGTTGACTATTCAAGTGGAGATGCTGAGTTAGAAGCTGGATATACAATTGTGGTTGGGATGCCAGCATTTTTTTTTTTTTTTAAGTAGTTTTGAGCGCAGTGCAGAGCTTGAACTCATGATCTTCAGATCAAGACCTGGGCTAAGATCACCAGTTAGACATTTAACTGATTTGCCACGTAGGCACCTAGCCACCTAGGCATCCTGGGGATGCAGCATTTTTGATTTGTAATCATACTCTCTATGAAATAATCATGATCTGTTCTTAAAATTTAGCATTAAAAAGAGATGGCATGGGTGCCTGGGTGTCTCAGTCATTAGGCAGCTACCTTCAGCTCAGGTCATGATCCCAGGGTCCTGGGATTGAGCCCTATGTAGGGCTCCCTGCTCAGCAGGGAGCTTGTTTCTCCCTTTCCCTGTTGCTTCCCCTACTTGTGCTCTCTCTCTCACTGTCAAATAAATAAATAAAATCTAAAATAAATTAAAAAGATGGCAGAGTATACATGGAGATAGTATATTAAGGTGAATGAGAATAAAATGCCACTGGGCAGAGAAATAGAAGGAAAAATACAAAAAAAAAGTAAAAATGGATTACAGAAGGATTCAGTTAGTGAGAAAGTTGATAAATAGAATGGAGACTATGAGTAGATGCTTTCTAGTGGCTAGGTTTATTCACTAGTGGATACTGAATAGAAATATTCACTAGTGGGTGATGTATATGCATAGATATGTTTATGGGAACAATTAGAGGTGACAGTTGATGGGTTTTTGGTGCCACATTATCTAGGTCTCTTTATTTAGGGAGAACTCCTTTATGTAAGTCTACAAAGGTTGAAGGGCCCCATAGATATCCCCTCTCCAACCACAAGCAGCTAAAGTATAACATAGCACCTTGGCTAATTTAGAAACTCTACCTAAAGTGTTGAATGTATAGGGAGAGTGATGCCTAGATAATAAACACCATACGAGTCACAGTTTCATGGTGGCAGTGGTAGAGCTGAAATTCTGGGGGCTGCTAGTGTCTAGTGGAAGGGGAATCCTTGGGGATGGGGTCTCCTGTGCAGAAGTAATATCCCATCTACAAATATTCTAGTGGTATGACCTTGGATGAGTCCTCCATACTGGCCTTCTTTCATTCCTGATCATTTCCTAAGCCTCATTCTTAGGCATTCTCCATCAAATTCTATAGGATACCCAATAGCCTTCCTATAAATTCCTTTGCTACCAAAATTATCTGGAATTTCTATTATTTGCCACCAAAACCCCTGATTATAGTATAAACGTGAGGAAAATGTGTATTTCATGTAAAAATCTTGATAGTTAAAATTCAGCAGCATATTTTAAGAGTTAAAATATAGAAGAAAACATTAAAAAATATATTTGGCACTTCGGAAACTTGTCCTTTCGAAACTACAAAAATGTACTCGTAAAATCAAGATGAAAACATGAAGAGAAGTTAACAGCATTAGGGTGAAATGTGGTCTAAAGAGGAACTTTTTGTCCTATCATGTAATTGTCCTTTCTGAATCTCGTCCCCACTGGGCCCCCTGGCCTCCAGCCCACCAAAGAGGGACATGATGAAAATGTGATTCTAGGTGCCTGGGCCGTTGGGATTGGCCACACACTTGTGTGTTCCAGAGAGATGGGAAGAAAATAAAAGCACCCAGTGATGCTAGTCCACAGGTTGGTATGAGTGTCTTTACTCTACAACTCTGATACACACAGACATTTAATTTTTCCTCTTCCTGTTTCATAAAAAGTATAAACCAATTTTTAAAACATTCAACCCTTTTACCAAACTTCTCTTGCCAAGTGGTCTTGGAAATCTCAGTGCCATTTTTATCTATCCATCAGCTGGAAAAGGGAATGGAAAAAAGATTCTTTTTTTAAAGGATGGAGGAAAAGAAAGTACAATCATCTTGGCAGAAATATAATGTTTTAAATCTGTCAATTCTCTGTTCTGCTCTGGTAATCAAGACCACATATTTGAGTTTCATTTTCATCCAAGAGGAGAGCAATTATGTCTATCTCTTGGAAGTCCGCATTCAGATACTTTATCAAGAAAAATTCGGAAGTCATGCTCCCCACATATGGTCTATTTTTATTAGCACAGATGTATCCAGGGGTGAGTTGGCTCACAAAGTAAGGAAGTATTTGGCCACTGGGCCTCTTTTATGTGTGTGGTATATTTCTTAGAAATATACAAACCGCTTTGGTTATGTTTCGGCTGGATTCCATTCCCTGCTCCACACATTCTTGTCTTGAATATAATTATATTTAAATTGCACAAAGAACATTCTGCCCACTTAGCTCCCAGTCAGTCTTCTTTGGACTGAAGTAAAAGCCTCCCTAAAGATACATACCTGAAGGCTGATTAAGCAGGGTGTGTGAAGATCCAAGCCTCCTCCTTGTCCTGACTTCCTGCTTCCCTGGATTCCCAGGGAACTTAGGGCCTAGATTTGAGGGAGCAAAATAGGAAACATGAAAAATTTCATCAGGGATCTTCATCTCTCAGATATGCACCAACACTGCAGCATCTAAAATGATCTGCCTTTGTCAAGAAAAGGAAGACATCTCCCCGAAAGGAGCTAGAACATGGGCTCCCTCTTTGCATTTCTCACAACAGCTCTGGCTTATCCTCTTTGAAAAGTGTTCTCCAAGAGCACAACCACTCCAGTTGCCCAAAAGGACGTAGGTATCTCTAAAAGTAAACACACTGGGGCCTTGCTGCCCAACCATCTCCCCCAAGGAAAACCAACTGAATTCGGGTAATTAAAAAAAAAAAAGAAGTAGTTATGTCTGATACCTGGTTTCACGGCCCGGGTTCCCAAAACTTGTCCTAAAAGACTTTCAGCCTCAGAGTTGAATAGTGCTATTTTGTGTGATATTTATGTACTACATCAACGCAGATGGAGGGAGTTAACTGATCATACGTTGTGAGCTAATTCCAATGGGCTACTCAAATGCATCCATTAAAGAACTTGGAGAGAGAAAAAGTTAAAAGCTTAGATATCTAGATGTTTTGGCTGAAGCCAAAGAATAAGCTTAAAGGAGAGCACAGTTTTGTGATTAAGAGTTCAGGCTTGGGAATAAAGTTTGACCAATTCCTTGTTGGTTTTGTGACCTGCAGCTTCATAGGCCTCAATTTTCTTACCTATGGAGTGATGGTTATAGTCAGGAATTATATGAGAATGTGTGAAAAGCACTGCTCCATTATTATTATTATTATTATTATATGTAAAGATGTAGTCTTTTGGCCAAGAAACTGATACCAGTATCTGAGAGGAGACCTTGTAATCTTTGCTTCATAATACCATTCTCTAGCCTACTGAACAAAGTGACTACACATTAATGTCACAGAGAAATCTAAGCCAGTCAGAACAGTGTTCCTGGTTCAGCCATACTTTTTTCTCTTTCTCCTTGTGTCCAATTTCTCCTGTGTTTTCTAGATTAAGAAAACAAGTACATTTTTGCAAAGAGAAAAAAGAAAAATACACACATTTGTCTAAAACAAGCATCAACTAATTCAAATGCAAAAGAAAATCATTGAAAAAATAGCACTTTGGGAAACCATCAAAAGATGTCTTAATGAGTGGGAGATGCCTGGTGTCTCAGTCGGGTAAGCATGGGCCTTCAGCTTAGGTCGTGATCTCAGGGTCCTGGGATCGAGCCCCCATTAGGCTCCCTGCTCAGTCAGGAGCCTGCTTCTCCCTCTCTGCCTGCTGCTCTTCCAGCTTGTACTCTGTCTCTCTCTGACAAATAAATAAATAAAATCTTGAAAAAAAAATGTAATGAGTGGAAGTCGGGATTAGAAAGGAGTTTATTCTCAACATTAAGTTTAATGAGGAAGGTCTGCTTTAATTAAATTATTTAATTAATATAACTTAATTAATATAACTTAGTTATATTTAATATAATTAATTATAATTAATATAACTTAAAGTTATATTAAAGCTGCATTTATAAGCATTACACTTTTCATGTAAAAGCTGAGTTCAGCTTGTTTAACACCTCAGATCAAACACAAAATCTTAAATATATTTGACTTATAGAATTGCCATACAAATGGTGCATCATGGATTAGCTAATTATTTTCATCTTCTAGGGATATAATGTATTAGGAATATGAAGTACAAAATTGTATACTGTTTGCCAGAGTTATGCACGTAGGGATTCTTTTCCAGTTCATATAGTCAAAAGATCTCAAGGGGCACTTGGGTGGCTCAGTTAGTTAAGCAGCTGCCTTCGGCTTAGGTCATGATCTCAGTCGGGGTCCTGGGATCAAGCCCCCAGTCCAGGCTCTGCTCTTCTCAGTGGGCAGTCTGCTTCTCCCTGTCACTCTCCCCTCTGTGCTTTCTCTCTCTCTTTCAAATAAATAAATAAAATCTTTACAAAACAAATCTCATAGCTAAGAGTAAGATGATGGGTAAAGAATATAGCATAAAATTTAAATTTATCTTAACAAACATCATTGAAATCTTAACAGCAAATGTTTCCTGAGTGCTTACTATTTTATTTGCCAGACACTGTGCTAAGTGCTTCACATGTATTATTTTGTTTAGGGCTTGTAACAATAAGTGGCATAGCGAAGAATATTAAGAAAGGAGAAGGGGAAAACCAAAGTTTAAAAAATGAGAATTGAAATGAAAATAGAGTATAACATCATTTTGCTAGAAGAGAGATGAGAAAATAATAAAGAGGTTGGGTGTAGGATAAATGGTCTAAAACAAAAATCTCTGTGTTAATAATAATTGAGTACAAATGAAACTGTTGGAGGAGGTGGTAGGAAGACTGTGACTTCCTCACCCAGGAACTGACGCCGGGCACCTGGAGGCTCCTCACCTCTCCCCTCTGCTTTGAAAGGTACCTTTTGTGGCTCACCTTTCCCAGAGTGGGAGCCGGTTTCAAGGATACAGACTTGAGAGAGCCGGTGTTTAGGGGACTATCTGGACAGTGTATATGAGTGAATTCTGTTTAGGCCTCTGTATAATCTTTTAAGATTTCGGTGGGCTGAAGCGAGAGCTACTCACCTTCAGGCTGCGAAGTCAAGCCTCCGAGGTAAGTTCCCTGGCTCAGTAGACTTGCCGCTGCCCCTCTGGAGCAGGTTGCTTCTTTATTCCGTCTCTCCTTGCCCTCCCTTTATGGGGTCTGGGTTCCGAGTTCTCTGGAAGTTCCCATGTGCCTGAATCCAAATGTCCCGATGATGATAGCCACACCACCTGTAAAGTACTTAGCAACAAATTAAGAAGAAAAGAATCGGGTCTAGTTGAATAAAACTGTAAAATGTTATGAAAAGATAAAAAGCAAGATATAAAAAACTGAAGCAGTTTGCTGAAAAGACTGAATACCACAGGAATGTCAGTCTTCCCAAGATTAATAAATGTTCAAGGCAATTAAAAACCTCAATGAATTTTTGAGTTTCAGATGAAATAATTTTATTAGTTCATTTGGAATAATAAATACCAAAAATAACAAGAAAATTAAAGTGAGGGGAGACTTAACTCATCAACAGACCCAAAGATTTATGAAAGATAGCAAGTGGTTATTTTAAGCCACAGAGCTTTGGGGTGCTTTGTTATACAGCAATCACTAATTAATATGGGTATTACAGCTCATATAGGCTGATTCAATTGTACTCCCCCATGGAACATGGCGGGGGAAATTGGGGTTGTGATTGAGGGTAAAGAGAAATAAAGGGGTGTTAGAGAGGAGAAGGGAGTTGGGGTAAATTGGAAGGGGAGGTGAATCATGAGAGACTATGGACTCTGAAAAACAATCTGAGGGCTTTGAAGTGGCGGGAGGATGGGGGTTGGGGTACCAGGTGGTGGGTTTTATAGAGGGCACGAATTGCATGGAGCACTGGGTGTGGTGAAAAAATAATGAATACTGTTTTTCTGAAAATAAATAAATTAATTTAATTTAAAATAAATAAATAAATAAAATTTTAAAATTTGAAGTAGGGACTAGAAGCTTATGATTAGAAGGATAAACTATAGAATCAGCTAGAATAGTGGTGACAAGGTAGAAAGTAGAATTAGGGGACAAAGTATATTGAAAAAAGAAAACAATGTTGAGTTCCTGAGCTACAAAATGGGTGATGTGCTCGATAAAATACAAAAAAGATAAACTGAGTTCCCCGGATCAGGGGCTGGGAGTGAGATGGGTTGTTTATGACAACCCTTGTCCAAATAATTCAACTGTCAGATATTCAGTCAGACGCAATTCAGGGCTGGGTGGACTGAACTGTTCACTGAACAGACCTGATTTTTTAGTGTCATGTCGACTCAGCGACATTTCTTCTGGTCATAGCAACTAAAAATTTGCGAATACAAATATAAAGTAGATAAAATGCAGAGAATAAAAATAAATACAAATTAGAAAAGCAATAATTCCAATAGTAGTTTGCTTCTGCACTTAGAGTGACTATCCAGGCAATTATAGATTCACAAAGGATTGGGGCCAGAGTGTCAGATTTATTGGCAGAAACACCAAGTGTGTCATGCTGACCGGTCACCATGCGTGGGGTCAGTGTACCTGAGCTGAGTATCCTATGAGATCATTCACCTTTGCATTTCCTGACTTGCATGTTTTAATTCATAGCCTGCGCATTGTATTAACATTTTTCTTTGCATTTAGTTTCCTTTTAAAAAATGAGAACAAAAGAAAAATGTTAATGCCGCATTCTCTCAAGGCAATCACCATATACTGAATAATAGCTGTGCTGGGACTCTTAAGTTCCTTATATTTTTAAATCTTCAGAACAATAGGGAAAGGATTTGGTTCCTCTTGTTCATATCTCTAATGGATTAAAAGTACTGTGCTTAAGGTTTTCATAAAGTTTTCTGTTCCTGCCAGAAATAAAAGAGAATGAAGAACCTCAATAAAGAAAAGATAATACAGCTTAGAGATGAACTTGTAAATTCAGTTTTGAGTGATTAAAATTACATTAAATGGAAACTTTCAAAGGCAATCTTTTGGAAAGGGGGTCTAGAGTAAGGGCTTATCACGGTGATAACTCTGAAAGACAGCAGAGGTGATATGGTGAAAGTAAGGAGCTCTGTTTATAGGGGAGTTTGGGGTATGATGTTAAATGGAATTTCAAAAAATGTTTAAGTACTTGTTCCAGAACTTTCCATATAATAGGTATTCAGCATATGTTTGCTTTCTTCTCTTTCGAGGTGGAACTAGGAGTTGTCCGGCCTTTATTCCACCTTCTTTACAGTTGGGGTCCTGATTGTGTTGAGGGTGGCAATGGGCCAAGCCCCAGGGGATGGGTCATGAAGCACTTGGACTGATCATGACAGTCTTGTGGTCAGGTCTCCCAGCCTCCCCTGCAGCATTCACCAGCCATGAGGACCAATTTGGGCCAAGAAGACCTAAGAGGAGTTCTTTTGGGCCGGGGGCTTTGCTTTCCTCATGAGAGAGAAAGGACACAGCTAACCACACAAAATTTCCTTTCTTTCTGACCAGTAGGCAGACAGGAATGTTTCCTCAAGAAGCTCTATAACAAGAAGGGATGGATGGCATTTAGCAATTTCTGTTCAGTTGTCTCAAGTCTAAAGAAATGTTTTTCAGCCTGGAGCCTTGACCCATCTGTATTAAAGTCACTTGGGTTGGTATCTCTGGGTTGAAGCCCAGAGATTTTAAATATGTATTTTAAATATGTGCTTTGTGTCCTTCTTATGTACCCTCCGGTCTGATATCTCGTGCCATAAAAGTTGAGGTGGAAAGTTCTTTTGAATTGAATTTTTTTGAATTGAAAAGGTTAAATGTTTTGATTTGGATATGCATTCCAATGAAAGACTTTAATAAGCTTTGAAATTGATTATAAGCCCCGGAAGTGTGGTTTATGGAGAAGTTATTGTTTAGCCTCACTGAATAAAGCCCTGATCCTTTGGACATTTTTGAGAAATATTTAAGTTGAAAGTAACTGCTGTATTTTCCACTATAGGTAGAGGTGAAGCAAGAACGATCCTCTCCTGAACCAGGGCTTTGATACGTTTCTCTCCTTTGCTAAAATGTTCAAACATATTTGCTTTCCCATAAATAATTCTCAGGGATTCCTGAAATACTAAGGCCCATGTAATCTTTTTAAGGAACAGAACAAGACCACTACTAACAATAAGAATGGTTTGTTAAGCCTTTTTTTTTTTTTTTTCTTTTGGCTCCTACATTGCCTCTTCAGGTGTTTGTAGTTTGCTTGGTGCAAGACTCCGTCTGGGGAATTGACAAGACGCTCCAGGTGGCCCTTTCTGTCTTAGTTGAAAGCTTCGTAATCAATTAAATGAGATTAAAAATTAAATGAGATTAACAGGCATTATGAGGTATCTCTAGACATCTCCAGACGCCCCCAAAGTTGGTCCTGCCATAGAGGACCCTGCGACGCTAGGGAAACAGGCCATGTGGCCCCACACAGTGTCATGTTTCCGTTGCCCCTTCAGCTGAGGTGTCAGGGACACAACATCGGCATTTTTCTCCTTAGACCCAGGTCATTCTCCCATTCTCTCAGTATTTCTAGCTCTCCTTCTCCATGGCAGTTCTACTACAATGGAAATGTTATAAAATAAGAGAAGAAGGAATACTTAAAGTCTCAAAAAATGCTCACACCAGAGGCAGGTAGGCCTCATTTTGTCTTTTGGGTTTCTTGTCGTTGCTGTTGTGTTGAGTTTTACTCAGGCTCTGGGAAAATGCAGGGCAACTTTGTCACATTCATGGAGTCTGGGCATCTCTTGACCACGAGAGACAGCTCACTGCCTCTTCGGCTGCCAGGAATCATTTGTGGAAGATTCCCACCTGCCAATCCTGAAGTAAGACCTGGGATATGATTATGGAGAATCTTTTTTCCAAGCAAGAGACTTTTGATGATAAACAAGGCTTCTGGTTTGGGGAACTTGCTTAAAAAATGAAATCGAGGGGTGCCTGGGTGGCTCAGTGGATTAAGCCGCTGCCTTTGGCTCAGGTCATGATCTCAGTGTCCTGGGATCGAGCCCCATATCGGGCTCTTTGCTCAGCGGGGAGCCTGCTTCTCTCTCTCTCTCTCTCTCTGCCTGCCTCTCTGCCTACTTGTGATCTCTCTCTCTGTCAGATAAATAAATAAAATCTTTAAAAAAAAATGAAATCGATTTAAAAGTGTTAGAGAAAATCTTGTCACAAAAAGTCGTTGGTTACACACTAGTGAAAAAAAAAACCCAAAATACTGGAAGACGATCAGCTACACCGGATTTATTGTTAATACATATTAAAACACCCTAAAGATCTTGTTTTACTCTGGCTAGAATGCAGTGAGATTAGATATAAGATTTCAGGGTATGGGCTCATTTTGCTGGACTCCAACTGTCTAACTTGGGCTACCTGAATGTTCTGGAGAGTATCACCTTCGCCTGCCTCTGGCAGTTGGGGAATTGCTGAGGTTTTAAAAATTTTTTAAAGACTTTATTTATTTATTTGACAGAGAGAGACACATAGCAAGAGAGGGAACACAAACAGAAGGAGTGGGAGAGGGAGAAGCAGGCTTCCCATGGAGCATGCAGCCTGGTGCAGGGCTTGATCCCAGAACCCTGGGATCATGACCTGAGCTGAAGGCAGACACTTAACCTACTGAGCCACCCAGGCGTCCCTGCTGACATTCGAAATGAGAGGCATTTAATATAAGCAGAGGGGCGAAGTCTACCGCAGTAAGAAGGAAACATTTACATTGGACCCAATAGGAGCAGCCACTATAGGTTTTTACCCACGAGTGTAAAAGGAGGCAAACAGGGTTTGGTAAATAACTCTGGCCATGAGGAGCTGAGCAGAGAGAAGAACCGAAGAGCTAGGGACAGAAGGACCTGGTGAAGGGCTGTGCTTTTTTCCAAAGCGGGCTTGGGGGTCCCGGCTTAGGTGTAGAGAGCAGTAATGGAAAAGGGAGGATGCCTTTACCATCGACCTAAACGACTGCCTGGGCCTTGCAGATGTGACCTGTTTTTGGTGGCCTCGAATGCTTTACCTTGTTCTCACAGGTGAGCTTTGAACAATTGAAGTCCAATAAGACCAAGTCTGTTCCTTTTGCTGCGGCTCCAAATACTGGATGCGTCTGTTTTTAGAGTTGGTGCCTCAGCAAAACCTCTGGGCGGGGTCCCCTCTTTTTCCTCTTCCTCTTCCCTGGGGGTCCTGCCTCTAGTTGGTCTACTAACACTGCCACGTTCTAGGATACTCCCACCAGATTCTATGAACACCTGAGCAGCAGCCTTACCGTTGAGTTTCTAGGAGAGCTGCAGGTGTCCTTTCTTTCCATCCTTCCTTCCTCCCCCGTCCTTCCCTCTTTCCCTCCCTCCCTTCCTTTTTAAAAGATTATATTTATTTATTTACTTGAGAGAGAGAAAAAGAGACCACAAGAGGGGCTGAGGGGCAGAGCAGAAGCATACTCCCCGCAGAGCAGGGAGCCCAATGTGGGGTTTAATCCCAGGATCCCAGGATCATGACCTGAGCTGACGGCAAACAGTTAACTAACTGAACCAGCCAAGTGCCCCAGCAGGTGTCTTTTCTTGATTGGAATTTCCGGGTGTATGAGGATGAGCCCTGAGGAAATAACACTAACAGGCGGCATTTGCTGTGGGTTACAATGTGCCCATTGTACAATGGGCATTGTACAATGTGTACATTAATTCTTCTAAACTTCACAGCTTGGTGGTATGAGTTAACACCATTGTCCCTGTTTCACAGATGCAAAAACTGACATTTGGGTTAAGTCTTAAGGTCACATGCCAATAGGTGTGGGCTTTGGAGCAAGAACCGGAGTGTGGTTGATTCTAGAGCCTAGTTTTGTGTGAAACATGGTTTCTATTGAGGGGTTAGGAGGTGTCCAGAAGCCCTTTGAGAGGTGTAGGTACTTAAAGATAACAATATAAGATTGAGATAAGAATAATAAATAGTTGAACATCTACGGTGCACCAGGTTCTGTGTTGAGTGCTTTTCTCGTTGCATTCTTTTTTTTTTTCTTAAAGATTTTACTTATTTATTTGATAGGCAGAGATTACAAGTATTCAGAGAGGGAGGCAGAGAGAGAGAGGAGGAAGCAGGCTCCCCATTGAGCAGAGAGCCCAATGCAGGGCTTGATCCCAGGACCCTGAGACCATGACCTGAGCCGAAGGCAGAGGCTTTAACCCACTAAGCCACCTGGGTGCCCCTAGTTGCATTCTTGAAACAAACTGAAGTGCTAAATAAAATTCTCATTTTGTAAGTAGGAAAACTGAAGCTTAGAGAGATTAGGGAAATTATTCAAGATCAGGGAGCTAGTAAAATGCTAGGTCAGTTCTAGATTCGAACTCAGGAATTTTGCAAAGATGGCACACATTTGGGGCTATGAGAGAACGCTAGTTGATAGGTGTTTTCTGATTCTTATAGGATGAGGCTATTCCTTAATCTAGACTCCCAAATTTTTCTGAAGCCCTCCTGATCAGAGTTGCTTCTGATGCTTGATAAAAAGTGTGCATCCCTAGACCCACTGAAGCAGAATCTCTAAGGAAGGAGTAGAGAGATTAGTGTTTCTGAGAAGCTTGCAGAGTTCCAGGAGCAAAAGCAGCAGCATTCCATGTCTATGGGTCTAGACCGAAAACTTGCATGCTGGGGCTCCTGCCATGGTCTGTTGGCCGAAACAAGTCACAGGGCTGCCCAGATTCAAGCGGTGGGGAAATACAGTTGATCCTTGAACAATATGGTTTTAGACTGTGCAGGACTTTTGTTTTGTTTTGTTTTTGACAAATACAATACAGTACTATCAATGTATTTTCTCTTCCTTATGATTTTTAAATTTATTTTTATTTTTTTCTTATGATTTTTTAAAATAACGTTATTTTTTTCTCTAGTTTACTTTGTTGTAACAATACATTATATAATATATAGAACATAAAAATATGTTTTTTTAAAGGTTTATATCTTTTGAGAAAGAGAGAAAGAGTGAGCATGCAAGTGGGGGGAGGGGCAAAGGAGAGGGAGAGAGAATCCTTAGGCAGACTCCCTGCGGGCACAGAGCCCGATGCCAGCAGGGGGACAGAGTGCAGGTGGGTGGGGGTCTCGATCTCAGGACCCTGAGCTCATGACCTGAGCCGAAATCAACAGTTGGTTGTTTAACTAACTGAGCCACCCAGACTTTCCCCCAACATATGTTAACTATTTATGTTATTAGAAAGGCTTCCAGTCAACAGCAGTTCTGGGCAAGTCCAAAGTTGTAGGTGGATTTTTGGTTGTGCAGGGCTGGCCACCCCTAACCTCCAATGTTGTTCTAGGGTCCACTGCAGTCTCTATCTCTTGATGGAAGGAGCTGCAAAGTCAGATTGTGAGGTCACATTGCAAACACTAGTGGGGAGATATTCTGTGGTCATTTATTTTTTGCACTTTATTTTTTCAGGAATCCCACCAAGCACTGGGCTTGACGTTGCCCCGGCTCTCTTTCATTTCCTACAATCTTGTCCCAAAGTATTGCCTTTCCCATGATATAGAGAATACTGGGATGCTTAGTTTTACAGAAACAAAATAAAATGGTGGATTTTATAATGAGATGGGAAGAAACTGTGGAAATCCTTTTGTTTTGTTTTTGCTTGCCTTTTTTTTTTTTTTAATATTCTACTTCTTTATTTGAAAGAGAGAGTGAAAGAGAGCATGAGAGAGGAGGTCAGAGGGAGAAGCAGACTCCCTGTGGAGGTGGGAGCCCGATGTGGGACTTGATCCCAGGACTCCAGGGTATGACCTGAGATGAAGGTAGTTGCTTAACCAACTGAGCCATCCAGGAGCCCTGGAAATCCTTTTGTACCTTAACAATTACACTACATTTTTCATGGCAAAGTACTAAAGCATTGTTTAACTTCAAGATGTATTTCACATTTTTTTAAACACAAAGACAAGTGTTCTGAATTTGCTGTCCTTTCTGTGCAGACAAGGGGTTGTTAGTAGTATGCCACCCAACAGACATTTCTTGAAAACATAAACACACTTATTCTATCCTCCAAGTTTAAAGCCATGTTTTAACAACGAGAAAGAAAGTAATTGCTTTTCAAAAGAAACTCCTGCTATGAACAAAGCATTTTTAAACTGGATGTTTGGAAATGTTCCTGCTGTTATGTGATTTTATTGTCAAAAACAATGTAAATGTGTCATGTACAAATTTTCCTCTCTCAAACTTAAAAAATTCGAATCTAAATTTTCTGTTTAAAAATACCCTTCAGATGGAGAGTGTGAATGAGTTTTGAAACAATTTGGTAATAGTAAGAAAACGCAATAGTTTCTGGTTCATTTACAAAGAAACAGACTGATATCAGAAAGATGAAAATTTACTAGTGGTATTTTAACAGAAAAACATTGAAATTTTTTTTCAATCCCAGATTTATAAGCAACTATATAGTTTCACCCTGTGGATCAAAATATCTACATAAGAAGCTTTTTTTCAGATGATAGCAACATCATAAAACGTTCAGCTGCAGTTTAAAAACATAACAAGTTCCATTTAATCATGTATGTTCACTAAAACAATTAATATTGATGTTAAATTTTAAGCGTAAACATTCCGAGGATTAATAAATACAATTTAAATTTGCTAAAAAATATAGATTACATTTATCTTTTTCAAGTTTGAAGTTCAGATTTTCTATTTTCACATTGCATAATTATAATAACTCACAGCACAGTGGATACATGTGTTAAAAATAAATGATCACACCTATTAAGTTGGCTCTTATCAAAAGACCACAAAGTGAGTGTAGGTGAGGATGAAGAGAAACTGCAAACCAAGGGCGCAGGGTGGGTTGGTGTTGCTGGTGGGAATGTAACATGGCACCAGAGCTGTGGAAAACAGCCTGGCACTTCCTCACAAGGTTACGTGTGGACTTACCATAGGACCTAGCCCTTAACTTCTCAGTATATCCCCCAAAGAACTGAAAACGCAGATATCTGTGCACCAATATTGATGGTAGCATCACTCATAGTTAGACCAAGGCTGGAGACAGTCAAATGTCCATCAGCAAATGACGGACTTATTCTGCCTTAAAAAAGGAATGAAATTCTGATACAGCCTACACCATAGACGAACCTGGAAAACATGCTGAATGCCATAAACAAGACACCAAAGGACAAATATTGTATGACTCCACATTGATGGGGTACCTAGAGCAGACAAATGCAGAGGCAGAAGGTATCATGGAAGTTACCAGAGGCTGGGTGGAATGGAGAACGGAGGTTACTGCTTAATGGTTATTGAATTTCTCTTTGGGCTGATAAAAAAGTTCTGGAAGTGTCTGCCCTGTATTGTGAATGTACTTACTGTCACCCAGTTGTACACCTAAAGATAGTGAAAAGGGTAAAGTTTATGTTATGTATGTTTCATAACAACAAAAATATAAAGAAATGCACACATTTTGGGGGGAATGTGTGTTCAAAATACTACTGGTAAATACAAGCATATATAATAAGAAAAGTGTGGAGATCACTGAGGGAAGGGATTGTTCGGTGAGCTTGACTCATAAATAAATGTAGAAAGTGGGGCTTCACCCAGGTTTCTGTGTACCATCCAATCAGATGTCAGAGAGCACAGAGCTTTTTAAGGATTTCTTTGTCATTTCTCCAACTGACTACTTTTGGTCGTCACTGGCTTATTTCCAGTAGTAATGAACAGTAGGAACCATTAGGACAAAAAAACAAAACAAAACAAAACCCCATGAGATTTTCCTTAGAGAAAGGTCAGGGGCAACAGGGGATGCTGCAGTATCTGGTTACTCTGTAGGGAAGTTGAAATTTGTATTGGTGTCTTAAGGTTGCCATGACAAGTTACCACAAACTTGGTAGTTTAAAACAGCCAAATAGCAACCTTTCACAGTTTGGAGGCCAGATGTCTGAAATCAAGGTGTTGGCAGGACCATTCTCTCACTGCAGGTCTAGTGGAGAATCCTTCTCCGCCTCCTCCAGCTTCTGGTGGCTCCCTGTGTTCTTTGGCTTACAGATGCCTGACTTCAATGTCTGCCTCCCTCTTCGCATGGGCTTCTCTGTACGTCTGTGTCTTCTTTTACATCTCTTATAAGGATACTTGGTCATCTGATTTAGTATCCACTTGGGTAATCCAGGAAGATCTTCTCTCAGGATCTTTAATTGAGTGATATCCGCAAAGACCCCTTTTCCAAGTAAGGTCCCATTCACAGGTTCCGGGGATTGGGTTGTGAACATGCATTTTTTGGGGGTGCGGTGGGGAATAGGTATCATCCAACCAACTAAAAAACTCAGGGTATTAAAAAGATGTTGGCAGCTTCTCAAAAGAAAAAGCCAAATGTATGGAACCAGAAACGAGCAACAGAGAGTCTTACCAGGAATTCTACCAGAACCTGAAATCTGCCCTGGCACTTCACAGGCTATAAATTTGTATAATTCTTTGTGATGGTTTCAAAATTGTTTTTTTTCTACCTTTTGTTTTACCAGTATTAAAAGGTAGAACAATTAAAACTCTCTTAGCATGAAATCATGATAAGTTATACTAACTGCTCTAACAATCTCAAAATGTTGGTGGCTTAATACAAAAATAGTTTATCTCTTGCACTTATTACAGTCTGCATGCAGATCATTGTTTTTTTAAAATTAACATATAATGTATTTTTTGCTTCAGGGATATAGGTCTGTGATTCATCAGTCTTATACAAGTCACAGCACTCACCCTCCCCAATGTCAATCTCCCAGCCACTGCAACCCAACCTCCCCTCCCCTCCAGCAATCCTCAGTTTGTTTCCCGAGATTAAGAGTCTCTTATGATTTGTCTCTCTCCCTGTCCCATTTTGTTTCATTTTTCCCTCCCTTCACCTATGATCCTTCATCTTGTTTCTTATATTCCTCATATTAGTGAGATCATATGATAATTGTCTTTCTCTGATTGATTTATTTCACTTAGCATATGCCCTCTAGTTCCATCTATATCATTACAAATGGCAAGATTTCATTTTTGATGGATGCATAGTATTCCATTGTATATATATTTATACCACATCTTTTTTTAATATAATCTTTAAAATTTTTAATAAACATATAATGTATTATTAGCCCCAGGGGTACAGATCTGTGAATCACCAGTTTTATACACTTCACAGCACTCACCATAGCATGTACCCTCCCCAATGTCCATAACCCCACCACCCTCTCCCTACTTCCCTCCCCCCGGCCACCCTCAGTTTGTTTTGTGAGATTGAGAGTCTCTGATGGTTTGTCTCCCTCCCAATCCCATCTTGTTTCATTTATTCTTTTCCTACCCCCCCAAACCCTCCAAGTTGCATCTCCATTTCCTCATATCAGGGAGATCATATGATAGTTGTCTTTTTCCAATTGACTTATTTCACTAAGCATAATACCATCTAGTTCCATCCATGTCGTCACAAATAGCAAGATTTCATTTATTTTGATGGCTGCATAGTATTACATTGTATATATATATACCACTTCTTATTTATCCATTCATCTGTGGATGGACATCTAGGTTCTTCCCATAGTTTGGCTATTGTGGACACTGCTGCTATAAACATTTGGGTGCATGTGCCCCTTCGGATCACTACATTTGTATCTTTAGGGTAAATACCCAGTAGTGCAATTGCTGGGTCCTAGGGCAGCTCTATTTTCAACTTTTTGAGGAGCATCCATGCTGTTTTCCAGAGTGGTTGCACCAGCTTGCATTCCCACCAACAGTGTAGGAGGGTTCCCCTTTCTCCGCATCCTCGCCAGCATCTGTCATTTCCTGACTTGTTGATTTTAGCCATTCTGACGGGTGTGAGGTGGTATCTCATTGTGGTTTTGATTTGTATTTCCCTGATGCTGAGTGATATGGAGCACTTTTTCATGTGTCTGTTGGCCATCTGGATATCTTCTTTGCAGAAATGTCAGTTCATGTCCTCTGCCCATTTCTTTATTGGATTATTTGTTGTTTGGGTGTTGAGTTTGTTAAGTGCTTTATAGATTTTGGATACTAGCCCTTTATCTGATATGTCATTTGCAAATGTCTTCTCCCATTCTGTCAGTTGTCTTTTGGTTTTGTTAACTGTTTCCTTTGCTGTGCAAAAGCTTTGGATCTTGATGAAGTCCCAATAGTTCATTTTTGCCCTTGCTTCCCTGGCCTTTGGCGATGTTCCTAGGAAGAAGTTGCTGCAGCTGAGGTCAAAGAGGTTGCTGCCTGTGTTCTCCTCAAGGATTTTGATGGATTCCTGTCTCACATTGAGGTCCTTCATCCATTTTGAGTCTATTTTCATGTGTGGTGTAAGGAAATGGTCCAGTTTTGTTTTTTTGCATGTGGCTGTCCAATTTTCCCAACACCATTTGTTGAAGAGACTGTCTTTTTTCCATTGGTCATTCTTTCCTGCTTTGTTGAAGATTAGTTGACCATAGAGTTGAGGGTCTATTTCTGACTCTCTATTCGGTTCCATTGATCTATGTGTCTGTTTTTGTGCCAGTAGCATACTGTCTTGATGATGACAGCTTTGTAATAGAGCTTGAAGTCTGGAATTGTGATGCCACCAACTTTGGCTTTCTTTTTCAATATTCTTTTGGCTATTCTAAGTCTTTTCTGGTTCCATATAAATTTTAGGATTACTTTTTCCATTTCTTTGAATAAAATGGATGGGATTTGGTAGGGATCGCATTAAATGTGTAGATTGCTTTAGGTAGCATAGACATTTTCACAATATTTATTCTTCCAATCCATGAGCATGGAACATTTTTCCATTTCTTTGTGTCCTCTTCAATTTTTTTCACGAGTACCCTATAGTTTTCTGGGTATAGACTCTTTGCCTCTTTGGTTAGGTTTATTCCTAAGTATCTTATGGTTTGGGTGCAATTGTAAATGGGATTGACTCCTTAATTTCTCTTTCTTCTGTCTTGTTGTTGGTGTAGAGAAATACAACTGACTTCTGTGCATTGATTTTATATCCCGACACTTTACTGAATTCCTGTACAAGTTCTAGCAGATTTGGAGTGGAGTCTTTTGGGTTTTCCACATATAGTATCATATCATCTGCAAAGAGTGATAGTTTGACTTCTTCTTTGCCAATTTGGATGCCTTTAATTTCCTTTTGGTGTCTGATTGCTGAGGCTAGGACTTCTAGTACTATGTTGAATAGCAGTGGTGACAGTGGACATCCCTGCTGTGTTCCTGACCTTAGTGGAAAAGCTCTCAGTTTTTCTCCATTGAGAATGATATTTGCAATGGGTTTTTTATAGATGGCTTTGATAATATTGAGGTATGTGCCCTCTATCCCTACACTTTGAAGAGTATACCACATCTTCTTTATCCATTCATCTGTTCTTTTCCATTGATCTATGTGTCTGTTTTTGTGCCAATGTCATACTGGTTTTGATTACTACAGCTTTGTAGCATATCTTGAAATCTGGAATTGTGATACCTCTAGCTTTGTTCTTTTTTTTTCAAGATTGCTTTGGCTATTTTGGGGTCTTTTGTGATCCCATACAGATTTTAGTATTATTTGTTCTAGTTCTGTGAAAAATGCTATTGATATCTTGATAGGGATTGCCCTGAATCTGTAGGTTGCATTGGGTAGCAGGGACTACCCAACTCTTGTTTTCCACTCAGATCATGATTTCAGAGTTTTGATATCAAGGCTCTGCACCCCGCCTCTCCACCCAATTGGGCTCTGCACTCAGCAGGGAGTCTGTTTGGGATTCTGTCACCCTCTGCCAATCCCTGAACTTCTGTATTCTCTTTCTAAATAAATAAATAAATAAAATTGTATTTAAAATTTCTTGATTTTTTTTCTAAATGTAAGATATATCATGAGGATTTGTATGAAAAAACATGATAAAATAAAAACTGAATAATAACTGAAAGAGGAAATTAAGACAATGAGAACATGAAAGTGAGGGATATCTTATATAGGCATTTATGTTCTATGAGCTTGAATCCCTTTCCTTATTTTTCATATGACCAAAGTTGCTGATCCTTCCCTCATTGTACTTGTTCAGAGTTCATACTTCAAATCTATGTCTCTGTGCCTGAATCAAATAATGCATCATAGTGGAAATTCTATTTAATTAGTCTCACCCATAAAACTTATATTTGCTCTTGATATTTGCCTAGGAAGTAGGAAATAGTCTATTGCATTTTTTATAAAATGGAAGCATAGAAACCTTAGGGAAGGTTGTCATGCAAGCAATTGTCATAATGTTTAAGTTCCCAAGACAGATTGAAGGTAGCTCTGGGAGGGATCCTTTAGCAAAGTGTTGTTGAGGGATCTTGATTTTAAGCTCATAAACTGACAGTGTCCTTGATTTTCAGCCCATGGTTGGTTATGGTTAAATAGTTATTCAGTATGACTCTGATCCAAATGTTCTATTTCTCTGACAAGAGTCAAAGCCAAGTATGTCTTTGGGGGAAGTGACTTCACTTCTCTGAACCTTAGTTTTCTCACCTATAAAATGAGATTCTCACAGGGATTTGGGGGTTGGTAAGATCAAATACTTGAAAGGGGCTAATTCAAAGATCCTGGGACATAGTAAGGGATTCATAAATGTTTATTTGGAATTTTATTCTGGTCTACCAATATTTTCTAGTCAGAGCCTGGGTCCTGCTCCGTTGTGGCACTTGGGTGGGCAGTGGGGGTACAGATCATAGCTGCAGAAGGAACAAAAGCCAGTGTAATACTACAGCCTGGTCTCCCAACTCTGCTATAGCGCATGGTAGTCAGCTTGTTCTAGAACATGTGGGATTCCAGATATGCATATTTATAACCTCAAACATCATCAAGTTTTAAGTGAACTTTCAGTCTTAAAGGGAACAAACAGAAGGGTGGGTTAGAGGGCAGCATAAGTAGGCTGATCGTCTTAACCCAATGAATATGTTTGGGGATAAGGAGCCAGAATGAGAGAATACGGCCACATATCAAGTGATGATCTGGCCCAGCGTGATGTGCTGGGGTCTTCTTGGCAAGCACAGCACTGAGCATGTCAGGGCTCTGAGGGTCTGCTTTGTTCTCTTTTTCTCCTTCAAGTATCTCAGATCCATTTGCCAGGGAAGATATGAGAAAGACAGATTGGTCCCGTGCCTGGAGCTGTCTCATCGGCTTTGTTTTACTACATTTCTCTTTTCATCCATCTGGGTCCAGGACTATGCACAGGGAAGAAATAATTGCAAAGAAAGCTTTCAGCTTCTCTTCTATACAATATAGAGGGGAGGTAGGGATTGGACATAGGTCTTGAAGAGTTCTTCATAAGACTACCATTTTTCTGGGTATGGGAAAGACAGATTAAGAACTGCCATCTTTGAAAATGTCACAGAGGACAACAGATGGTACAATTTTCTCTGTCTTCATTGTTGAGTTTTATTGAAGATTGAGGAGAAAAAACATCTGTTCTGGCTCCTTTCTGTGTAATTAAGGTATCTCTTTCCCTGACCATTAGGTAGTCAATACAAGTCTATTGTCCTCTGAAATTCAGGTTCTTATAGGCAGGGGTCTAAAACCAGTTCACAGATTTCATGAACCCCCTAAAATTTACATTGCATTGCTCCAAAAAATGTTCTGGCTACCCCCTTCCAGTTAGTATTTCTCCTTTCTCCATGGAGGAAACCACACTCTTCTTTTGGGAGGTCACTTCCTTGCTTTTATTTATAGTTTTATCATTGAAGCATTCATCCTTACATACCAGAGTTTGGTTTTGCCTGCTTTTAAAATTTTATATATATGCTGTCATCCAGTATGCATTTTTTAAAAAGATTTTATTTATTTATTTATTTGACACAGAGAGAGAGAGATCCCGAGTAGGCAGAGGCAGGTGGGGCGGGGGTGGGGGTGGTGGCCGGGCAGAGAATCAGGCTCCCTGCTGAGCAGAGAGCCTGATGCAGCCAGATCCCAGGACCCTGAGATCTGAGCTGAAGGTAAAGGCTTAACCCATTGAGCCACCCAGGCGCCCCTCTCAGTATGCATTCTTTTGCCTGGATTGTAATTTTTGGTTTTATGTTTGTGAGATTCATTTCTTGTAACCTGTGGCTGGTAAACCTGGGTAAGAGTTATGAGCTGTGGTCTACTCTCATCGTGTTTATATTTTATTTTTATATTTCTTTATAAAGAAAGTAATGTAACAAAAATTTGAGTATCTACTTTAGGTTAGACACTGTAAATCTGGATGTTTGTGGAAGAAGAAAGCAAATGTTATGTTGTGTGCTTAGGTTTTTATTTGTGGAATGTTCAATGAGGGAATTAACTAATATACAGCATATAGAAGATAATCTTGGTCTAAACTCTTGCTTCTTGGTTTGAAAATACAAAGTCATACAGGTATGTGTTTGTGCATTTGCTTGGATATCTATGAAAACCTCTATTTCACGCATGGAGAGAAAATAAAGGTCTCTTTCACACAGTAGATGATCAGCCCCTTGTCTAAGAGTGATGAATTTTTCAGTATTTAGCTACTTTAATGTGCTGATGCATTAAGAGGAATTTACTTTGGCTTGTTACAAACTTTGACCAACAGTTATAATCTTTCCTCCCCAACATCAGAGATAATGGAAGATCAGAGTATTGATAAAATCCATCCAATTCTATATATTTGATTCAAAACCAGAGACACACAAAACCTTTACATTTATAAAGTACAGAGATTAAAAAGCACGTGCCTGCCTTATCTTCTACAGGCCTTTGACAGATCCAACTTTATGTACTGATTCATCTAAAAATAGACCTTCAGCTCATGCTTTTGCAAATGAAGAAAGACCTGATGTATTTTCAGGAACAGCAGCACCTCTACTATCATTCTCTCTTTGCCTGTCAAGAATGATTTTTTTGTATGTTTGACAGCATCAGGGTCTAACTCATAAGCATCATGAAACGGTGTCCCAGCAACTTGGAGCACATATCTATGCTCATAGTTCACCAAAGTGAACTTATTCATAGAGAGGTGCATATGCATTTTTTGGTGAAACAAAGAAGGTGTTGTGGGCTCTGCACCACACACTTCATCCACTTGTGAAAAGCTGTCTTTGTGTGTCCATTCTGACTCCAAGAGAAGAGGAATCAGGACTTTCTGTGTATTACTGTGTATTTAAACCATTAAACGAACAACGATTAATCTCAGTTCATGGCGAGCACTCAGTGGAAGTATTTGGAAGTTGTTACTCTAGGCTACTGCGTTCTGGCAGCTAGCATCTGTGCAAACAACATTTGCTCCGGCATCCACAACTTTTGATAGGTGTTTTGGCGACATTACAAAGGCCTTTCTGCCACCAAAAGACCTCCTTGCCACCATGGTATTTGCTGACATGGAGGAAAAGCAAGAACTCTTCTGACCTTGTTTATCCAATGAACAAGGCCCACAATGAGGAAGCAGTTTAAGCTTGCTCATTTCCAGAGTATAAGAATGGACATGGATACTTTATGTTCCCCTAAAGACAGAGGGATCAAAAAATCCTCCTGGCCACCTGAGTTAGTGAAAGAAATTACACAAACTTTTTTTTCCCCTTTTTCTTTTTAATTAACATATAATGTATTATTTGCTTCAGGGGTACAGGTATGTGAATCATCAGGCTTACACAGTTCACAGCACCCACCATAGCACATACCCTCCCCAATGTCCATAACCAGCCCCCCATCTCTTCCTGCGCCCCTCCCCAGCAACACTCAGTTTGTTTCCTGAGATTAAGAGTCTCTTATGGTTTGTCTCCCTCCCGATCCCATCTTGTTTCATTTTTTTCCCTCCCTACCTACTATGATCCCCCACTGTGCCTCCCAAATTCCTCATATCAGAGAGATCATATGATAATTGTCTTTCTCTGATTGACTTATTTTGCTTTGCATAATACCCTCTAGTTACATCCATGTCATTGCAAGTGTAAGATTTTATTTTTTAATGGCCACATAGTATTCCGTTGTATATATATACCACATCTTATTTATTCACTCATCTGTTGATGGACATCTAAGTTCTTTCCATAGTTTGGCTATTGTGGACATTGCTGCTATAAACATTCGGGTGCATGTGCCCCTTTGGATCACTACATTTATATCTTTAGGGTAAATATCCAGTAGTGTGATTGCTGGGTCCTAGGGTAGCTCTATTTTCAACTTTTTAAGGAAACTCCATACTGTTTTCCAGAGTAGCTGCACCAGTTTGCATTCCCATCAACAGTGTGGGTGGGTTCTCCTTTCTCCACATCCTCACCAACACCTGTCCTTTCCTAACTGGTTAATTTTAACCATTCAGGTGTAAGGTGGTATCTCACTGTGGTTTTGATTTGTATTTCCCTGATGCTGAGTGATGTGGAACACTTTTTCATGTGTCTGTTGGCCATCTGGATGTCTTTGCAGAAATGTCTCCTCATGTTTTCTGTCCATTTCTTGATTGGATTATTTGTCTTTTGGGTGTTGAGTTTGATAAGTTCTTTATAGATTTTGGTAACTAGCCCTTTATCTGATATGTTGTTTGCAAATCTCTTCTCCCATTCTGTCGGTTGTCTTTTGGTTTTGTTGAATGTTTCCTTTGTTGTGCAAAAGCTTTGGATCTCGATGAAGTCCCAATAGTTCATTTTTGCCCTTGCTTCCCTTGTCTTTGGTGATGTTCCTGGGAGGAAGTTGCTGCAGCTGAGGTTGAAGAGGTTGCCTCCTGTGTTCTCCTCAGGGATTTTGCCTCACTGAGGTCTTTCATTCATTTTGGTCTATTTTTGTGTGTGGTGTAAGGAAATGGTCCAGTTTCATTTTTTTGCATGTGGCTGTCCAATTTTTCCAACACCATTTGTTGAAGAGACTGTCTTTTTTCCATTGGATATTCTTTCCTGTTTTGTTGAATATTAGTTGACCATAGAGTTGAGGGTCTATTTATGGGCTCTCTATTCGGTTACATTGATCTATGTGTCTGTTTTTGTGCCCATACCATACTATCTTGATGATTACAGCTTTGTTGTTTTTTTAAGATATTTTAAATTTATTATTTCACAGAGATAGAGCAGAAGTAGGCAGAGCAGCAGGCAGAGGGAGAGGGAGAAGCAGGCTCTCCACTGAGCAGGAAGCCCAATGTGGGGCTTGATCCCAGGACTCTGGGATCATGATCTGAGCCGAAGGCAGACACTTAACTGACTGAGCCATCCAGGCCTCCCAATAATAACTGCTTTGTAATAGAGCTTGAAGTCTGGAATTGTGATGCTGCCAGCTTTGGTTTTCTTTTCCAACATTCCTCTGGCCATTTGGGTTCTCTTCTGGTTCCATATAAATTTTAGGATTATTTGTTCCATTTCTTTGGGAAACAATTATTAGTATTTTGATAGGGAATGCATTAAATGTATAGATTGCTTTAGGTAGCATGGACATTTTCACAATATTTGTTCTTCCAATCCATGAACATGGAACGTTTTTTCATTTCTTTGTGTCCTCTTCATTTTTTTTCATGAGTACCCTATAGTTTTCTGGGTACAGCTTTTTTGCTCTTTAGTTAGGTTCATTCTTACGGTTTTGGGTACAATTGTAAATGGAGTGGACTTGTTAATTTCTTTTTCTTCTGTCTTGCTGTTGGTGTATAGAAATGCAGCTGATTTCTGTGCACTGATTTTATATCCTGACACTTTGCTGTATGAGTTCTAACAGTTTTGGAGTGGAGTCTTTGAGTTTTCCACATAAAGTATCATATCATCTGCAAAGACTGAGAGTTTGACTTCTTTGCTGATTTGGATGCCTTTTATTTCTTTTTGTTGTCTGATTGCTGAGGCTAGGACTTCTAGTACTATGTTGAATATCAGTGGTGATAGTGGAACACTCCTGCCGTGTTCCTGACCTTAGGGGAAAAGCTCTCATTTTTTCCCCATTGAGAATGATATTTGGTACATAGAACTTTCTTAACATCAGAAATTCATTTTTTAAATTCTGATGTTCTGTACAACAAATTCTGACTTGGTGCTTGTTCCTTACTATTTTAAATAGGAAATACATGTATGATACACCACTCCCTCCCCACCCCTCCAATTTCCTTGAATGGAATGAAACCAGTAATTACGTATATGACTTATGTATATAAATAACAGAGTGTAAAATGCTTATGATAGTGTGTTGCAATCAGTAAAAACAATAAAAACAAACAATAAAAACAACCATTGATAAAGAGTTGCTTTACATGCAGTAGCAGGTTGAGTTTCCCCTGTGTTCACACTCTTCAACTTTCAAAAATTCTGTGTGTGTCTGACATTTTAACGATTGTACTTGGAATTGCAGAATTTTCTTATACATCATTTTGTTTAATATGTTGTAACAAATGTGATGGTTTATTTTATGTGTCAACTTGACTGAGCTAAGGACGCCCAGAGAGCTAGTAAAACATTATTTCTGGGTGTGTCTGTGAGCTCATTTCTGGAAGAAATTAGCATTGGAATTGGTGGCCTGAGTAAAGAAGGTTGGTCTCACCACTGCAACTGGCATCTTCCACTCCCTTGAGGGCCTGAATAGAACAAAAAGGCAGAGGAAAGGCAAATTTGCTGTTTGAACTGAGATTTCCATCTTCTGTGCTCTGACTTCAGTGGTCTGTGTTCTCTGACCTTTGGACTTGACTAAGACTTAACACCACGTGCTCTCTGATTCTTGAGTCTTGCACCCGGACTTACACCATTGGTTCCTCCAGTACTTGGGTTGAACTCTACCAGCTTTCCTGGTCTCCAGCAGGCACACAGCTGATTAGGGGATTTCTTGGCTGCCGTGTGAGCCAATTCCCATAATAAATTTCCTTTTACGTAATGTATCAGCTTATATCCTATTAGTTTTCTTTCTATGGAGAACCTTGATAGAATGAATTTTAGAGATAGAACTCAAAATCTTTTTTTGTATAAACATCAGCCAAAATAAGTTGTGCTGAAAGTTATATATGAAGTTAGGTATTGAAAACCAAAAGACGTTCTGCCATAAAACATTAGCTAGGGAGATGTTCTGTGGTGTATGACTATACAAGACTCTTATTTTAAATGCAGAGCCATTAACCTATTAAATTCTGGTACTTGAGTGTTTACTGTCATTGAGTGGTCTGTAGGAATAGCCATTTTACATTGCAGATGTGCAGGTGGCGTTTCATAATGGTGTTAGACTCATTTCTGTTTCTGTTTTCCCTAATCCCCAGAGGCCTCTAGCCTACCCCAGAAGAGGGGTAGTGCATCTTGAGATTTTGTTACTTTTACCCACCTATGGGCATATGGGGAGAACTGAGCATGTAACTCTAAGAAGGAGGGATGGAACGAGGAACTGGCCCTGACCAGCATTTCTTATGGGTTTATAGGAACAATTCTCTATGTGACTGATGTTGGCATAGCAGACACTAACAGGGGGACACTGACCAGTGTGAGAAGATTAGAAAAAAGCATTGTCTTTGAGGACAAAGGGACCTGGGTTTCAAATCCCGGTATCCCCACTTACTAGCTGTGTGACCTTCAGCAAGTTTCATAAAACCACTAACCAAATCAACAAACACGCACTAGTTTGAGAGTATAAATATGCTTAAACAGGAATAAATTCTAAAAATTCATACACCCTAAATTAACACCTTGGTGACTTAGAATACTTTCTCTCTTACTTATTGAAATTTTTCTTTAGGATATGATAGACAATGTTTAATATCATTCTTTTATTTATTTTGTATATTATTTTTATTTTTTAAATTAACATATAATGTATTATTTGTTTCAGGGGTACGAGTCTGTGATTTGTTATAATACCCGGTGCTCATTACAACACATACCCTCCCCAATGTCCATCACCCAATTACCCCATCCCCCCACCCCTCCAACAATCCTCAGTTTGTTTCCTAAGATTAAGAGTCTCTTATGGTTTGTCTCCCTCTCTGGTTACATCTTGTTTCATTTTTTCTTCTCTTCCCATACCATCCTCTGCCTTGTAAAGGTGAATAGTTCTGATGTATTGGGACTTAGCGTTGCTTCTCCCTCCCCTCCCATTCCTCCCTCCTCCCCTCCTCTCCCTTCCCCTTCCCTTTTTCTTCCTCCCTCCTTCCCTCCCTCCCTTCTTTCCTTCCTTTCCTTTTCTTCTTTCTTTCTTTCTTTTTCTTTCTACATTTCTTGATAAACTCTGCTGAACAACTTGGGGCTGAAGACTATCATATCATCTTTGCAACCTTGATGACAACGTCTGATGCCTAGAATCTATCTCCTAAATCTTTAAAATATTAAAGTATTAAATTTAAAATATTAAAAATTAAAATATTAAAAAGAAGATCTAGGGAGTTCAGATTACTGGTCTAATGATATTTGATAGACCTTGAATCTCATTTTGTCTATAGTAGGTGGAATTACCTACCCAATGAAAGTCTGGATCTCAGAGCAAAAAATGTGTTCCCTAGGAATAGGGTTGCTACAGTAAAATTTTGCATATTTGGGAGCAGTGGGATGGGGGGTTCTGAGTTGCAAAAAGTTGGCAGTACAGAATCAAAAGAGAAATGACTTTCTTTACATTCATGAATAACCTGGGTTAGGAAACATCCCTAACCCTTGTTTATGTCTCATAGGAAGATTCCTTCCAGTAAGTTGTGTTAGGAAGTATAACTCAGGAGATTTGATATGTTTCTGTGGTGCCTTTGCTGCTGTTGGTCACCAGGGGAAACTGCTTGGTAATTTGCAGTGGGAGGGCAATGCCCCTTTTCCTCCAACAGTGGTCCTTCATCTCCATCAGAGCCTTCCCAGAATGGGACCATTATGCCCCATTTTCCCAATGGCATTCAACTTGCTAGTTGCCCATACTGAGCAGCCAATGGACTATAAGGAAGACATAAAAATTGATTTTACTAAAGGGTCGGCTGTACCTTAAAAACAGGAGTTCAGTGAAGAGTGAACCACGCCTATAACTATTGAGCACACCTGTACCAAACAAGACCTTACAAATTTAGACATTCAATAGAAGAGGAACCCTTTTGAGCCCCTCCCCACCCACTTGTTCCCTCTTTTGCTCTCTCTGTCTCCCTGACTCCTGCTCTTTTTTTCTGCAGACTTCTAGTTTCAGCCCTCAAATCCTAATGTTTTCTTTGCTCTGAGAAACTTCTTGCATTTTTACAGAGTTTTGAAAACTCCAATGGTTCTGGTTTGGGATTGTTGATACTCTCCCTTGCCAAACTTGGCTGATGTTGAAAGAGAAGAGGAAGATCTAGGGGATGGGAGCAGAAGGGGACCCTGGACTAAGCTTTGTGCTCTAGAAGACCCTGTTTATCATAAATATATACACAAGAAGTAAACTGATTAATTGATTTAACATAAATATACACACACAAAACAGATTTATTTATTTATTTTTAAATTTATGAGTGGATGGGTACCTCTGCCCTTCGAGTTCTGGAGCTCAGTGCAATTATAGCACCACCCAGAGCCCAGGGCCCATGAAATGCTTTTTTCATCTCTTGCCCTCTATCCTTGAAAGAAAAGGTGACCATATCTCTATGCCACATGGATTGCGCTGAATGCAGGAAGGATTTGAATGGCAAAGATACCTAAGTAAGAGAAAAGGCAAATGAGTTCACTCACTAAGCCCTTCCTCTTCAAAATCGGCTTTTCAACTAGCATAAATGCAATAGCTTCTTTGCATAGTGAAGTATCATTTCCCGGTAGTGCTAGAGTCCATTTTCTTCTCTTTATGCTTCAATTTGTGGATCCAGAGATACTTATGAAATTAGCAATCTATTTTCAACAGTTCATATGTGGTTGCTGTAGATCGCTTTCCAACATCCCAATTCCTTGTAGGTGTAGATGTAATATTGGTGAAGAGTGATAGCAATTCTTTACACTGGCAATTGGATGGACATTGAGTGTTAGAATCACAAATGAATTGTTTTTTATAAATATATTTAATAAGATTTACTTGTATTTTTAAAGTATTAAAATTTATATTGATTTATATAATTTTATTTGATATTTTAACATTCCACCATAATAATTTTTTATTTTGCCTTTTGATTTCTGTATTCATTTTGAAAATATTAGAACAGAATCATTGTTTTTGAAAAAATATGCAGGTAATTTTAATTTAAAATTTTAATATTTTTATTTTTGATGATGGTATAAACAAATTTTTATGTAGCTTAAATATCATTACTTTAAAAAAATTTGTTAGATTTTTATTGCTGGTAGAAGACATGTGAAAATCTTCATTATAACAACATAATTAATGATTTTCTGAAATGGAGGTAAGAACACTTAATGAAATACACAAAAATTTGTGGAAAAATATGGATCTTTTATTAGTCATACAGACATCACTGCCTCATCAATGGAACATTCAGATATGTAGTACAGTGAGTAAATTTTGTCTTTCAAAATCTTTTGCCAACTTCAAGTCATATGAAAACCATAGCTTTACACTATCTTTTCAGTTTTGTTATGAATGTATTTGTCAAGGTAGGAGGATAAAACATACTTTACTCAACAGGTTGAGCTTTCACTTTTAAATACTTGGATAAATGATATATGGCCCACCTACATTTTCCTGAGAAAGAAGAAAGCAGCCCGGGACATCAGAGAGCTAGCTTCAGGTGTCTAGGAACCTAACTTGTTATGACCAGGGTGTGGTATTCTCAATGGGAGAGACAATTTTTGAGAAAACCAACATCAGACCAGGTCTCTGCCTGTGATGGAGCAAGACAGAAACACGAATACTCTGGAATCATGTTCTGGGGACAAGAATATTTTCCAGTGTCAACTACGCTTCAAATTCAAATTTTTTTTTTTTCCAAGCTGAAAAATGACCAAACATTCCCTTCTCCTAGTTATTAATGAGAGACTTCTACTTCTTTACCCATAGAACCCAGTTTCCACTCTCTTCTCATTTTCTAGATAAGAATAATAAGATCCTCAAACATAAAATTATACCCATTTCCTGCCAGTATCCAATCCTTAGTAAAGTCTCACTGCCTTAAATCTCCTCAGAGTCACTTACTCCAATACCCTCCTCCTAAGAAGGCCCACATTCCCCATGATGAACGTTCTCTCTTGTTGCAAGGAGTCAGAATTCCCATTGTGCTGCAGAGGACTTCCTGGTGGTCTTTGGCTGGAGGGCTTTGACAATACTCTTGCTTCCAGACCTGAAAATATTTAAGGGAGGTCCTGCCTGGAATCTGGATTCCAATTCCTGTTCAGTTCCCACACCTGTTGCAGTTGTTGCTGCTTCCTCACCTAGTTACCAAGGACAAAACACACTTCAAAGGTCATGATTAATTCTACCCCAGACAGCACAGGAGGAATGGGAAGTCCTTCTCTTTGAAAGAACTTCAGCTTGTTTCTTGTGAAATGATAAAGCTGGTGTTGTTTAGTTATTCATGGAAGAATTCAATAAATATTTATCAAGCACCAGTTATGTTGTCACTATTATAGTTGATGAGGACACGGCAGTGAATAAATAGATAAAAGTCCCTATGTCCATGGCACTTACATACTGTGGAGCATTTTAACTTTTTCCTACATTTGGTTTATATTGACAAGGTCTCTATATTAGATGCAAATGGATTTTTCTTAGTCATTCAGGATGGATAACACCATGGAACGGAGCTTTTTTGATGACTAGTCTTTCTCTTCTCTGTACCATCTTTCCTTCCTTCTGTGCCCCAACCCCTTACTGAATTGGGGGAGGAGGGTTTAAGTTTCAAATCACACAAAATTGAGGGCTAGATTCTCTTAAAATTGGTCTGTTTTGGTAGTTTAATGTTTTTTGCTATCAGTAACATGTATTTGCACACATAACTTATTAAATTTAAACAACTGGTTTCAAATTAAATATGTCCACTTTCATCTCTAGCATCTGGCTGGCACTATTTAAGGAAATCAGAGCTTGACTTTGTAGTCACAAAAGATAACCTTAATTCTAGCACTGATGAAGTTATCATAAAATCAAAAATAATGAAATCCAAACCTAATTCAATGCCACAAATTTGTACTGAATACTTCTAATAAGAAAGGATAGTATCTTTCTTTTATGAAGGTCACAGTGCTTTGCAAACATTAGTGGACAATGCCTAGATCTGATCTCAATAAATTTGTAGCATGCAGTATATACATATAGCTTACTGTATATACAAAGCAACATTTTTAGTAATGACTCATATATAATAGTGTCTGCAATATGGTTTCCATTATAGCTTTAGTCCTCATCTGCTAGTAACTTTCTCCAAATTTAATCTTTTGGGTTGAAATTTTCCATGCCTGGTTTAAGCTCAAAGGTATTTAAAAAATCATTTTTTTTTTTTTTTAAAGCTGCAGGGCTATTCCTTTGGCTATCATATATACCTCTTTTAATTTCAATGTAGGCAAGAGGGGGAGAAAGGGAAAGATTTTAGCATATGAATATGGTATTTGTGTGTTCAGTTAGAACTATAAAAAGGCCTTTATAGCCTAGACCTAAGATCATTTCTCTCAGCTCATTTCCTGAAGTAACTGGAGCAGGCTCCCTATTATCTGGTATGCTTTGCTGCTGCAGGAACTATTCCTCTCTATCAAAACAGGGGATAAAAGACCCTTAGAGATACAGTTCCCATGGCAATTAAATATGTACGGTTAGCCAGTTACTGTGATAACTTGCACACTGTGCCTTGTCTCTGAGGCTCTTGGGATGGGAGTTTTAGCCTCCAACATACCCTTTGCCCCCACTCCCTGCTCCATGCAGCAAATATGGAATGGAGGAAACCAAAAGTGCTTTCTCTTAGAAAATATGGACAATTTGGTATTTGTATTGAAAAAGATGTCTCTAGTTTTAGTTTTGGTATTCACATTGGCAAACTTGGAACTCTTTTGCAGACATTATTTTTGTCCTAGGATATCTATAAATGAGCTAGAAGTACACCCTTACTCTTCATCCTAAAATAAGGAATAAGCACGCGGCCCTCATGGAGAGGGTGGTGGGTTGACGCTTATTGTTGTATGCAGATAAACAGCGTTCTGGAGGACATAAAAAAGAGGAGCACAGGCAGGAATTCTTTCTGGGCCCACACAAGATAAAATGAAATACCCCATATCTTGCATTCTCATGTGACTTGAATCTTCCCCTCACACTGGATTTAAACTTTATTCTCATCTTAAATGTCATTAGAAAGTCATCACTTTTGAAACTGTGTAGCTTGATCTTTACCTAAAAAAAAAAAAACCATCAAATTGCCCTAAAGGCATTTAAAAAGATGACATCTTAAGTATCCTCTTTCTAGAGACTTAGCCATGCGCATATATATATGCAGAACTGGTCTGCGTCCTTAACTGTCTATTCTCCCTGTAGCTCTCCCATGTAGACATATACATACATATCCATGTAGATTCAGAATTTTCCACAAGGAACAAAGGGAATCTCATAATGAAAAGCAACATTTTTTATGGATCCATGCCAAGGTACCGGATCCTTGTTCCTTTCCAGTTGATTTATCTTAATGATTCTCTGTCAGGCAAAAGCCTTTATGAATTCTGCATAATGTCCTATTCAATTACAGCAGTATGCTTGCCTCAGCTTTTCAAGGCTAAGCTTGAGATGATTTTTTCCTCTAAGAATCTCTCCCATATTCAACGACAACATAGGACCAGTTCTGCTGGGAAACTGCCATCAATAAATAGTTTTTGTTTTGTTTTGTTTTTTCAAAGCATGAACCATGTTTTTAATTTTTTAAATTTTTAAATTTTCAAAAATTAAAACTGGTCAAGTTTTATCTACCTTACTCTATATTTGAATCTAGTTTTTCATTTCTTTCCTCCGTTTAGTTAGATCTAGATCTTAGAGCTATGCTTTGAATTAGTTTTATGTATAGTAGACAGAAAACATTGTCAGAGTGTTCCTTCGCAGCCTCATCCTTCTACAGAGAAGCATGGGCATAGCTGGGGTTGTTCTGCAATAGTGCTGTCTGACTGAGCTTTCTATGATAATGGAAATGTTCTATAATCAACTCTATGCAGTAAGATAACCACCAGCCACTTGCGACTGTTAAATGTTGGCAATGTGGTAGTGTGACTAAGAAACTGAATTTTAACTGTTATCTAACTTTAATTAATTCAAATTTAAATAGCTTCCTATGGCTAGAGGCTACTTTCACAACTCATGTCTGTAGAATTTAACTCTGGAAAATTACACCAAGATTTTTAAGGTGGTTCCTGTAACGAACCCTGTCAAAATTAGTACCTTAAATAATGATTTAATGTTATTGCTCACGATTTAGTGGGTTGACTGCTCACCTCGGTAATTCTCATGTGGGGTTTCTCAGGTGCTTACTGTCAGGAGACACATGGGGCTGGAGTCCTCTGAAGGCTCAAATGCTAACGTTTAACATGGTTTCCCACTCCTTGTCTGGGTGCCTGAACTGCTTTGTCTGGAACAGGTGGGGACTGGCCAGGTATCTGTCTCTCCATGAAGTCTCTCCAAATGACAAGCTTGGGTTTTCTCACAGCATGGCAGTCTCACGTAGTTGAATTTTTATATTGTATCTGGTTCTCCTGAGGTGAGTGTTTGAAGAGATAGAAATAGGAGCTACCATGTTCTTCTGGCGTGGAAACTGGCTCAACATCCCTTCTTCAATGATCTATTGGTCAGAGTATTCACAGAGATTGTTTAGATTTTAGTGAAGGTGTCTTAGATCTTACCTTTGGATGGGAAGGGGGTAAAAAAATTATGCCCATTTTTAGTTCTCCATAGCCATTCTGTAGGGTGGCGAATTCTCTGAAGTTCAACTAGAAGAAATATGTAAAGGCAAATGCTTTCCCTTTCCTTCTTTACCTGATCAATAAAGTAATTTTAGTGGGGGCACTTGGGTGGTACAGTCCTTAAGCATCTGCCTTCAGCTCAGGTCAAGATCTTGGGTCCTAGGGGCGTTTGGGTGGCTCAGTGGGTTAAAGCCTCTGCCTTCGGCTCAGGTCATGATCCCAGGGTCCTGGGATAGAGCCCCACATCGGGCTCTCTGCTCAGCAGGTAGCCTGCTACCCTTCCTCTCTCTTTCTGCCTGCCTCTCTGCCTACTTGTGATCTCTGCCTGTCAAATAAATAAATAAATCTTAAAAAAAAAAAAAAAATCTTGGGTCCTGGGATCAAGCCTCCCATCAGGCTCCTTGCTCAGCAGGAGTCTGCCTCTCCCTCTGCCCCTCCCCCTGCTCATGCGTGGTGTATGTGCACGCCCACGAGCGGGCTCTATCTAATAAGTAAATAAAATCTCTAAAAAAAATTCCAGTTGCTCATCCCAAGGGCCCCAAAATGACAAAAGCAAAGAATTTTGTACTTTTGTTGGGGTTTTTGGTGAGTCTACACTGAACTGGGGACCTCAGATATGAGGAGAAACTTAGTGTTTTTATTTTAACTCCGGATTCAGCTTCATGCGAGGAGCAAACACCATCGGCTGAGGTCATTTTCATGGTGCTAAAATGATTGAGAACACCAGATTCTGGTTAAAAGTCCTCTCCACATTGCATGTGTAGAATTGCCTTTTTGTTGTTGTTGTTTTTGTTTTTAAATTTGTGCATATGTAATGATTATTTAAATTTTTTGTTTTGTTGATGCAGCTTCAGTGGTTGTATTGTCTTTTTATTAAAATTTTTTTTCTGCCACATTCAGCATCAAGTTGATTTTTTAAAAAATTAATATTTGAGGTTAGCAAAAACTCAGTTTCCATAAGTACATAAGCTTGGTGTATCTTTAGATATCTCATGTTGCTTTACAGACACATTTGCTCATTTGATTTGTATTTCATTATACATTCAAGACATTTCTTCAGTTCAGCATCAGCTTTCTTCCACTTTGAAACATCTGCCTGGATATCCTGTTGTCAGCCAGCTTCCACCTGTCTCCTCCAAGAAAATTATGTTCAGGTGAACATTGCTTCTCTCCTTGAAGGCTGACTGCTTCCCAAGATTGGTGTGAATCATATCATCTTGCCAACAAGCATTAACCAGTAATGTTCACATGACACCATGTGATGGCCTGGATGTAGGTCTCTTAGTCATACCGGAGGGTAAGCCATTCCACCAAACGGAAGGCCTTCAGTTCAGTCTCACCCACATCCGGCTGCCACTGTGTGAAATGGCCTCTGAACACATCTGCTGATAATTGCTTTTATTTGGTTTTCTGCTCTTTGTTTCTTAGATCTTCATGGCAGAGAGTGTTTTTAGGTAATCAAATTCAGTGAAGCTTTAAGATCTGTCTTGCAAAAGGAAACCTGGTTGGGTAGGACTTCCTTGGTGCACACCCCACACTTCTTAAAGGGGTGCTTTTTTTTTTTTTTTTTTTAAAGATTTTATTTATTTATTTGACAGAGAGAGAGATCACAAGTAGGCAGAGAGGCAGGCAGAGAGAGAGGGAGAGATTGGGAAGCAGGCTTCCTGCTGAGCAGGGAGTCTGATGTGGGGCTCGATCCCAGGACCCTGGGATTATGACCGAAGCTGAAGGCAGAGGCTTAACCCACTGAGCCACTCAGGTTTCCCAAGGGGTGCTTTTCTCATGACTGGAGGACAGATGAAGGAGTAACTGGTGATTCCTTTTTCCATCCACTCCTTTTTCTCTTCCCTGCTGTCACCCTCATTCTGATGCCATAGTCAGTCTCACACCCTGTCCCTGTAGGCCCTGCACTGGTGTGCTTTAGTTCCATTTGTCTGGAAGCTCTAGGTGATGTTTTGGTCCTATTTATTATCAACAGCTATGGCTTTTGATACCTGACAGGGCCTTCTTCGCACAGAGAGTGGGTAAACAGCATGTATGCTTTTGGGATTGGAGACGTTCGACAAAATGAGAAAACCAGTGCCTGGAGCCTGAAACGCAGTTTGTCCCTCCCATACCTCAGGGGTTTGCAGCTTCTTTCCATCCTTATAACTACTATCTAATCCAGACCATCAACAACTCGTCCAGTTCCTCCCCTCTCCAACAACTGCCCGAGTGATCGCTTGAAAATGTGTGTCTGATCCTGTCTGTCCCCTGCTCTTATTACTTCCTGTGGCCCTTGGCATAACGTCAAATATCTTTACCCTGACCAGAACAGTGTCCACGTGTCCTGATTTACCTCTCACCATGTCTCACGCTCTCATTTAGCTTGGGCCATACCAAACATTTACAAGTAACTAAAATATACATCCTCCTTGGTACTCAGGGCTTTTGCCCACATACCTGAGCCCTCTTCCAGTAAGATCCTTCTCTTGACTGTTTAGCTAACTCCAGCACTTCTGTCCCCAGTAAGTCTTAGTCGAAATATCACTTTCTCCAGGACACCATCTTCTCTGGTTCCAAAGACTAGCCCTATCCCACCTGTTACAGACACCCTCTTCTCCACCTTGTCACACTCATTGTACTCACATCACTTGTGCTGCTTTTGTTTTCTCCTGCAGAGTTCGTTTTGTGCAGGTAGGGCCCATGTCTAATTTACTCACAATGTGTCCTCAGCCCATACAATGCCTGGACCAGAACAGACACTTAGTTACTGGAAAGCTGAATAAGTTCCACATACTAGAAACATCTCCAATAAAACATTATTGTTGAGCATGACTCTCATATAAGAAATTATAATGCACATAACTGTCAAGCCAAAACAGCTCTGTGACAGGAGATTTCCTTACTATCAAAAGAGTGATCAGACCCCCTGCCTTTAAGTTTAACGCTTGCAGTAATGAGTACTTTTTGGAACACAGTTGATACATTCACAGTGGTGACACTGCCTGAGATATTTTTAGACAATCTCAGTACCTGGGTACCAAGAGGGCCATAAGTCAAAAGCGACAAAGAGAAAAGAGCTCTTCTTCTGTAGGGAGCTGTGGTCCTCCTTTCATTTTTTCGGATGTTGCTGCGTGCACATCGTGCCTGGCCAAACCCCACTTTACATGAAAGGGCTTCATCGGCTTTGAAAAAACCATATGGTATAAACATCGACACATATTTCTTCTGATACCTTCAGGCACTGCTAAGCAGCTGGTATTAATGAGTAAGTGAAATCATGGTATGTTGTTGCTAGGAAGGACTAGTTTATAGCCAGGAGAATTATAGATTACTAGGCAAGAACACACAGGAATAGAAGGGATGTGTGATTTCTGCATTTCATCTAGATTTGGCCACCTGTCCTGCTGGAGGCAATACAATGCCGGGCTGATTAGCAAGTATTAATTCTATTCCTACTGATGGTGGTCCTGGGAGATGGGAACAATAGTTTCAGTACTTACCAAAAGTATTTCGGAGCCAATGTCCCTAACTGAAGCCATGGTGGGGAGCTATGAAAAGAGACCCTGGTTTTAAACAACATTTTGTAATGTTGTTTCTCTAGATTTTCCATCTTTCCATACAGAAAGCGTATTTATATCCTCCCACTATATACATTAAAATTTTTATTACGCTGAGACTTAATTCCTACTATAACTTTTTAAGAGACTCAATTCTTACCATAACCCAGATGTAGGAATTTCCCCGTCTGTCTGCCTGGGATCCTTTCCAGTTTCATACAATTTTTGATGCAAAACTCGGCCTTTTTCACCAGGTTCACAACAACAACAACAAAAAATCCAAGCACACTTTTTGGTAGTTTTTGGTAGTTTTCATGTTATTTTGCATTTCATGTTGCAACTACCTGATTGATATAGCTACATGTTTCCTTCAGAGCCCTGGCTGTCAGCTTTGTCTTCTAGGTTGCCCTTTGCCTGGTCTGTGTTCGGTCCCTCTGAGTCCACTTTTTCTCTTCTAAGATTATTCACAGGTATCTTTTTAACAGAAAACCAGGCTGGATTTAACCCATATGCTTAAACAAAAATTTTTACAGAAAAGGTTGTTGACCAACAATAGATCCGATAAAACATTCTCTAAGACTTACCCGAGAATGTGTTGGAGTTGGTGTCTCTTCTTCCTTTCCCTACTCTGTTTTTTCCCCTTTTATCTCCTATTTGCTGCCAGTTACAAAAAATTATTTATCTTGGAGGCTTTTTTTAAGGTTTTGGCAGTAATAGAATAAATTCCCAAGGGAACTGGGCTGTGAAATTTTTCCTTCTTAATACATTTGTTTTTGTATAGATGCAAAAACTATAGTGTAAAGCAATTATAAAAGTACTTGAGCTGTTTCTCTACAGATACGGGTGTGGGAGTGTTCTTCCATTCCTCTCATGCAGCTGTCAAGAACTTTACCTTCTTCTTTGGAACATAAACTGTTCTAGCTCATTGCAACAAGATTAATCCAAAATGGAAGACAGGAACCAAGCACATTCTTAGCGTTTGGATAGGTATAAATTCCAAAAGGTGGCTTTCAATCTAAGTCCTCCATGTTGCAGGGAATTTCTTATCAGAAGTGGATGGAAAGGAGAGTTCTCTTGGCTTTTGAATGGAAACTATGAAGAGTCTATAAATGTTTTACTTTTTTAAAAAAAATGTTCTTATAAAATATAATAAGGGAACTTTGGACACACAACCAAGCCAGAATCCAAAAGAGGTTTCAGAAAGTTAGAGTGGTGTGCAGAAGCTGAAATAATATTGGGTAATGAGTTATGGATGGTAGATAGAGTAGATAAAGGTCTAAATAGCTGGTGCGAGGGATTTTGATGTCTGCAGAGGAAGAGAAGTCTAGGTTGAAGGCCCTATTGGGAATGAAATCTAGTGTTCAGCGTTCTTAATTTTTAAAAATTATTTCTTTGAAATTTTATTTATTTATTTGAAAATTTTATTTATTGACAGAGAAAGAGAGAGCAGGGGGAGGGGCAGAGGGAGAGAGAGAAGGGCAGAGGGAGCCCCCTGCTGAGTGTGGAGCTCCATCCCAGGACCTGGAGATCATGACCTGAGTGAAAGACAGACATTTAACCGACTGAACCACCCAGGTACCCCTTCACAGTTCAGCATTCTAAATATATAATAATAATTTGACATTTAATGTGTACCTACTATGTACTGGGAAATGTTGAAGCACTATGTATAACCTTTTTAAAACTCTTAATACTTCCACGCAAATGGAGAAAAAGGATTTAGCCTGAAGAAATAACAAAGGGGAAAAAAGACAGTAAGAGGGAAGAAATAGGAATCATCCAGAAATGAAAAAAAAAAAAAAAAAAAAAAAAGGAAAAAGAAAAGAAAAGAAAATGCATCCGTGCTTCCTTTTCACCCCTTACAAACTATGTCATCCTTTTAAAGAAGCTGCACTTCATTCTAATGACAAAAGAGGGTGCTCTTGAACTAGAAATCCTAATGCATAACAGGAAAAATCAGACTAAACTGGGAAGGTACTGGAAGAAAATAAAAATGAAAAAAATATTCTGACTGGTGAAAACTACTCCCAGAGAATCAGACAAAGAGTAGAAGAAAGGTATAACACAACACCCCACGCTGAACTGAATATCAGGCAAGTATTTGGAGATATTAAAAATTCAACTTAGAATAAAAAGTCAAGTAATAGTAACAGAAATAGTGAAAAGTGTTAGAAATGTACTGAGGGCTGATTGAAATTGGGAAATAAATTAAAGGAAAAATTAATCTCAGAACGAAGATTAAGTTATAAGGTGCATGGTAGGGAATAGACTTATGTGACAATTTAATAAAGGCATTTTTATTTTATTTAAATTTATTTTTAGTTTTTTTAAAAAAAGATTTTATTTATTAATTTGAGAGAGAGTGAGAGTGAGCACAAGCAGGGGGTAGGGACAGAGGCAGAGGGAGAGGCAGCTCCCTGAAGAGCAAGGAACCCAATGTGGGACTCGATCTCAGGACTCTGGGATTATGGCTTGAGCTGAAGGCAGACGCTTAACCGATTGAGCCACCCAGGTTCTCTAAAAGGCATTTTTAAAAGATAGGAGCCTAGCCAAGAGAAAATAATATAAAGAATGAAGTAGAAGGACCAGCAAAGATGATTAAAAGACAATGAAAATCCAAATCAAGTATAATTGGAGTCACGGGGGGGGGGGCAGATAAAATAAAACATAACAATGAAACAGAACTAATATTTAAAACTATAGTCCAAGAAGACTTTATGGAAATGAGAGAAAATCCAAATCTAACTATTGAAAGAGCCCATGGTAAATGTGGGAATATTGATTGGAAACAATGAACTCTGTGACTTATTCTAATAAAATTATGAAACTGTGAGGACAATTAAAAATCTTTGGGTTTAAATTATTTATAAGCATAAGAAAATGAAATTAGTGTTAGACTTATCAAGACAAATCAGGATATAATTGGGCAGCATTTTCACGAAACTCAAGAAAAGAGAACAAAAGACAAGTATTTTCTATCCATCCAAGTTTTATCTTAAGAGATATATTGGTTTCATATGGATGTGTTAATAAATCACTGCAACTTGTTGGTTTCACAGAAGTTTATTCTCACAGTTCTGGAGGACTGAAATTAACGTGTTGGGAGACCATGCTCTCTTTGAAGTTTCTAGAGAGGGGTCCTTCTTGCCTCTTCCTAGCTTCTGGTGGCTCTTGGTAATTCTTGGCATTCATTGGTTTATAGCAGTGACATTTCAATCTCTGCCTCTGTCTTCACCTGGCCTTCTTCCTTCTATCTCTGTTCATCTTTATCCAAATGTCCTTCTCCTTTCTCTTATAAAGACACTAGTTATTGGATTTAGAGCCCATCCGAAATCTAGGATGACTCATCTGGAAATTTTTGGCTAACTATATCTACAAAGACCCTATTTCCAAATTGGGTTATACTGACAGGTACAGGATTTCTCTTTTGGGGGGACACAGTTCAATCTGCTACAAGCCTTAAGGCAAAAAAATAATCAGATACTTCAACACATCACTCACAAGACAGAGCAAAATGGACAAAAATGGTAAGAATATAGGAGACCTAAAGAACATAACCAATGAAGCAGATTTATTGGATGTTTATTAAACATTAAACAGTGATAATATAGAATAATCAGATTTACTAAAATTGGTCCCAGTAGAAAAAAAATCTTTTCTTAAGATTTTATATTTAAATTCAGTTAACATATAGTGTATTGTTAGTTTCAGGGGTAGAATTTAGTGATTCATTAATTGCATATAACACCCAGCACTCATTACATCAAACAACTTCCTTAATGCCCAGAACACAACATACCATGCACTTCCCCTCCAGCAACCCTTATTTTATTTCCTATAGTTAAGAGTCTCTTATGGTTTTTCTCTCTCCCTGTTTTAATTTAATTTTAATTTTTCTTTCCTTACCCATGTTCATCTGTCTTGTTTCTTAAATTCCACATATGAGTGATATCATATGGTACTTGTCTTTCTCTGAGTGACTTATTTCGCATACCAAAATCCTCTCTAGTTCTATCCATGTTTTTACAAATGGCAAGATTTCATTCTTTTTCATGGCTGAGTGATATTCCTGTGTGTTTGTGTGCGTGTGTGTCTGTGCACCATATCTTCTTTACCCATCATCTGTCTATAGCCATCTGGGCTCTTTCCCTATTTTGACTATTGTGGACATTGCTACTATAAACATTGGGGCACGTGTGCCCCTTTGAATCACTATGTTTGTATCCTGTGGATAAAAACCTTGTAGTGCAATTGGGTCATAGGGTTGTTGCTGGGTCATAGGGTAGTTCTACTTTTGACTTTTTGAGGAACCTCCATACTTTTCTTCAGAGTGGCTGCATCAGTTTGCATTCCCACCAACAGTGCAAGAAGGTTCCTCTTTCTTTACATTCTCACCAACATTGTTGTTTACTGATTTGTTCACTGAGTTGTTAATTTTAGCCATTGTGACTGGTGTGAGGGGATATTGCATTGTGGCTTTGATTTGTATTTTCCTGATGCTGAGTGATGTTGAGCATTTCATACATGGCCATTTGTATGCATTCTTAGGAAAAGTGTCTGTTCATGTCTTCCACCCATTTCTTGACTAGATTTTTTTGTTTGTTTGTTTTTTGGGTGTGGAGTTTAATAAGTTCTTTATCAGTTCTGGATACTAGCCTTTTATCTGGTAAGTCATTTGCAAATATCTTTTCCTGTTCCATAGGTTGCCTTTTAGTTTTGTGGACTGTTTTCTTTGCTGTGCAAACTCTTTTAAAAAAAAATTATTTTTATTAACATATAATGCATTATTAGCCCCAGGGGTACAGGTATGTGAATCATCAGGCTTACACATTTCACAGCACTGATCATAGCACATACCCTCCCCAATGTCCTAACCCAATCACCCTCTCCCTACCTTCCCACCCCCCAGCAACCCACAGCTTGTTGGTGAGATTAAGAGTTGTCTCTCTCCCGATTCCATCTTGTTCCATTTTTTCCTTCCCTACCACCCAAACCCCCTGCCCTGACTCTCAAATTCCTCATGTCAGAGAGATCATATGATAATTGTCTTTCACTGATTGACTTATTTCACTAAGCATAATACCCTCTAGTTCCATCCATGTCATTGCAAATGGCAAGATATCATTTCTTTTGCTGGCTACATAGTATTCCATTGTATATAACACATCTTCTTTCTCCATTCATCTTTTGATGGATATCTAGGTTCTTTCCATAGTTTGGCTATTGTGGACAATGCTGCTATAAACATTCAGATGCACATGCCCCTTTGGATCACTACATTCATATCTTTAAGGTAAATACCCAGTGGTGTGATTGCTGGGTTGTAGGGTAGCTCTATTTTCAACTTTTTGAGGAACCTCCATGCTGTTTTCCACAGTGGCTGCACCAGCTTGCATTCCCACCAACAGTGTGGGAGGGTTCGCCTTTCTCCACACCCTCGCCAACACCTGTCATTTCCTGACTGGTTAATTTTAGCCATTCTGATGGTATGAGGTAGTATCTCACTCTGGTTTTGATTTGTATTTCCCTGATATTGAGTGTGTGGAGCACTTTTTCATGTGTCTGTTGGTCATCTGGATGTTTTTGCAGAAATGTCTGTTCATGTCTTCCATCCATTTCTTGATTAGATTATTTGTTCTTTGGGTGTTGAGTTTGATAATTTCTTTATAGATTTTGGATACTAGCCCTTTATCTGGTATGTCATTTGCAAATATCTTCTCCCATTTTGTCAGTTGTCTTTTGATTTTGTTAACTGTTTCCTTTGGTGCAAAAGGTTTTGATCTTGATGAAATCCCAATAGTTCATTTTTGCCCTTGCTTCCCTTGCCGTTGGTGATATTTCTAGGAAGAAGTTGCTGTGGCTGAGGTCAAGAGGTTGCTGCTTGTTTTCTCCTTAAAGATTTTAATGGATTCCTGTTTCACGTTGAGGTCTTCCATCCATTTTTGGTCTACTTTTGTGTTTGGTGTAAGGAAATGGTCCAGTTTCATTTTTCTGCATGTGGCTGTCCAATTTTCCCAACACCATTTGTTGAAGAGACTGTCTTTTTTCCATTGGACATTCTTTTCTGCTTTGTGAAAGATTAGTTGACCATAGAGTTGAGGGTCTATTTCTGGGCTCTCTATTCGGCTCCATTGATCTATGTGTCTGTTTTTGTGCCAGTAGCATACTGTCTTGATGATGACAGCTTTGTAATAGAGCTTGAAGTCTGGAATTGTGATGCCACCAACTTTGGCTTTCTTTTTTAACATTCTTCTGGCTATTTGAGTCTTTTCTGGTTCCATATAAATTTTAGAATTATTTGTTCCATTTCTTTGAATAAAATGGATGGGATTTGATAGGGATTACATTAGATGTGTAGATTGCTTTAGGTAGCATAGACATTTTTACAATATTTGTTCAATCCGTGAGCATGGAACATTTTTCCATTTCATGTGTCTTCCTCAATTTTTTTCATGAGTACCCTATAGTTTTCTGCGTACAAATTCTTTGTCTCTTTGGTTAGGTTTATTCCTAAGTATCTTATGATTTGGGTGCAATTGTAAATGGGATTGACCCTTTAATTTCTCTTTCTTCTGCCTTGTTATTGGTGTATAGAAATGCAACTGATTTCTGTGCATTGATTTTATATCCTGACACTTTACTGAATTCCTGTACAAGTTATAGCAATTTTGGAGTGGAGTCTTTTGGGTTTTCCACATAAAGTATCATATCATCTGCAAAGAGTGATAGTTAGACTTCTTTGCTGATTTGATGCATTTTATTTCTTTTTGTTGTCTGATTGCTGAGGCTAGGACTTCTAGAACTACATTGGATAACAGTGGTGATAGTGGCCATCCCTGCCATATTCCTGACTTTAAGTGGAAAGCTCTCGGCTTCTCCCCATTGCAAATGATATTCACTGTGGGTTTTTCATAGATGGCTTTGATGATATTGAGGTATGTGCCCTTTATCCCTACACTGTGAAGAGTTTTGATCAAGAAAGGATGCTGCACTTTGTCAAATGCTTTTTCAGCATCTATTGAGAGTATCATATGGCTCTTGTTCTTTCTTTTATTAATGTATTGCATCACATTGATTGATTTGTGAATGTTGAACCAAAATTGCAGCCCAGGAATAAATCCCACTTGGTCGTGGTGAATAACCCTTTTAATGTACTCTTGGATCCTGTTGGCTAGTGTTTGGTGAGAATTTTCGCATCTGTGTTCATCAAAGATATTGGTTTGTAATTCTCTTTTTTGATGTGATCTTTGGTTTTGGGATCAAGGTAATGCTGGCCTCATAAAAAATGAGTTTGGAAGTTTTCCTTCCATTTCTGTTTTTTGGAACAGTTTCAGGAGAATAGGAATTAATTCTTTAAATGCTTGGTAGAGGGGCGCCTGAGTGGCTCAGAGATTAAGTCTCTAAATTCAGCTCAGGTCATGGTCTCGGGGCTCTGGGATTCAGCCCCACAATAGGCTCTCTGCATGGCAGGGAGCCAGCTTCTCCCTTTCCTCCACCTGCCTTTCTGCCTACTTTTGATCTCTCTCTCTGTGTCAAATAAATAAATAAAATCTTTAAAAAAAATAAATGCTTGGTAGAATTCTTCAAGCCGTCTTGGGAAGCCGTCTGGTCCTGGGCTCTTGTTTGTTGGGAGATTTTTGATGACTGCTTCAATCTCCTTGCTGGTTATGGGTCTGTTTTCTATTTCTTCCTGGTTCAGTTTTGGTACTTTATAGGTTTCTAGGAATGCATCCATTTCTTCCAGATTGTCAAATTTGCTGGTGTAGAGTTGCTCCTAATATGTCCTTTATTGTTTGTTTTTCTTTGGTGTTGGTTTTGATCTCTCCTCTTTCATTCAGGATTTTATTTATTTGGGTCCTTTCTCTTTTCTTTTTGATAAGTCCGGCCAGGGGTTTATCAATCTTGTTAATTCTGTCAAAGAACCAGCACCTAGTTTTGTTGATTTCTTCTTTTGTTCTTTTGGTTTCTCTTTCATTGATTTCTGCTCTGATCTGTATTATTTCTCTTCTCCTGCTGGGTTTAGGCTTTCTTTGCTGTTTTTTCTCCACCTCCTTAAGGTATAGGGGTAGGTTGTGTATTTGAGACCTTTCTTATTTCTTGAGTGTTGGGGTCTGTGATCAAAGGAATGAGACTGATGCAAAGCAAAGATCAAGCAAAGCTTTATTTCGCACGAAGCATCCAGAATCAAACTGACCAGTTGGGGCTATCTCTTATGAAGAAGTGACGATGATGATGACAACCCCAGACACATACTCTACTCCCATGACGCTGCTGCAGTGAGGCTGCTCCCTGGACAAGGCCGCTCCCCAGGCTAGGCCACTCCCCGACGACTACGCTTCCCGAGGGCACTGCTCCCGACGACTACCCCAATGACTACGACCCTGACTTCGCTGCTAGGGGTGGTGAGGCCACTCACGGGGGCACCGCTCTCAACGACTATTACTCTAATACTCCTCCCACCCAGCCTCACACACTAACCTTTGTAGAGGTGGTTGAGCCCGCCCACACAATGAGATTGCAACACACAGGGAAAACTGCACAGTCATGCTTGGTTGGCAATACAGGTGACCAATTGAATTTCAATTCACCACAGTAAATATATGCACTCCCCACTGATTGGATGTCTCCATCCAGCCTGGCCCGTCCCTATATCCAGGGTTTGCAAGTAAGTTCCTTTGGGAGGGGCGGGATCAATCTAAGTTTACAACCAAACGGCTCCCTCTGGCTAACCAGATCCCTACATTGAGAAAGGCTTTTATCACTATATATTTTCCTCTCAGGACTGCATTTGCTGTGTCCCACTGATTTTGAACAGTTGTGTTTTCATTATCATTTGTTTCCATGATTTTTTTCAATTCTTCTTTAAGTTTCTGGTTGACTCATTCATTCTTTAGTAGGATGCTCTTTAGCCTCCACATATTGGAGTTCTTCCCAACTTTCTTCTTGTGGCTGAGTTCTAGCTTCATAGCATCATAGTCTGAAAATATGTGGGAATCATCCCAATATTTTAGTACTGGTTAAGACCTGATTTGTGACTCAGGATGTGATCTATTGTGAAAATGTTCCATGTGCACTAGAGAAGAATGTTAATTCTATTGCTATGGGATGGAATGTTCTGAATATATCTGTGATGTCCACCTGGTCCATGTGTCATTTAAGACCTTTATCTCCTTGTTGATCTTTTATTTGGATGATCTGTCCATTTTAGTAAGGGGATGTTGTTAAAGTCCCCTACTATTATTGTATTATTGTCAATGTATCTCTTTGATTTTTTTATGAATAGGCTTATATAATTGACTGCTCCCATCTTAGGGACATAGATATTTAAAATAGTTAGATCTTCTTGTTGGACAGACCCTTTAGGTATGATATAGTGTCCATCCTCATCTCTTATTATAGTCTTTGGCTTAAAATATAATTGATCTGATGTAAAGATTGCCACCCATGCTTTCTTTTGATGTCCATTAGCATGGTAAATTGTTTTCCACTCCTTCATTTTCAATCTGGAGATGTCTTTGGGTCTAAAATGAGTTTCTTGTAGACAGCATATTCGTGGGTTTGTTTTTTTTTTTTTTTTTTTTTTTCCATTCTGGTACCCTTTGTCTTTTGATTGGGGCATTTAGCCCATGTACATTCAGGGTAACTCTTGAATGATATGAATTTAGTGCCATTATATTGCCTATAAGGTGACTGTTACTCTATATTGTCTCTGTTCCTTTCTGATCTACTACCTTTAGGCTCTCTGCTTAGCGGACCCTTTCAATATATCCTGTAGAGCTGGTTTGGTGTTTGAAAATTCTTTTAGTTTTTGTTTGTCCTGGAAGTTTTTATCTCTCCTATTTTCAATGCTAGCCTAGCTGGATATAGTATTCTAAGCTGCATGTTTTTCACGTTTAGTGCTCTGACTATATCATGCCAGTTCTTTCTGGTCTGCCAGGTGTCTGTGGATAAGTCTGCTGCCAATCTAATATTTTTATCACTGTATGTTACAGACTTCTTGTCCTGGGCTGCTTTTAGAATTTTCTCTTTGTCACTAAGACCTGTAAATTTTACTATTAGATGACGGGGTGTGGACCTATTCTTATTGATTTTGAGGGGGATTCTCTGTGCCTCCTGGATTTTGATGCTTGTTCCCTTTGCTATATTAGGGAAATTCTCCACAAGAATTCTCTCCAATATACTTTCTGCTCCCCTCTCTCTTTCTTCTTCTTCTGGAATCCCAATTATTCTAATGTTGTTTTATCTTATGGTATCACTTATCTTTCGAATTCTCCCCTCGTGGTCCAGTAGTTGTTTGTCTCTCTTGCTCAGCTTCTTTATTATCTGTAATTTGGTCTTCTGTATCACTAATTCTCTCTTCTGCCTCACTTATCCTAGCAGTAAGAACCTCCATTTTTTATTGAATCTCATTAATAGCATTTTTGATTTCACCTGGTTAGATTTTATTTCTTTTATTTCTCCAAAAAAGGATTTTATTTCTCCAGAAAGGGATTCTCTAATATCTTCCATGCCTTTTTTAGCCCAGATAGCACCTTGATAATTGTCATTCTGAACTCTAGTTCTGACATACTATCAATGTCTGTATTGATTAGGTCCCTAGCCATTGGTAATGCCACTTGTTCTTTTTTTTTTTTTTTGTGGTGAGTTTTTTCACCTTGTCATTTTATGCAGATGATAATATATGAATGAGAGAATAAAATACTAAAAGGGTGGCAACGACCCCAGGAAAGTATACGCTAACCATATCAGAGGAGACTTGAAACTGGGGAGAGTAGGAGGGGATAAATAAATAAATACATAAATATGTATGTATTAGACTGGTGAATAAAACAGAGCTACCCACTTGATTTTGGGTGTATTCTGGTCTTTTAGAAGAAACTACCTCCCCAAATTTTAAAGAACAAAAAACATATATATACAAAAATAAGATTAAACACGAAGAAAGGTTGCAGTATGACTGTAAAGATGAGAATTAAAAAAAGATTTAAAGAAGGAATTGATAAGTTTGTTGGAAAAAGAAAAAAAAGAGGAGAGAATGTGATCAGGTTGTAGACTATGACAAAACCATGTGTTAGATTTAGGGTATATTTTGATCTATTAGAAGAAATTGTTTCCCAAAACTTTAAAGAAAAATAAAACTATATGCACAAAAAATAATGTTAAATACAATTAAGGGATAAAATATGACTATAACAAATTTAAAAAGATTTTTTAAAAAATTGTTAAGGTAAAATAGTTAAAAAATTTTAAAAGAAGAAAGAGGAAAAGTTAAAAATAGAACTATAACAAAAATAAAATGAAATAAACTTAACTTTTCAAGACTAAAGGATCATGGGAAGAAAGCCATTAATTGTATGCATTGCTTTCCCCTAGCTTTGGAGTTCTGCAGTTCTTGTTGATCGGTGAACTTGATCTTCGCTGGATGTTCTTGCTGATCTTCTGGGAGAGGGGCCTGTTGCAGTGATTCTCAAGGGTCTTTGCCTGAGGCAGAATTGCACTACTGTTGCCAGGGGCTGGGCTAAGTAATCTGCTCGGCTTTGCTCTGTGGAGCTTTTGTTCTCTGAATGCTTTCTGTACAGATTTGGAGGATGGGAGTGAAAATGGCAGCCTCCCAATCTCTGGTCTGGAAGAGCCAAGAGCTCTTGGCCCCACTCCTCAGCATGCCTCAGAGAAAAGCAGTCAATCCCTCCTGTCCCCCTGGTCTCTAGCTGTACTCTGAGCTCACCAGGCCTGTGACCGAATGTTTCTATCTCTCACGCACGACCATGTTTGGAGTCTCCAAACCCATCACATTCCTGGAGCATACTTCCACACCTCTCCTCCTGGAAGAAGAAGGAGGCAGTCTCTCCTTCTTGGATATGCCACTTGTGGGGTCCCTGCTTGAAGAATAGTGTTCTGACCGTGCCTTGGATCATGGTTTAAGTTAGCCTCAAGCTGAGAGCTTACTCCTTGGCTCCATCTCTGTAGCCAGCTTCCCTCTCTGATACCTGGCAGCTCCACCACACTCAGACACCCCTGGTCTTTCTTTGACCCTGCAGGTCCTGAGACCACACTGTCCCCACATGGGATTCACCTCTGCTTAGCCTCTGGATCAAAGTCCCTCAGTGGAGCAGACTTCTAAATGTTCTGATTTTGTGCTTTGCTGCTCTACCGCTTGCTGGCCCTTCCCCCTGAGGTCTATCTTCCTATTGTTTTGGATTCACTTCTCCACATGTCCTACCTCCCTAAAAGTGGTCAATTTTTTGTTCTAGAATTGCTGCTCTTCTCTTCCTCTCCTGTTGAGTTTGTAGGTGTTTGTAATGGTTTGATAACTATCTACCAGAACTCCTAGGACCTAATGATATTTCAGTCTGCTACTCTTCTGCCATCTTGCTTCCTCCTCTCAGATATTGTGCAAAAACTTTTTATCCCGATGAAGTCCCAATAGGTCATTTTTGCTTTTGTTTCCCTTGCCTTTGGAGATGTGTCTAGCAAAAATTTGCTGTGACTGAGCTCAGAGTTTGATGCCTGTGTTCTCCTCAAGGATTTTGGTGGGTTCCTATCTCACATTAAGGTCTTTCATCCATTTTGAGTTTATTTTTGTGTATGGTGTATGAAAGTAGTCCAGTTTCATTCTTCTGCATGTGGCTCTCCAATTTTCCCAACACTATTTGTTGAAGAGATTGTGTTTTTCCACTGGATAGTCTTTTCTGCTCTATTGAAGATTATTTGACCATAGAGTTGAGGATTCATTTCTGGGTTCTTTATTCTGTTCCACTGATCTGTGTGTCTGCTTCTGTGCCAGTACCATACTGTCTTGATGGTTACAACTTTATAATACAACTTGAAGTCCAGATTTGTGATGCTGCCAGCTTTGGTTTTCTTTTTCAATATTACTTTGGAAACTCAGGCTCTTTTCTGGTTGCGTACAACCATATTGTTTGTTCCATGTCTGTGAAAAATGCTGATGGTGTTTTGATAGAGATCACATTGGATATGTAGACTGTATTGGGTAGCATAGACATTTTCACAATATTTGCTCTTCCAATCCATGAGTATGGAAAGTTTTTTCATTTTTTTTTGTGTCTTCCTCAGTTTCTTTTATAAAGGTTCTATAGTTTCTAGAGTATAGATTTTTTATCCCTTTGGTTAGGTTTGTTCCTGGTGTTTTATTGTTTTTGGTATAATTGTAAATGGGATTGACTCCTTGATTTCTCTTTATGCTGCTTCATTGTTAGTGTACAGAAATGCAACTTATTTCTTTGTATTGGTTTTATGTCCTGCAACTTTGCTGTATTCCTGTATTAGTTCTAGCAATTTTTTGGTGGAGTCTTCTGGGTTTTCTACATAGAATATCAAGTCATCTGAAAAGAATTAAAGTTTGACTTCTTTGCCAATTTGGATACCTTTCATTTCTTTTTGTTGTCTGCTGAGGCTAGGACTTCCAGTACTATGTTGAACAGCATGGTGAGAGTGGACCTTCCTGTCATGTTTCTGACCTTAGGGGAATAGCTCTCAGTTTTTTCCTGTTGATGGTGATATTTGCTGTGCGTCTTTCATGAATGTGGCTTTAAGATGTTGACGTATGTTCCCTGTATCCCTACATGGCAGAGGGTTTTTATCAAAAAAGGATGCTGTATCTTGTCAAATGCTTTTTATGCCTCTATGGAGAGCTCATATGGTTTTGTCCTTTCATTTAATAACATGGTGTATCACTTTACTTGATTTGTGCATGTTGAACCACCCTTGTAGCCTGGAAATAAATCCCACTTGGTCATGGTAAATTATCCTTTTAATGTACTGTTGGATCTTTTTAACAAGTATCTTGATGAGAATTTTAGCATCTGTGTTCATCAGGGATATTGATCTGTAATTATTTTTGGTGGGGTCTTTGATTGTTATTGGTAGGGAGGGACTGCAACGGCTCTGTGTAAAAAAACGGTTGTCAATAATTAATCAGAAATCAGTAATTAAAACAATGACGTTTTGGTGCATGTATGTCCAAATCAATGAAATACAATAAAAAGTTCAAAACAGGTCCAAGTACATACAGAAATTTATCATAGGATAAAGATAGGATTATCATAAGATAAAGGATAAAAATGCTGGAATAGGGGTTCCTGGGTTGTTCAGTCAGTTAAGCAACTTCCTTCAGTTCCAGTTATGATACCAGGTTCTGGGATTGAGCCCCATGTCAGTCTCCCTGCTCGGTGGGGAGTTAGCTTCTCCTTCTGCCTACTACTCCCCTTGCTTGTACTCTCTCCCTCTTTCTCAAATAAATAAATTAATTAAATATTAAAAAAAATAAAATTGCTGGGACAGAGATGGGATTTTAAATAAATGGTATTGGGACTACTGGATAGTTATTTGGAAAAAATTTAGTTAGATCTCTTCATCATACTATACACAAGAATAAGCATCAAACAGATCAGGATCTAAATGTAAAAAATGAAACTAGAAGAAAACATTGGTGAATTCCTTTATAACTTACGTTTGGGGAAAGTCTTCTAAATATGACTTAAATCTTGATGCAATAAAAGAAAGATTGATCCATTTTACAAAATTAAAAAAAAACCACCTCTTTTCATGGGAAAAAAGCACCAAGTGACAAGTTATGAAAAATGTCTATAGTATGTACAATAAAGTGCTTAGATCTTACATTTATTAGAAAAAATTAACATTTGAGGAGAAAAGACCAAACATTGCACTGAAAAATGAACAAGACACATGAACTGACAATTCACAAAAATGATATAAAATGGCTCTTAAGCATGAAAACACATTCAGCTTTACTCATAATAAGGGAAATGCAAATCAAAAGTATACTGAGATAATATTTCTTACCTATTAGGTTGACAAGCATGTAAAAGCTTAATAACATACTCTGTTGGGGCGCCTGGGTGGCTCAGTGGGTTAAGCCGCTGCCTTCGGCTCAGGTCATGATCTCAGGGTCCTGGGATTGAGTCCTGCATCGGGCTCTCTGCTCAGCAGGGAGCCTGCTTCCCCCTCTCTCTCTCTGCCTGCTTCTCTATCTACTTGTGATTTCTCTCTGTCAAATAAATAAATAAAATCTTTAAAAAAAAATAACATACTCTGTTGGCCAGACTGTGAGGACGTGTCATGCTGCACTGTCATTCATTGCAGATGGGAATGCCAAGATGTTACATCCCCTGTGGAGGGGGATTTGGCAATATCTAATAAAACTCCATATGAATTTTTCCTTTGCCCCCCAACCCCACTTTAGGAATTTAACCTAAAGATGTTTCTCCCCAAATATGAAGATATATGTACAAAATTGTTCACTGAAGCATTAGCTGTAACTGCAAGATACCATAATCAATCTAAATGCTCATATATGGGGATGCCTGGGTGGCTCAGTTGGTTAAGCAGCTGCCTTCGGATCAGGTCATGATCCCGGCGTCCTGGGATTGAGTCCCACATCGGGCTCCTTGCTTGGTGGGGAGCCTGCTTCTCCCTCTGCCTCTGCCTGCCATTCTATCTGCCTGTGCTCTCTCTCTCTCTCTCTCTCTGACAAATAAATAAATAAAATCTTAAAAAAAAAATAAATGCTCATATATGATAGACTGGTACATCATAACTAAATTATGGTATGTTTACACAATGGAGTACTATGGAGCTGTAGAAAAGGATAACGATCAAACCTATTAACTCTTATGAGGTGCTTTTAAAAAATTGATGAATAATTGACATAAATATTTTATTAATTATATTAATTATATTTATTTATTATAAATTTATAATTTATTATATTATATAATGTACAATATATTATATGTATATATGTACACATTATGAACATATATACATGTATTATACTTGTATTATAATATAGTTTATTATATAAATTTATTTATTTATTATGTATTTATTTATTATAAATAATAAAGTATTTTATTAATTCCAGGTATACAACATAATGATTTGATATTTATATACATTACAAAATGGTCACCATAATAAGTCTAGTTATCATCTGTCACCATACAGAGTTGTTACAGTATTATTTTCCCTGTGCTGTGCATTACATACCCATGTCTTATTTATTTATTTATTTACTTAGTAACTGGAAGATTGTATCTCTTAACCCACTGAGCCACCCAGGCTTCCCTGGAAGATTGTATCTCTTAATCCCCTTTACTTATTTCACCTATTCCCCTACCTCTCTCCTCTCTGACAACCATCAGTTTGTTCTCTGTATCTGAGTTTGTTTCTATTTTGTTTTGTTTGTTTTGTTTTTTAGATTCTACATGTAAGTGATATCATATGGTATTTGTTTCTCTGTCTTATTTCATCTTTTTTCATCTTTAATAATACCCTCTAGGTCCATCCATGTTGCTGCAAATGGCAAGATTTCATTTCTTCTTACAGCCAAGTAACATTCCACTGTGTGTGTGTGTGTGTGTGTATTCAAATATATGTATACATGCGTATGTGTATATATATATATATATATATATATTCAGATACATGTATATCTATGTGTATGTATCCCTTTATATACATACATATCCCATTATATACATACATATATATTCCATTATACACACACACACACATAATCTTCTTTATCCTTTTATCTTTTGATGCACATTTAGATTGCTTCCAAATCTTGACTATTGTAATCAATGCTGCAGTGAACATAAGGATGCAAATGTCTTTTTGAATTAGTGTTTTTGTTTCCTTTGGATAAATGCCTAGAAGTGGAATTGCTGGATCATATTGTAGTTCTATTTTTAATTTTTGAAGAAACTCTGCTGCATTAATTTACATTCCCACCAACAGTGCACAAGGGTTGCCTTTTCTCCACATCCTTGCCAACACTTGTTATTTCTTGTCTTTTTGATGTTAGCCATTCTGATTGGTATGAGGTGATATCTCATTGTGGTTTTGCTTAGCTTTTCTCTAATGATTAGTGATACTGAGTGTCTTTTCCTGTTGACCATCTGTATATCTTCTTTGGAAAAATGCCTATTCAGGTCCTCTGCCCATATTTAAATCAGATTTTTTTTTGTTTGTTTTGCTATTGAATTGTTGGAGTTCTTTATATATTTTGGAGGTTAAACCCTTATTGATATATCATTTGTGAATGTCTTCTTCCAGTTTTAGTATATGTGCTGCCGAAGCAAGCACATGAATATCTTCTTCCCTTGAGTACAGTGCTTTTTGGTTTTGTTGATAGTTTCATTTCCTGTGCAAAGATTTTTGGTTTGATGTGGTCTTTTTTGTTTATTTTTGCTTTTGTGTTCCTTGCTTGAGGAGACAGTTCCATGAAGAAATCAACTAGGACTGATGTTCAAGAGCTTACTGTGTGTGTTTTCTTCTAAGGGTTTATGGTTTCAGGTCTTATATTTCAGTCTTTAAGCCATTTTGAGTTTTTAATTATGTATGACATAAGAAAATGGTACAGTTTCATTCTTTTGAACATTGCTGTCCAGTTTTCACCACATCATTTGTTGAGGAGACTGTCTCTTTTCCATCATATATTCTTGCCTCCTTTGTTGCAGATTAATTGACCATAAATGTGAGTTTAATTCTGGGCTCTCTGTTTTGTTCCATGGGTTCTATGTGTACCAGTACCTTACAATTTTGATTACTCTAGCTTTGTGGAGTAGTTTGAAATCTGGGATTGTGACACTTTCATCCTTGTTTTTTCTGAAGGTAATTTGGATATTCAGGGTGTTTTTAGGGTATATTTTTAAATTAAAAAAAATTAAAGCACAAAATATGTAAATATATCATATGCTATCCCTTGTATGAGAGAAAGGGGAAATAAAACATATATAATCTTCCTGTATGCAAAAAAGAAATATAGGAGAGATGAGGCAGAAATTAACAAGATTGCTTATATACAGGATGTATGGGGTGTGACAAATAATACATCAGTAAAACAAAATTTAATAGCTATATGGAAAATGTTAATGACATGATCCACAAGCTTTATTTATTTATTTATTTTTTTAAAAAAATTTTTAAATATTTTATTTATTTTTTTATAAAGATTTTTATTTATTTATTTGACAGACAGAGATCACAAGTAGGCAGAGAGGCAGACAGAGAGAGAGAGAGAGAGAGGGAAGCAGGCTTCCCGCGGAGCAGAGAGCCCGATGCGGGGCTCGATCCCAGGACCCTGAGATCATGACCCAAGCCAAAGGCAGCAGCCCAAACCACTGAGCCACCCAGGCGCCCCCACAAGCTTGATTTAGACACCACTAAGCTAAAAAATTAGAGAACATATATTTTTCTTTCAGAAACATCATGGAAAGTATAGAAATTGCTCAATTAATTGATTTCATAAAGACCGTATTTCCTGTTCAAAATACTCTTAGATTATAAATTGACAATAAAGAATTTTTAAACAATTCTTATACATTTGGAACTTAGCAAACATAATTCTAAGTAAACGAATGGTTAAAAGGGAAATATAAATTGAAATTTTGAAATAATTAAATAAAGGACAATAAAGCTAGTGCTTATAAAAATTAGTGAGATGCAGCTATAGCTGCACTCAGAGGGTGATTTATAGCTTACTATGTATTTCTTTAAAAAATTGACATAAAAATAGTGAGCTTTAAAGTCACAAAAATAGGAAAAGAATATAGAAGAAACACAAATATAATGGAAGAAAAGTAATAATAAAAATGATATTAAAAAGCAAGCAAGCAAACAAACAACACATATGATTATCAAACTGAAATATGGTTCTTTGAAAACTTTAATAGCATGATAACTTAAAGAACATAGACAAATTTCTGGAAAGACTGACCATGGAAAATAAGCAGAAGGAATAAATCAGCAATGTAAGCCCCAAGAAAAGGACTTGGATTACTGTCTAGGAAGGGATGATGACGTGGTAACAGAGCAGAAGTCATGTTTAGCATTCCATCAAATGCAGCCCAGATGCTGATTCTACTTTCATAATAAGTGTTGCACTTTTGTCTCTGAGTCTTATAGGTCCAGCCTCTTAGTCTGACCATTCTCCTCACTAATTACATAGCTCCTGATTCTTTCCCCACAGTTATAGAAACCACTGTTCAAATCCCTAACCCCAAACCCTATTTCTTTTCTCTCAGGTGTCTTAAATTCATTTGTTTTGAAATACATATGTGATTAGATCCTCCCAATCTCTTATGTTGTGACTTATCCCTTCACTCTGCAATAAGCACAGGAAAAAAATTATTCTAGAGTGCAGTCTGGGAGGAGGAAAAGCAAATCTCTAAGAGAAAAAATATTAAAGATTTAAAAATATTCTTTACCATATATGTTATATATGTATGTAGTTCCCTCAAGGTAATAATAATAGCTATCTTAGGTGCTGAATCTCAGGCATGCTCAGAAGGCAAAATATTATTTATCTCATCTGAAATTCCTATTTTAGAATAGAATTTCTTTATTATATTTAGGCATGGGGTGGTTGCCTTAAACTGGAATATTCTAAGAGAATATATTAGACCCCTTGCAGAAATGATAAATGCAGATATATAATGGTCATGATCAAATTCTTAATATATAGATATTTACATAAAAGTGTGTTAATCTTTCAATTAGAGTAAAATCAGCTTGCTTTCCTCTATCCTGTGACTTTTTCTTTCAAGCATTTGAATTTGGTAAACTCTCAGTGTGTCTCATTAGACACTTTTGTAACTCTTTAAAACCATGTGTGACTTAATCCATATGCTTTTCATTCATTTACAATCAAATCATCAAAATACAGCCTTTAAAGGGCTATTTGATTTCAAAGAAAATTTTTTAATAAGCATTTAAAGCCCTTTGAGAATCAAGAGGGGATGCCACATTTTTCTTAAAAACAGCACAACCAAAACCACACTCATGCCCAGAGAAATATGCACTTCTGCATCTTAATTCTTTTCTGTTCTTGACTTAATGAACCATCCCTTATCTCCCTTTCATTCCTGGCGAAGTGCAGTGTGAAGTGTTTTGAAATGGGGAAGTAGTATTTTTCAAATTACTCCTTGAAAAATCTATTTAGCTATGATTTGAGCAGCTTCCGTCAACACCTTCTGCTTCAGTTTGTCTTTGTTCTACAGCAGCGATTCTTAAAGGGTAATCTGGAGACCAAAAATATCAGCAGCATTTAGGAACTTCTCTAGTCCCACGGCAGACGTACTGAATCAGTGATGGAGGGCAGATCCCATGTCTGTTTTTTACACCCTCTCTGGGTGATTCTGATAGACACCCCGAGTTTGAGAACTACTGTCTTAGGGCCCTGCTTCACTCTTCCACTTCAAACGTGATTTTAGCAATGGTTGTGAGCTCTGTCGTTCACATCTTAGTTTGAATTGTATATAAATGTTACCTGTTTGGCAGTTACATTAAGAATGAAAGAAATCTCAAGTATCAAGAAGTTTTTGTTTTTAAAAAAAATTTTTTTAAAAAGTCTTTACTTATTTGTTTGTCAGAGAGAGAGAGGGAGAGAGAGAGAGAGAGAGAGAGAGAGGCAGGGGGAGCAGCAAGAAAAGGGAGAAGCAAGCAGAGGGAGAAGCAGGCTCCCCACTGAGCAGGGAGCCCAATGTGGGTCTCGATCCCAGGAATCTAGGACCACGACCTGAGCTGAAGGCAGACACTTAATTGACCGAGCCACCCCATTTGCTTGTTATTAAAAAAAGAAATAGATAACCTTTCTGCTGCCTCTGAAACTCAGCTACTTGAAATGGCATCTGTTGCCTTAAAATCAGAAACACCCTTAAAGATTTTTTGGTCAAGAAATCAGGAGTTATAAGTTGCAGCACATTAGGACCCATAGCTCATGGTTTGTGGATGATAATTCACATTGTTGTACTTAGAGCATTTTAAACAATGCTATTTTCTGGCTCACACCTTTTTTTGTGATGGAGTATTAATATAAGAAATGATAAAAATTGAAATATAATGCTGTAGGGTTTCACTAGATATTTGTTTCTTATATTAGACCTAATGGTAGTTAGAGATAGCTGTGGAACCAGAAAAACCTGGGCCCAAATCTCACTTTTACAATTTACTACCTACAAACTTGGATGAGTTGTTTAATCTCTCCGAAACTACGCTTCTGTGTGCCTAGTCTATGCACATTTACCTTTTGGGGTGTCATGAGATTTAAATGAGATGACATATGGAAGCATTTAGCCTGGTGCTCACTATGTGATAGTGATGGTTCTTTGGTTGAATAAGATAGCTGGTGACTTGAGAAAATGTCAAAGGGTGAGGTGGGGTGGGTAGGAATGGGGCTGATTATTTGGTACTTTAAAAAGAGAACCAGGTATGGTTTATATAGATTTGCCAGGAAGCTATTTTGCTCATCACCACCAGCTTCCTTGAGTGCCATGGCACTTGGTTCTGTTTCCTTCTAACTGAGCCATGCCTCACACAGCTCCTGAAATAAATTCTCAGTATTCATACTCTATTTCCTTACCCATTAAGAAAGATTATCGAGATGGGCAGGCCAGCTGGTTGATCGAATGTGTGTTTACAGAGTGAGATGCCTGGAAACACGATGCTTCCAAGATTACAAGGAAGATTTTCCCCTGGGCTTTTCGACAGATGCCCCTGAAAGTCTTCTTGGCTCTTTGGGCTCCAGCTGGATGGAGGTGACTTCTAAACTCCTGTGATTCTTATTATGCAATCAATAATAGTGATTGACTGGATCAGCAACCATCTGGTTGCATTAGTGGCTAAATTTAGTCAAGTACATAAAGCAGAAAGTTCAGAGAGTTTATCAGAGTTAAAATTAAAAAGTAATAACACCTGTTTTGAGTTTGTTTTGCGAGAAGAAAACAGCTTTGGCTGGGTGTCTTCCAGATTGAGCCTTATTGCTGCCTCCTAGCCCATTTTTTTGGGTTGTTAGAGCCTGAGAGTTTCTTGGGAAGAGAGCCCTAAATTGGACTAACCTGTTTTCCTCCTCATGAAGGGAAAGCACCCTGCTGAGAATCCCCTCAAGTTTTCAGCTTGCCTTCGGAATACTGTGGAGTACCACAATGTAAGGGGAGTTAATCAAAGGAAAGTTCTTCGGACATGAAAGGCAAAAGTAATGCAATAGAATTATGATTCTGGGACTATTTTGGCAAGGAGCTGGCTGACTGAGCACCCTGGTTACAGGCTTCACATTTTAGCTTATTTTGTCTTTCAACTTGTTTCAAGGGGTTGTGCCAAATGTTTTTTTAAATAGTTTAAAAAAACCCCTATTGTTCATAATGACCTTTCAAAAACTTGGAAATTCACTTTGTACTAGTTTCGTCCTTTTCAATTTGGCAAAGAAGGCTTTGCATGCTTCTAATGGAAATTTTAATTATAATATTTTAAAAGGCTCTATTAATAATCTCCATAGTAATGGAGAGCTTGTTTTCAGTACAGTGTTTATCTGCTTTTGCTGAGGGCATGTCAATCCACTGTGCCTGTACTTGAGTGACAATTTTGTTTAATGAAAGCACATAATGGAGAGGTTGTGGTACTGACCAGAATGCATGTTTATTAAAATACTGATCAGAAAATATGGCTATTAAAATATTGCTCAGAAATGAGGGCTCTTTGGGAGTATGTGTAAACTTGAGACCAACCCCCAAATTTGAATCTTTGAATAATTTTGAGAAGGAATGTCTCAAAAAAAAAAAATTCTTAGGGGTATGCAGAGAGAAACAGAAAGCAGACTGTGAAGGGCTTTGAGGTCATGTGACCCACATTCAGACTTTGCATCATGTAGATGTACAAAATTGGTATTGAGAACTTCATTAAGCTTCCTGTCCTTTGAAGTTTTTCAGATACTTCTGATTCAAGTTCAAATAGAAAGTCCCACATAGTATCGATGGGAAGTGGATGCCATTGAATAGATGGAGAGGAGAGATTGTACCAAGGCTTCTCGGTGGGACTGGGCTATATTAAAATTGAAGTGTAATTTAAGGTTTATAAGTCACACTTGCATGTGGTGGAAGATCTTAGAAAAGACATGGAAGCTGAATTCTTAATTTTGGTTTCATGTTGAATTAATAATACCAAAGTATGTAGGGCTTGGGATTTTGAGTGGAAATATCTTTAGGAATGAGATAGATCTGGCCAGTGAGAGGTAGAGGAAGGGTTCTGCACTATTTCTGAGTACTTGCTCCCCAGGAGTGTGGAGAGGGGATATTTGGGGTTCAACCAGGTTGAGTCCAGATTTCTGCAAAGACTTAACTGTGCGTGCATCACTCAGAATTGGCTTGGTATGAGGGCATTTTCCTTTGGTAAATTATATTATGAAGAGATTATTCTTATGTAAATAAGTGCATTAATATTCAGGAAAGATGTGAAAAGCTGATTAGGTTAACTCCAAGTTTGAGGGCAACTTAGCAAAGGCATTCTTAGGTTTACCTCGCTCAGGAAGATGAGAAATCATTGACCAGAGACGTGGGTTGTGTGTTCAAGGATTTATTGGGTCTGTGTGCTAAAGTGCTTCTGGGAACTGTGTCTGCCACTTGTCTCACCCACTGCTGGGATTCCAAGTCTCTGTTGCCTCACTTGTTCCCTGTAAGGGGCTTCAAATGGGAAAACAGAGTTTACCCTCCCAGTGGTCTGTGTAAATTGGCACTTGACGGGAGCCACTGCAGCTGCTTGCTGTTTAGATTGAGTGGTCTGTCCCTTGCAGTTAGCTACGAGAGGTGAACCTCGGTTAAGATTGGTGGGAGGGGATGCCTGGGTGGCTCAGTTGGTTAAGCAGCTGCCTTTGGCTCAGGTCATGATCCCAGCATCCTGGGATCGAGTCCAACATCAGGCTCCTTGCTCAGCGGGGAGTCTGCTTCTCACTCTGCCTCTGCCTGCCATTCTGTCTGCCATTCTGTCTGCCTGTGCTCGCTCTCTCCTCTCTCTCTCTCTCTGATAAATAAATAAAATCTTAAAAAAAAAAAAAAGATTGGTGGGAAGAGGAGCAAGTATCTGTTAGAAAGAAGCCAACACCTATAAAATGTGTATTAGAGGGCGCCTGGGTGGCTCAGTGGGTTAAGCCGCTGACTTCAGCTCAGGTCATGATCTCAGGGTCCTGGAATCGAGTCCCGCATCGGGCCCTCTGCTCAGCAGGGAGCCTGCTTCCCTCTCTCTCTCTCTCTGGCTGCCTCTCCATCTACTTGTGATTTCTCTCTGTCAAATTAATAAAAAATAAAAAATCTTTAAAAAAATGTGTATTAGAGGGGCACCTGGGTGGCTCAGTGGGTTAAAGCCTCTGCCTTCGGCTCAGGTCATGATCCCAGGGACCTGGGATCGAGCCCCACATCGGGCTCTCTGCTCTGCAGGGGGCCTGCTTCCTCCTCTTTCTCTGCCTGCCTCTCTGCCTACTTGTGATCTCTGTCAAATAAATAAAATCTTTAAAAAAAAAATGTGTATTAGAGAGTGTAATCTTTTTTAAAAAGACTTATTTATTTATTTTTAGAGAGAGAGAGAAAGATGTTGTGTGTGCACATGCGCAAGTGGGGCAAGGGGCAGTGGGAAAAGGAGAGAATCTTCAAGCGGGCTCGCTGCCAAGCACGGAGCCTGTTGCTGGGCTCCATTCCGTGACCCATGAGGTCTCCTGAGCTGAAATCAAGAGTTGGACGCTCCACCAACTAACCATTAGGGTGCTCCAGGGAGATAAATCTTATGAGTCCCAGTTCTGCCTTTTGTTATCTATGTGACTTTGGGTAAGTAAGTTTACCAAACCTAATTGCCTCACCTATAAAATGATAATGATAATATTATCTAATACTTACTATGTTAAGTACTTGCCTAATATTACTGCTGTAAAGTAAGGACTATTTTATCTCCTTTTACAAATGAAGAAGAAAATATTGGGAAAGTTAAATAACTTGCTCATGCTGCTGGTAAATTTTAGATACCTGGAACCTGAATTTCAACCCAGATACTTAGATTCTGATGTGGGTTCTCTTGACTGCAATAATCTTCAGGATTGTTGTCTACAAGTTGATGTCTTAAAATATACAAATTGTGTAAGCCCAGTGTGTCATGCAGAGTACACATGCAACAAATATTAACCATTATTACTATTGCACATTAAGTGCTACATATATTTTAATGTTCCCAGTCATTACTCTGAAATTAAAATGATCAGATAAGGAAGCTGGCAATCAGATAGGATAAATTCATATAGCTGTGAAGAGGCACACCTGTGATCTAAACCAGGATTTTCTGACTCCAGGGACCATGTACTTTTTCCTCTACGAGTAGTTTGAACATGTAGCGCGAGGATTTCTGGAGGGCCCAGAGTTAGTATGAAGGCTTTACAAATCCATGGTTGTGCTAAGCTTGTCAGTAGATTGAATGTATGATATATTTCATACATATGTACTATTTTCAGATGTATCTTGTGATTAACGTACATAAACCTACTCTATAATTAAGAAAGCATAGATTTATTAATAAGACTTTATAATCCATAACGTCTTCTTGCCATGGTGTGTTTTCTCAAAGTTCGGATACCAGAAGTGCAATTATTCTTAGGAGGAAATCCATGAATATGTTTAGAGTTAAAAGAGGTTTCACGTTTGAAAGGTTTTGGACATAACAGATTACATGAGTTCATAGCCTCTGTGATAAGTGGGACTATGTGTATTATACATGGATCGACTAGCACATAATTCTTGTACCAAAGTGAAGATTATTGGGGTGAACAAACTATGGTGGTGTGGACAGACACAGTGAGAGGAGAGGAAGGCTCTATGGCGTATCTTGTGCATGGATACGCATCATAAATACCAAACAACAGTTTTAATGGAGGAAAAGAACACCCAGAGGAAATTAAAAGCAACGGCTTTGGCCATGGAAATGTGAATACCTAAATTGTTAAAGTCTTTGGTAGGGTTTGAGAAGTGTGATTTCCATTAAGACGATGGGAATCACATGGCCCTCACCCTGAGAAAGTGTGTGAGAATTTCTCCCTCAAGGGTTAGCTGAATTATAAGCATTTGAAAAGAGGAAATTTAGAGTTAATTTTCCAACTCACCATTACACTGGGGACTCTTGAAGAGGAGAAAATCCTATTACTGACTGTAGGGGATAGTGTACAAGACATAAAGCTAAGCAAGTTTTTGCTGGTGTCTTCAATGATGTGGTGTTCATAAATAATTTGAGAGATCTAGCAACTCTTTCTTTAATGTCACTCATTTAATTTTAAGCCTCCCTTCTAACCTGAATTATGCACTGTGTTCGTAATTGAATTTTATGTCTGGTTTTAGTGATTACTTAAATTGCATTTGTTGACTCACAGAATTAGAGTGAAAGGACTCGAGTGAATAGTGAATCACTGTGGCCTCTTAGGCCAAGGATTTCAAATGCTCTTTTAGCTTAAGAGTGTTTGTTCAAATGAAATCTAATGGAGAGTTCAAAGTCTATATAGATGGCACTGGAACTTCTCTGATCAAAACAGAGCAAACCTCTATCCCCTACTGAACATCCCCTCTCCAGTCCTACCCCCATCTGAGACACCTTGACAAACACAGGTCTGGGGACCAGTTTAAAAACTACTGCTATAGAATCTTTTAATTCTTTCGTAAGGATAAATTTTTTATACAATCATTTCCCAAACAAATTTCATTCTAGCAGAAAGTTTAATGTGTCTTTTCCTTTCCTGACCTCCCCTTTTTAAAAAGATTTTATTTATTTATATTTATTTATATTTATTTATTATGTCAGAGAGTGAGAGAGAGAGCACAGGCAGGGAGAACAGGCTCCCCACTGAGCAAGGAGCCCTGTGTGGGACTTGATCCCAGGACGCTGGGATCATGACCCAGGTGGAAGGAAGGCAGACGCTTAACTAACTGAGCCACCCAGGTGTCCCTCCTGGTTTTTTTTTTTTTTTTTTTTAAAGGAATTATCACTCAAGAGATCACAGCTTTCTAATGGTCTATCAGCTCCAACTGATTGTGGGAAACTAATTCCTAAGGATTTAATGCCTGACTGTACATCATTGTGCTTTTATGTAATGAAAGAATATTAAGGAAGGATGGAAATATTGTAGTCGTATAAATTAAACATACCTAATTGAATTGATAATAAAAATCAATGCTACGATTTATTGAGCACACCAGGCACTCCACCTATTTTTTTTTTCCATTAATTTCCGATAGCATTGCTATGAGCTGGACGTTATTATATCCTCTTTACAAAGGAGGGAATTGAGGCTCAGGCAGGCCAAGGTAACAAGGTAACAGAGCTGGCCTGCCATCTTGCTTCTCTGTGGTTTCTTACCTGTACTCTTCCCATAAATCCACTTGTCTTTATATATGTGCTGATTATACATCCTGCCAGTATCCTTCAGATCTGTTCATATGTGTTTGGAGGGCACAGTTATCTCATCCAAAATAGTGCTCAGAATAAAAAGCTTATATTTTCATGATCATAATGGATCTCAAAAGTGAAAAATCATGGGCAGTTTGTGACCGATGGATAATTTTTAACTTATTTTGTGCACTCCTTAAGGTGGCATTTTTGAGAATTTCTTTAGGGATTTATATTGTTAATTATATATTATATTCACTATCCCTGGGAAGCAAATTAACGTTATAGTTTCAATACAGGGTGAAGAGAAATACAGACAGAAAGTGAAAGATCTGGCAGCATTACTAAACAAGTCGGTGTCTGGGAATTTGAGTGTGTGTGAGATATTTGCACACTAATGCAGTGCAAGAAATAGTGCAAAATTTGTATTTCTTACTGTTCTTGAACTCACATTTGCCATTTATCATATAATGTCTCTCATCTTCAAAAAAACACCTCTTGATCCCATGTTCCATGGGATCCAAAACACTATTTGCCTGCTCACAAAACTTGGAAAGGATCTCTTACTTCTCCACTGAAACAACTGAATCTTAACGGTTAATTTTCAGTCCTCATTCTCCTAGGTCTCTTGGCACCATTTGACACAGTGTATCACTTTTTCCTTCCAGAAACCTTTTTTTCTCTTGGCTTCCATCATGCCACATACTCCTACTTCATGGGCCCCTCCTTCTCCTTTGCTGTCATGTCCTTCTCTTTCTGAGAAGACACCTTCCAGTTCTTGCCTAACTCTCCCATCTGTTTACCTCTCTCTCTTTTCCCTCTCTCCTACATCCAAACTGGCCTTGCTGATTCTTGAATACACCATATATATATATATTTTTTGCCTTAAATCTTTGATATTCGCTTTCTCCTTCATCTGACACTTTCCCCTCCTACATACGTATGCATTCAGGTCTCTGCTCAAATATCATTACCCTGGCTGTCAACTCAGAGTCATTCTGAAGTTCCCCACCTTGCTTTATTGTTCTTTAAAGAAATTACTGTGATCTGAAATTAGGTAATTATTTGTCTGCCTAGCCTGCTAGACTGTAAGCTTCCTTATTTTATTTTAATTAACATATAATATATTATTTGTTTCAGGGGTACAGGTAGGTCTGTGTAGACTGTAAGCTTTTTTTGATTTTGTTTATTTTATTTTAATTAACATATAATGTATTGTTTGTTTCAGGGGTACAGGTCTGTATAGACTGTAAGCTTCTTGAGAGCAGGGAATTGGTCCATCTTGTGTATCACTCTATCCCTAATGACCAAATAGTGCCTGGCATTTAGGAAGGGCTCAAGATATTTAATAAACTCATGTATGTATGTATGTGTTAAGCAGCTCCATATGAAATGACAGTGCTTTAGTATTAATTCTATACAGATTAGCTGCACTCGATTTTCTAATTTTCACTCTGTTAGTTTTGCAGCAGTGTTTTAGACTTGATGGAATTTCTTAACTCAGTCCTGACTTTATAAGCTTAGACATTGTGTCTTAAGGTTTCAATTTCCTCGCTTTCCTGTGTGTATGTACTGAAGTATAACAGTTTTACTTTGAAACAATGTGGATGTATATGGAGACATATATGAGTCCACAGTGATGTGTTTGGGTTACTTGGGTATGGGTTTTACCCAAGCACATATGCACACACTCACTGGGGCATAAAGCCCATGAAGAAATTGAAACCAGATGATATACAAAGAATTCCCCAAAGGTAAAGCACCAAGTCCTTCTTTCAGGAGAAGTAGTTTCCATACTGAACAATGGATACGTATATTGGCTTCCACAGGAGCCCAAAGATAGATTTTGCTGTTCTAAATTATAGCTAAGAAATCACTCACCCACTAACAGTGTTTTCAATTAGACAAATAACCAAATCAGGACTATCTGTTTCATTAGTAATACTGTACAATGTGGTTCTAACTAATTTAGTGGCTGTTTCCTTTTGTAATGGGGGGCGGGGCAACTTGTATATGATTTTAGTAAGAAACCCAAAGTCAATCATCAGAGCTTCCTTTAGAGCAAGGACATAAAGAATTTAGTTATTCCACTCCATGGAGGCGTTCGGAAAGCAACTGAATAAAAAATTCAAAAGGAGTATACAAGAGAAAGACTTATCTTCAATATTTTGGAGAAGAGGATTTAGGTGTGACCATATGTAGGCATTTTTCCAAATCAGGCATGTGGATGCAGCCTTTCTAAAGTAGCTGGGTTCTCATGGGCCCTTGGACTTCTCCTCTTTTGGTAGTAATGTTTCTCTTAGAATGCTAAATCACTTGTTACTTTGTAGCAAGTGCCATGGCTATCCTGGCCACCCTTGATCCCTTCTCCTCGCTTTTTATTTGATCTAAATTGGGAAATTTTTGTTTTTTGGAAATTCTTTAAGTCCGCATTACTTTGTAAATTAAAAAAATATTGAGAATTGAGAGAACTGCTGGAAAATAGGTCAAACATTTTCTGTGTGAGAATCATGGTAATTCCAAGATCCTCTCCTATCTCAGTGTACAGTTTACCTCCAATCAAATCCAATGTGCATAATTAGGAAATCTCCAAACTCAGAGGTATCCACAATCAAGTTCTCTCAGTGTCCCAATGTAAAACAGCTGAAGTAACATTTTTACACACTGTTTATTCACAAATGTAAAGGAGTATAGCCATTGTAAATTTAGCACACTGGTTAAGATATAAGCAAATTCTCAGAGAATGAGCAAGCACTTTAAGAATGATGGATGGCCTTCTCTGAGATGAGTAAGTGTGGTAAACATATAACTTCTGGTCACATATAATTTGTCTGCCAGACAATGCCTAACCTCACCCCATCCCTCATCCTCAACCCATCTCTGACCCCACCTCATTCCAGATCCCCACTTAATCCTCCTGTTCTATCCCAGGGGGGTGGGGATCTACAACAGGCTGAGGTGCAAGACTGTGCGGAGACTTTAGAATGGGAAGAATATGTCTGTTTCACACATTACTTGTGAACAGAAACAGCTGAAGGTTTAATGGTTTGTTTTCTGGGCAGTATTTAAAAATCCCCTGCATGGAAACAGCTGCATCAGTGCACAGCTGTGTGAAAACAACCTTGTCAGAAATGACATGTATGCACATATTTTTTTTTCTTATGCTATTTCGGACAAATCATAATTTCTATGTATTTCTGTTCTCCACAGGAATATATCTATGTATATTTTATAACCTATGCATGGTAGACAAGTTTATAAAGTATAAGGATAAAAATTTGATGCACACTTGATGTATTACTGTTCAAAACAGATCATATCATCACTTTTGGGACTCTGTCCACATGGGATATCCAGGCCATAGTTTGTGTTTCTGAGCTTCCTGGCTTTAATACTTAAAATGTCTGATGGAAATCTGAAAAATTATCTTTTCCTTGAAAAAAATCCCTTTGATGAACTTAGGGGATGAGAGAGCAGATGCCTGCACAAGATTTAAAAAAAAAAAAAGTGTTTTGTTTTGGGTTTAACCAGAGATTCAATAACCAGTAACCACTCCCCCCCATGTACAGTACAATATGATGAATTTTAAAATATGTTCCTTTTTTTTACATTTTAAAATGGAAGTGAGTGCAGTGCATTTTAATCTTATATTTTAAAGTTGGAGTGTCAGGGGTCAGATGAAACTTAGTTGTTATGTACCAATTTTTTGAAAACTGGTCTTGGCCATGATTTAGACACTTAGGATGGAATTTGGATATTTATGTTTAATGTTACTTCTATAGTTCTGAATGTATACAAACCTGTGTAGGTACTTAATAACTTTGTGACCTTGGGTGAGTCACTTAACCTTTTGAGTCTCATCTCCTCATCTTTAAAATGAGAATAATAATATTTTTATATAGCACTGTAGGGAGGATTAAACTTATAAACAGGTAAAGCATTGAGTCCAGGGTAAGTCCTTAGCCTTACATGCCATTTAACTCATCAAGCTTGAAGGTTCTTAAGCTCTGCCTCTCTCATTCATGGCCTTGAGTTGAGACTTCTGTCTATTTTCCCCCACATTTAGTAGCTTTCTGTCTTGATCCTTGGTTTGTCTTGGAGTGATCTAATTGCCATAGGGAGTATTCTTGGGGAGAATAAAGATCGATTTATTTATTTTGAGAGAGAGAGAGAGAGAGTACACAAGCAAGCAGAGGGAGAGGCAGAGGGAAAGGGAGAGAGAGAATCTCCAGCAGACTCCCAGCTGAGCATGGAGCATGATGTGGGGCTCCATCTCACAAGCCTGAGATCATAACCCGAGCTGAAACCAAGAGTTGGTTGCTCATCTGACTGAGCCACCCAAGTGTCCCCCTTGGGGAGGGTAAAAGAGAGGTCCTGGGTCTTCCAGACTCCTTGTTCTCAGCTGCTATAGGACATTTGGGAAGCAACAACCATCTCTCTAAACCTACTAGAACAGACTTGAGATCTTGATGGAGGTGCAAAGTGAGTCCCACAACCACTCCCCCCATACATCTGGATGTCAACCCACATTCCATTTGTTAACATGCTGGGTGACAGCCTACAGTTACACAATTAAATGTAGAAGTAGGTAACACTTTGGTGTGAATGACATACAGGAGGAAAAGAAACAAAATTCAGAATTCTGCCTGTTCCCTTACAGAGGGTTGTCTTAGGCAATGGGGCTGGGGTAGAGTGAGGTGAGAAGGTGGCATTGATTTGATTTGAAGAAAGGCAAGAAACAGGAAAGACTGGAAATCCTTTGCAAATTTTACAACTTTGTCCTCACCAGCCCTATTTATCTTCAACTAAAATACAGCCCATGGAAAGAAACTATTTCATATCATGTACAGAAAAATGGAAAATTTGCTTGCATGCCTACACTTGGAGCTCTTTATAGCACATTCAGATCATGCTAAATATTCTAAAAATTTTGCCTACCACCTAAATCAGTGAAAAGTCCCACTGAAATATTAATAGTTATTCCATTTGATATATAAAATTGATGCATGCCCTTCAGTTGAATAAACTTTCTCATTTTTGATGGCTTATGCATTCAGTGGACCCATATCAGAGTTCTCAAATTTGATTGTCCACTGTGGGGCTTAAGAAAAAAAAAAAACCAAAAACAAAAACGAAAGCAAAAACACTGACACCTGGGTCTCAACCCCAGAGGTGCTCATTTAATTGGTCTGAGTCCTGAGTTTTACAGTTCTACCAGGTGATTCTAACATTTAGGCAAGGTTTAGAACTTGCTTAGATTAAGGTCTAGATTAAGGATTAAACTGCTTGGGCAAAGACTGTAATTTACATAACCCGGCAAAACTCAAGCTTCCACCCATTTCAATACAGACTTCGTGAGAAGCCTCTCTTCAAGTTCCTTTTAGCCCCAGGTTCACTGTTCTATGAAAAGGTAACATTAGAAGGAAAATGGCCAGAATCTTACAGTTTTATCATTTGAATTGTGGTCATAAGCAGTGTACTCCAAATTTTCTACAGAGAAGCACCAGTGGGTGAGAACATTCAGAAATGGTAGTACAAACCCACCTTCACAACTGGAAAAAAAAAAAAGGGACAGTGACACACACAAAGATATAGAAAATTGGGGACCTTTCCATAGAATGTCATTAGATAGTGTTACAGTTGGTTTTTTTTTTTTTAATTTTAGTCTAGTTGACACACAACGTCACATTAGTTTCAGTTGCATAACATAGTAATTCAGTTTCTCTAAACATTATGCTATGTTCACCACAAGTGTAGCCACCATCTGTCACCGTACAGTGTTGTTACAATATCCTTCACTATATTTCCTACACTGTGCCTTTTATTCCTGTAAATTATTCATTCAATCACCAGAAACCTGTGTCTCCCGCTCCCACTTATCCATTTTGCCTACTCCACATCCTCTTCCCCTCTGGCATCCATCGATTTATTATCTGTATTTGTAAGTCTGATTCTACTTTTTGTGTATACTTATTCATTTGTTTTGTTTTTTAGATTCCACATATGAGTGGAGTCATATGGTCTTTCTCAATAGTTAGCATTTTTTTTTAATGTGGCAAAAAACAAATTTACCATCTTAACTATTTTTACATGCACAGTGCAGCAATGTTATTATATGCACATGCACAATAGTTCTCTAGAAATTTTTCATCTTTTATGACTGAAACTCTATGCCCATTGGACAACACCCACCATTCTCTAAACCTCATCCCTTGTCAACCACCATTCTACTTTCTGTTTCTATGAGTTTAATTACTTCAGGTACCTCATAAAGTAGAATTGTGCAGTGTTTGTCTTTTTGTGATTGGCTTATTTCAATTATCATAATGCCCTCAAAGTCCATCCACATTGCATATGAAAGGACTTCATTCTTTTTACAGGTTTACTCATATTCCATCATTTGTGTATACCACATTTTCTTTATCCATTCACCTGCCAATAAACATTTAGGTTGCTTCCACATCTTGGCCATCACAGTTAATGGTGCCGTGAATGTGAGTGTGCAAATCTATCTTCCAGACTAGATAGCATTTTATATTTAGTAAACAGTGAATCATTCTCAGCACATAAATGACTAAATCTTTCTTAGGCAGGACTCAGAACAACTTAAATTCGAACGGATGTGCAAAAGAAAATCAATATGGTGTCATTTGTCAATTTGGAAGGCATTCAAGGAAGTTGAGACTTTGGTTCTTCTACTTTTCCCTAAGATCTGATTGTGAATTTTCTTTTTTTAAAAAAATATGTAAATTGTCCTAATATGATTTATTATTTTCTTATTAGATATTATTTATCTTTTTCTTTATTTAAAAACAATGTTTTGTACAAACTCACATTAGAAATAAGAGGGGAATGACTAAAGATAAAGAGGAAATCAAAATAATTTTAAGATAATAACTGATTTGAATCTCTCCAGATATATTTGAAAATCTGAAAGAAAAAAGTTTCTAGGAAAATAAAAATTACCAATATTACTCAGAAAGAGAACAACTGAATATATCATTTATTATAGAATATATTGATAAATTTTGAAATATCAACTTTACCTAGCACAGATGAGTTTGCAAGTTTACTTTAGCATACTTTCAAGGAATTTATAGTTCTAATTCTATTTAAATTTGAGTCCAGAGAGTGTAGGTATGCTTCTAAATTCTTTTTTAAAAGCCATTGTAGGGGCGCCTGAGTGGCTCAGTGGATTAAGCCGCTGCCTTCGGCTCAGGTCATGATCTCAGTGTCCTGGGATGGAGCCCTGCATCGGGCTCTCTGCTCAGCGGGGAGCCTGCTTCCCTTTCTCTCTCTGCCTGCCTCTCTGCCTACTTGTGATCTCTCTCTGTCAAATAAATAAATAAAAAATCATAAAAAAAATCCCAGCTATTGTAACAACACTACCTAAACTATACAAATTTGCACATAAAAGGAAACCATAGATGAGACTCCCTTATGAATATAACAGTTTATTAAATAAAATATTAGTGCAACAGGAGACTTTTTCAAATATCATATTTATTAATTTTAAAAAACATTTTTATTTTTATTATTTTTTAAAAAGATTTTATTTATTTGATGCAGAGAGAGAGAGAGAACACAAGCAGAGGGCGTGGGAGAGGAAGAAGCAGGCTTCCCACTGAGCAGAGAGCTCGATCCTGGGCTCGATCCCAGGACACTGGGATCATGACCTGACCCAGAGGCAGATGCTTAACAACTGAGCCATCCAGGTACCACTTAAAGCATTTTAAAAAAGATTTTATTAGGGACACCTGGGTGGCTCAGTGGGTTAAAGCCTCTCCTTCGGCTCAGGTCATGATCCCAGGGTCCTGGGATCGAGTCCCGCATTGGGCTCTCTGCTCACCAGGGAGCCTGCTTTCCATCCTCTCTCTCTCTGCCTGCCTCTCTGCCTACTTGTGATCTCTGTCTGTCAAATACATAAATAAAAATCTAAAAAAAAAAAAAGATTTTATTTACTTGACAGAGAAAGAGATCACAAGTAGGCAGAGTAAAGGGAGAGGGATAAAAAGGCTCCCCACTGAGAAGTGAGCCAAATGTGGGGCCCCATCCCTGAACCTTGGGATCATGACCTGAACTGATATATTCAAATTATTTAATTAAAACATTTCAATGTGGGGTGCCTCAGTGGCTCAGTTAAGTGTCTGCCTTCGGCTCAGTCATGATCCCAGGGTCCTGGCATTGAGCTCCATGTTGGTCTCCTTGGTGAGTGTGGAGCCTGCTTCTCCCTCTGCCTGCTGCTTCCCCTGCTTGTGTTCTCTCTCTGACAAATAAATAAGTAAAATCTAAAAAAAAACGCACAAAACCATTTTAATGTATGTGTTTTTTTTCTCCTCCAATTTTTCCCTTTGCGATACAGCCGGTGGCCAGCTCTGTACTTCTTTGCCTTGGAGAAGGTTTATGGCAATCTGGAAAGCCACAGTTGCCTGGAAGGCACTTCTTTCCCGGGTTTGGCTTCTAAAAGGGGGCTTAGTGAGGTCATATGTTAGGGATCTTGGAGGGAGAGATGGAAAGGAGGGCTTCCGAGAGGAACTCAGAAATGGGAAGACTTTCCCTAGGACTACCATTAAAGGGATGCTTGGGCTTGGGAGGGGGAATGAAAGCATGCGGGTTTCATGAGCAGCACAGTCTGCACCTATTCCTGGTCCTGGGGAGCACCTGCTCACAGTCTGGCCTTCCCTTGTTCTATTCATTCGATGTGGCAGAGGAGCCTCAGATCCACTGCTGGACCTGCAGGGAGTAGGTGGAACAGACCATGGAGGGTTGGGGAAAACAGTCAAGGAGGATCCTTGAGGCTTCACCAGCCCTTCTCAAAGCTTTGGTCCTCAGTAAGACTCGAGACCTTTTCACTACTTAGGTGAGGGTGGTGGAACTGTGGATGAGGACAGGGTGTAAAAATCAAGCAGATCTAAAGAAAATAAATATTTATGACTCGCCTGAGTAGAACACCATTATGCTAGCAAGTAAATCCATCTTCATAATAAAATAACAAACCTTAACAAAAGGAAGTTTATTTCAATAATGTAGCAGTTTTCAAGTTTTAAAAATTTACTGATAGAATTCTCTATACAAACTGAAGATGAACAATTCATATGATTATTCCCATGAATGATAAGAAGGTATATGACAAAAATCAATATCCACAACTACTTAACAAATGCATGTCTTTTGATGTTAAAAACACTGGTGCAAGGAATGATCTTCAGTATACAATTTTCCAAACTTTCTTCCCAAAGTGCTGACTTTACAGTTGGCCTTAAGAGCCCTTTCTGCATCAGACACCTCTTTCAGCTTACTAGTTTGGGATTAGAATTTTATTTTATCTAAACAGATTAAAGTCAATGGCTTTAAGCAATTTGGCCTGCACACACATGAGACTGGTCCTTATCAGTTCTATTGCTTCTTTTATTATCTCTCCAACCTGCAGGAAGACTGTGCAAAACTTGTGCACTTTAGTTTTCCTATAAAAATATCCCCAAACTGAGGTGCCTGGGTGGCTCAATTGTTAGGCGTCTGCTTTCGGGTCAGGTCATGATCCTAGGGTCCTGGGATCAAGTCCCACATTGGGCTCTCTGCCTGGCGGGAAGCCTGCTTCTCCCTCTCCCACTGCCCCTGCTTGTGTTCCCTCTCTCTCTCTCTGTGCATGTTAAATAAATAAAATCTTTAAAGAAAAAAAATCTCTAAACCATGAAGATAAGATGTACTTTGCTATTAATTCTCTTTGTATGGAACTGGAAATCTCTAGGTTTTTCTATGCCAAGCAAGACCAACTGGGTCAACAAATAGCAGTGTAATTTGTTGGCTCTCATTTTCACAAAGTACCAACTTCACATTTTATTTTTCTACTCATGGGTTCAAGTTTTTCTGCAGAGGTTGAGTAAAATTTGTCACTGCCAGGTGAAATAAGTAGATACTGATTTGAGGGTTTTTAATTAAGAAGAATAAGTTATATGTTAAAAAATATAATGTATAACATTCTGACATTCCAGGATTCTGAGTAGTTTGGAATGTGCTTGTTGATTTGCTGTTAGGATAATGTTAGATGATTGAACTGCCTGTTTGTGAGTGTGGAGGTACTGAGCTGCACTATACGGGTACAGTAAAGTTTTTTTTCTTGTAAATGGTGTAGAGATTACTAGCTATTAAAAAAGACTTTCAAATGTGTTTTTCCGGGATAAGAGAAAGGGAAAGAAAACATCTTTGGTACAAGCCAGCACAATTTCATGTTTGAGGCACATAATGTCAAAATTTTCTTAAGAGCATAGGTTACATGTAATTAATATTCCACAAAAAAAGGTCATTAACCAGCAACTAGTGTTAAATTTAATAGCTAATGAGGGCTTTACATTTTGGGCAATTTAATCAGATCTCTAATCATTTGCTTTTCTGAAGTATTCATTCATAATTTCTTCTTGGCTTTTAGTGAGTTAGAAAGTTAGTGAGTCTCTGGGTTAACATAAATACAGAATAGATAAAATTTTAAAATCTTTTGAATAGTTTGGTCTTGACCTGCACATATATCAGTAAATCGAGTAACTGTATTTTCCTGTATTTTATTGCTAATATTAAACCACTTTATTTTATAGAATTCAGAGTAATTAAGCTGAAGGTCTTGTATCACACTCTAAATAAAATGTACCCTATTTGTGTAATACCCAGGGTTTCTATAGGAGAGAACCTTTGCAAAATGGACATCAGTAGTCAAATAACTCACTCTATTATATGATTAAAATAGTGTGATAAAAAAACAAAAGTTAAAATCCTCTAAGAACTATTTGTAATCTATAAAGTGATGTTGAAGTTAATATGAACCAGCAATCATTTTTGTGTCTTTTCAACAATAGCAATTTAAGAATTCTTCACTGGGTGTTTTTCTATATCTAGGTCATTCTCCTGAGACCAACCTTAAAACCAGTAGACTACTTAGCAGTCCAGCTGGTAACAGCATTTCTGAATGCTGTAGAATATGATCTCTTCAGCTCATAATGACAGAACAGATTTAGTAGTGGAATTTCCTCTGGATATTAATACATGGATGACACATTATTTTCCGTTCTTCTTATTTATCCCCTATGTCTTTAAGGAGTTGTTTCCCTGGGTCCAGATTTAAATTTCTTGGATGTTCATTATTGTGTGTGCATGTGTGAATATGTGTGTGTATTTGGGAAGGAAATATGGTGTAGGTAAATGACTATATAGCTAGAAATCAAGCTGAAGATTTCCCTCCACCCCAAGTAGCACTTTGAAGTCATTTTGTCTTCTCAGAGGGAAGGGAATCATTACATTGTACTTCATGTTGAACATGGCCTTGTGTGTCTGCAAATTAGACTATTGGGAAGTATTAGGATCAAGAAAATATGGGTTGATTTTACCTTGTATGTACTTAACAACTTTCACATGGGAAGGGAGAACCCCCCATTAGACAAAGTATGATTAAAGGCAAGAGTTGAGTAGGGAGGATTATGCTAATGCCGTCCAGAGAGTGGCATAGAGAGTCTTATTTTTTGGGTTTGAGGGTTGCCGTTTTTTCTTAAATTCTTTTTTTTTTTTTTTTTTTGGTTTAACGTGAATTTTCCTTTCATTTTAATTCTTTTAATTGAGACATACTCAGTGAATTTTGTCTGGTGGAAAAGACACTCATTTGTGTATGGTGGTGTAATGGAAAGAAACTTGAACCGAATGTCTGTTTTCTTAATTAACCTTAAAGGATTTTCCATTTTCTTGGACCAATAAAATAGTAAACAAAGATAATACATATATAGAAGAAAATGGAAAAGTTTGCTAATAGTAAGGTAAGAAATGCCTTAAGTGAGACACGAACTCATTTACTGGGATGGAAATGTGGAGAAAAGGAACTTCAGGGTCCTCATACATGAACATCTCCCCGGGGACGATGTATGAGAAGGGAAGAAGAGCCACAGTATGCTCGCTGACTCAAAATTGACTTTACAGTAAGATGGGCTTCAAAGCCCTACCTTGTCTTCCTTCTTGGCCCAGGCAGGTAAATTCCTGAAATGTCCTGTTACATTTTAACCTTTATTCCTCTGGAGAATGTAAGTGGCTTTGCCTGCTTGTTTATTTATTATTCTTTTTTAAAGATTTTATTTATTTGTATGAGAGAGAGAGACTGAGCACACGCATGAGAGGAGGGGAGGTTTAGAGGGAAAAGCAGACTCCCTGCTGAGCAGGGAGACTGATCCTGGGACTCTAGCATCATGGCCTGAGCCAAAGGCAGTTGCTTAACCACTAAGCCACCCAGGCACCCTAACTGCTTGTTTTTTTAAAAAAAAAAAAAAAAAAAAAAGGAACTAAAGCCTTTGTATAGAATGTTTGCAATAAGAACAAACAAGGAAGCAGGGTATCGTATCATAAAAAAAGAATAGTATTTATTGTATATAATAGAAAACTCAACTCTAACTGGGTTAATAAATAAAATTTCTGCGTTCATGTTAATGAAAAAATCCAGAGATAGAACAGTTACAGTGGAAGTTTGATCTAGGTTCTTGCCGTGTTGGGTTGTGATTTGCTCTGTCCTCAAGTTATGAAGCTTGTTCACATATTGGCTTTGTCTTCCTCCTTTCTTCATGGCCAGAAGATGGCCTCAGCTTCTAGATGTCATATCCTCACAGCACATTTTTCTGAGCACGAGAGAACATCTCTCAGGGCCACTGTGTTCCTACTCCAGGGGGCACAAACTCACATGAAATATATTGTAGCTCTCAGACGGGTGACATGGGCAGCCTTGGAAACTATGCCCAGAATTCCTGACAAGAATCTTGATTGTCCCAATCTTGATTGGGTTTGGACCATTATAGGCCCTGTATCTGCTCATGAACCAGTCACCATCGTCCAACTATATTTCTGAAATAGGATGTCTTGATTGGGTTGAAGTTGAAGGCCATGGGAATCACTCCTGTAGAAAAATAGTGTCATGGATTTCCGGAAGATACTGGAGATGGTTTTTAAAAGGCAAGAGGAGAATTCTAAGGAAGCCAACAGTATATTGCTTTAGATGTTTTAGATGAGAACTCTCCCCTTTGCCCCATGACAGCTACTTTGAGAACTCAACCTCTGATATTTTTCAGGGCCCCTACTTTTCTTCCTTCCTTTCACTCTTGAGACTATTCCATCTGATTTCTGCAACCATCACTCTACTGACACAGCTCTTGCCTTGTCAGATCTGATAGGGACCTCTAAGTCTTGGTGTACTTGTCCTTTGTAGCATCTGATAATCTGATTATGTCTTCTCTCTTGACTTCCTTGACATCATTACTAGTCATCATCCACACTGATAACACCCACCAATGTTATCCCCCCAGAGACAGCTACAGTTGTCACTTGTGCGTTTCCTTACTGTTATGTGACAACATGAAGAGGTGCTTGGCAAGTTAACATCTGCAGCAAGAGTTCTATTAATCTTTTGTAAAGAAAAAAAATCCCATCTATATTGTCTGGCCAGTATGAGTTTTAATGTTACAGAAAATCATCACTCAAGTTTCTTTCCAATGGAAATAATCATAATGTTAGCTTATGTAGTTCTTGGTTGGAGGGTAAATCAAAAGAATTTATTTACCCTCTTATCACCATGTCGAATCATTGAAATATTTCCTTCATTATTTGCAAGGAGGTAGCACAATAGGATCAGCTATTATCTTATGAGCTACCAATGATGGCAGTAGGTTCTGTGTGATCCAAGGGATAAAGGATGGCACAAGGTTAACTCCCTGATCTGGAGAAAGAGAGGAAGTAGTGGGTAATACCTGGGGGAAGCAGAATCGAGTGTTCCTTTCCAGGCAGTGGGATCTACTTGACCATGCATCGTCCAACTATATTTCTGAGTCAGAACATAGTAATCCTCCTAAACAGTGATTATCTCTAATTTTGATTGTATTTGCTAGAAGAAGTTTCTAAGATATTCCGAGAAGATTGTTGAATAGTGTGTTTTCTAAGCTCTTGTATCACGGAGAATATATTTCGTTGCCTTTACATGTTTGGCTAGACATAAAAGTTTTGGTCTACAGTCTCTCTCTTTTTGACATTTAGTGTTCAATTTGGTAAATCTAATGACCAACTGAGTTTTATTCTTTTGAAAAAATAATCCTCCCTGTTATTGTAGACTTTTTGTATTTTTGCCATGCAAATATTTGGCCAAGTGATGTTAACTATATCCTTTTTATTGAGTTTACCACAGCATAGGATCTCTTCATATGAGAAATCAGGTGTTTTATTTTCAAGTCAACAAAGTTTTCTTCAGTTATGTCTTTAATTATTGTGTGGGATCCAGTTATGTTAATCTCTTTGTTTAGGATGTTAAAATTCTTACATTAAATCTTCTCTCTTTTATCACTATCTCTTTGTCTTTTAAAAAAGCTAATCTCTGGTAGAGGTATTCAGATTTTTCCTTTAAACACTGATTTGATTTTTCATAATTTCAATAATATATTACTGCCTTCTATAAAGCTATAATTATATTATTAGATTTTCATCCTTCCTTTTTCACATATATTTTATCTTATTTTGTTGCCTTTAAGTCTCCTTTTGTCTGTTAGAGACAATGACTCTCTATATTCTGCTAAGGAAACCAAACTTATCTAAAATTTTTCCAGTCTCCTGCAGTATGGTACCTCTGAGTCTTCATGAAAGACTTCATTAGTCTTCATTTCCTATAGACTAAAGAATTTTCCCTTATAAAGCTCCCTATTTTTTTATGCTTTCTCAAAAGATAAATCTATCTATACCTGGTGTTTCACAAAGCACAATGTGTGGCCAAGTTGAGCTTGGCTCTATTCTCTGCCCAGTGGTTTTAGAGGGGTCTCCTCCAATGCGTTAAGGCAAGTGAATATGCACAGGTAGCCCATTTCCCACAGCTTCATAGCCTTTGGTTGACTCCAGTTGGTTTTGCTGAAATAGACTCTTTATTATACCTCTTAAACTCAACTATTAGTAGAGTAATTAGGACAGGGAGAAACAAACCCACAATTTCATACATACACTGCAACTAAGACGTTTCTTGACTCCCAGAAGGCATTGTACCACTCACTCCATTCTTTCCTTCTTAACTCCCCCCACTGTCTTCCATATTCACTCACTTTCAGTGGATTCCTACAAGTTACTTTCTTCATTAGATTGTAGAAGAGTGAGGAATCGACAGAGGTAATAAGAGACCAGTAGTCTTGTGGTTTTTGAAAAGCAAGAGTTGGAGTTGGTTTTCCTTTTTTTTTTTTTTTTTTTTAGTACAGTGGTGGAAAAGGATGAAAGTTCTCCCTGACAACGTTTGGGCAAGCAAGCAAAAGGATATCTAGCCCTGGTGGTCTGTTTTATGTGTTTGGCTTAGTTTTAAGTAGAAATACTTCTGGACTCTGGAATTAGATGGCTAATTTGGCCTGCTTTAGGGTTTTGTCTCTTTTTTGTCTTTATGGATATTTTGGTAAGAAGTTATCAGGTCTCTTTCCCAGAAACAAAACTAGCTACTCACTTTGGCTTCCTGGGGGACATAATCTATTTCCATCATTGCTGCCACCAATGCATCTTTCACTCTCTTTGAGGATATATGTCTAATCCTTACTTTTAGGTGCCAGTAAGATACCTGGATGTGGTTATTTAACTACTACTGCTTGCTTGTACCCAACTGCCCCATACATAACTCAGATCCAACTTTTTGTCTCACCCCTTGCCTCAGCTTTTTCTTTCTCCTGTTTCTCTCTCTTTGCATGTGACAACAACATTCATCATATCACTTAGGCCAGAAAAATGAGAGTTCACCTAAAATTTTATTTCCTCTCATTAACCCTTCAAACCTAATCAATAATAGTGTCAACTAATGATCTAGCACTTACTGTTTGCTCTTAAACATATAAGCTTAAATACTTTGCGTATGTTAACTTACTCAATCTTTATGATTACTTTATGAAGTAGGTATTCTTTATCGGGGCTGGAGCTAGGATAAGTCAAGTGAGATGCCTAGGGAGTAAAATTGAAGGGAGGCTCCCCTCTCAGGCTTATGTAAGTACAAGCTTCACTTGTTCTGTCCTAGCTGTGGCCTGCTTTATCTTATACCTCTTTTCTAGATGGGGGAACTAAGGAACAGAAAAGTGAAATAATTTTTCCAAGCTCATTCAGCTGGTATGTGACAGGGTTGAGATTTGGAATCCTTTCAGTCTGATTCCAAAGTGCACAAGCCCAACCGTTAGCCCACACTGCTTCGCATGCAGCAGCCGCCCTTCTTCCCTCAGATGACTCTTAAGTCTGCTTGTCTCACTTCCATTGTGCAACCCCTCATGATGTCTTGCCTGGGCTATTGTGATAATTTGTTAACCGGTCTTCTTGCCTTCGATAAATCTGTCAAAGCTGTAAGACTTAATACTATCAGAGTTGTTCCTGAGTGATGTGAATAATTGAGCAATAACTAATTTCACTTCTCTAAGCTCACATGCATGATTTGACAAGTTTAGTGCTCTTTACTCCATTTGTTGGATTCAGAAAACCATGCATGGAGAAACATTAAACTGGTAGTAATCATCATCTCCCTCTACATTCTCATTCTTTTTCTTGTGAGGTTAAGAGTCTCTTTGGGGATATGAGTTCTTCCTGATAGAATAGTTTCTGGTAGGGATGGCCTTAAAGTTCCCTTCCAGTTCATGGCTTTTGTATAGCTTCCCATATTTACTGGCAAGGGAAAACAAGATGAGTAGGTTTGGGTACTGGGTCATGACCTCAGCAGGTTTGCAGAATATCGTTCATAGGGGTCCCATTCTCACAGGACCCAGTTCTCCAAGATGGCTCCCCAACCTTAGCTCCATTATAGCATCTAAGACTAGCTTCTTACTGAACCATCTCTTCTGCAGCTGGATATTACAAGAGAATATCTTCATTTTTATTGGCTTATTTACCACAGATCCCACACAGATGAGGTAGGAGATAGTTGTTTTCATTTCCAGTGATTAATCTGACTTAGGGAGATAACTTTAGTGATAAATGACATAATAAAAACATTTCTCTGGTTGGGTCATGTTGACCAGTATAAATAATTTCTAATCATTGTATATTTTCAATCCTAAACATATTTCCTTTCTTAGTCTCAACAGGTCATTGTGACTTTGCTTTATTCATTTGGAGATAGAAAAGGTATGCTATTCTTTATAGAAAATTCTCAAACTTAGTCCAACACCTGCTTCATACTTTCATCTCAATCCTCCACATTAATTACACATAGGACTTTGAGAAATATCCCACAAAGTAACGTTGATAAACGGAAAATCTGATTGTAGGAGTCACAATCCTTATCTATTGAGTGATTTCTTTGTGCCAGACTCTGCTTTAAGCACTTTGTGGGCCTCCCCTCACACAGATCCAACCACCCTATGAGATGGGGACTATTATTATCATCCCCACTCTACGAATGAGGAAACTGAGGCATGGAATGGTCAAGTATTTTCCCCAAATGACCCGAATGGCAAGTGACAGAGCCAGGATTTGGCCTGAGCAGTCTCTGACTGCAGAGGCCATGCTCTTACCCACTGGTGCTAACCTGCATAAAACCCTCTGGTAAGTCCTGTTGACGACAGGATAAAGTCAGTATTCCTTTGCACAGAACACCTTCCTCTCTAGCTCCCTACATGTCAGATTTATCAGTACCGAAGAGCATACTGTTACGTCCATATGCCATAGCAATCTATGTCTTTAGGTCTCAAAGCCTTCCCTTTTTCTGGGTCTTCTCCCTCGTCCAGCTGGTGCTCTCTAACTCATCTGTTCTGTCACCCACAAATTATTTCTATTCTGGGCTAGCTCTTTTGCTTCTGTCTCTCTTTCCTTTCCTTTCCCTCCCTTCATTTCTAATGAAGAGTCAGAAAGTCTTATATAGGGGTTGTGTGGAGTTTCTTTAAAAAGTAAAGATTGTGTTCAATATCCGATTTAAAAAAAAAGTGAGAATAGGGACTCAACCCAATCCCTCTTGAATTATCCTTGAATGGCCTTTTCCAATGGTTCTTGAATGTGCTTTTGATCTTTACATCCCAAACAGTTCTATTTATCTAATAATAATTATTATTTAATTTTAAATATAAGGGAACTCAGACCCAGGGAGGTTGACTTGGCCAAGATCATACAGTTAATTAGTGACAAATTCCAGATTCAGTCCAGGGGCTTTGTCTCAGAAGAATAGTCTCCTTTTTGAAACTTTTAAGCCCAGTTGTATGAGGGAGAGAAAATGGAAAATATTCTTGCTTTACTTCCTGTTCCACATTTTTCCTCATGCTAGCAATCCATTTTTCCCTTTGGCTTGAGTTTGCAGTATGTTGAAGTATCTGCCCCTCTTTTCTGAGAGAGTGCCAGGCAGATTCCCTTAGCTCTCCCTTCTCTCTTTTCTCTTAATCTTCCCCTCAGGCTACCTCTTTCTATTGCCATGTCTTGAATTAAAGCCTCTGATTGCTCATACGAAAACATTATGCACACCATTGTCTTTATTAATCGCTGAGGTATTTAATAATGCTAGCACAGAAATGCAGAATTCATGTGCTTGTCATGTGGATGGCATGTGTACTTTCATTGCCTGTCATTAAAAAGAAAATGTTACTCAAGCTTTTATTAATGTGTGCATAGTAAATAAAGCAGCTTGACCTGTGGAGAAAGTAGAAATGTAGGTCCAATGAGTCCATATTGTAGATGTTTGCCTTCCCATTAAGATAAAGGCAGAGCGTCTAACAAGGGTCATACATATGGACCAGAGCACACAGACATGGACATGAATCTGTGGCTTCAGCGACAAGGTACCACAGGTAAAGGTCACAGGAAAGGAAGCAGCTCCACAGACATCAAGGAAATAGCAACTGTTGACTGGCAGCCAGACTTTTCAAATAATAGCGTGGATCCAGAACCACTTCAAAGAGAACTGGTCAGGAAATAGTCAAGTCGTGAACTGAAATGCTTTTGAGATTCCCGGAAATTCAAAAGCAGAGCCTTTAGATATTTACATTAAGGTAGATCATGAGCAATTATTTCATTTCTGGAGATTGCTCAAGGCCTTCTGTGGAAACAAAAGACTAAGACCATTTTCTGCCATGATGCCTGAAAACTTGGGGCATATTTAAATGAATAAGTCCTGAAATCATGAAAAATGTGTTTTGTGCCTGAAACAAAAGATTTTATTCTTTTGAAAAGTTGCATTCCAGGCATTACTTTTTCTATAGGTAAATGAAAATGGCCTTTTAAATTGTTTCTCACACTTGGTTGTACCGTTTTAACTTGCAAAGGTGCATCTGATGTTTTTTAGGTCTGTTAAGCTCTGCTTCAGGAGAGTTCCCAGGCAGGGAGAAAACATTAATTTCAATGTAACTATATTGATTTTTTGATCATTGTAATTAAATAATTTAAGAACTAAGTTAAAAATGCTGTGTTTGGTACATAGCAAATGGAAGGTCTTCCTTTGGCAATTTTTGATTTTCTGGGACATTGATTTTAGGATTATATATTTCTCTTAAGTAAATTAAGTGATTAAGACCCTTAAAGTATAATTATTCAAAGTAGTAAAGAGAAAACAATTAGACTGTGGTTATTTCATTTAGTGGTCTTGACATTTGCAAAAATCATTCCCAAGACTACTTATTTTTAAATTAACAAAACGTTTCTACTCCAAACCCATAGAAGTGGGCACTCGTCTTTCAGAAAACAAAGCACCCCGCTGGCACCATTCATAACCTAGCGTTTGGGAGTGGACTTTTGGTATCAACAGACATAAAATCTGGCTACAACCACTTTACAATTCTGTAAAACTGATTTGCTTTTCTTGAGGTACATCCTTGCCCAGAAAACCTCCCACAGGGAGGCAGTGTGGTGTAGAGAATAGAACATCCATCCTCCCTTCCCTCTAGTTTTGCTACTAATTTCTATAGGATCCCCTCCGAGAGCTTTCATTATTTTCGAGTCTCTGTTTGCGGTGCTAAGTCACAAAGGCAGACTTTAATTTGACCTAAAGCTTATCTGTTTGGATGAACTAGATTTGTCTTTTAATTAGAAATATGCTTGTATAAGAGTTGGGAGAAAAATTCCTTAACCATGTAATTGAGCGACTGAAAGAACTTGAGTTAGGAATAGGCCATAGTTACTGTATCAACGAGTGGTTGATATTTTGCTCCATGCATCTTATGACCTCTCAAACATGTCATAGTTCCTATGTCACAGGTATCACAGGTGGGTAAAGGAACTTGGGACATGTTAACTGTTCGCTCAAATTCTTCAGAGAGCCTATTAGGGTCCAGGCACTGTGCTAGGTGCTGGGGACATAGTGTCTAGTTTCAAGGAGTTCTCAGAAAAGTTCAGAGAGATCGCACTGAGGAAAAGAATGCCACGTGATAAATGTTATTGTATGGCTGTCCCGGCACAGAGAATGACACTTGAAAAGTTAAGAGGGAAGAGAAGACAGGGAGAGTTTTCTGGAGGTATCAAAAAGCATGTAAGCTTATAGCACTGTACTGTGAGTGTTGCATACTTGGGAAAACGTGCATGGGTTAGTGTTGGTGCTGTGTCAGAAGACCAGCAGGGAATGAATTTGGACTTCTTGCGAAGATACTTGATAGTCATTGAAAGATTTTCAGCAAGAGAAGGACATGACCGTTATTTGCATTTTTGATAACTTTGCTGAAGCCAAGGTGAGAGGGAGGGAGAAGAATGGAGGTGGCTATGTAATCCCACGTGAAAAGGAACAAGGGCCTAGACTATGGCAGTGGCTGTGACGATGTAGAAAAAGGATTATATTAAAAATATAATTTTTATATTTTTTGAAGCAGTATATAAATTGTCTTCTTACTAGTCGAATGTGTGGTCAAGTGAGGAGGAGGGGTTGAGGCTGACTTTCCCTCAGTGTCTGGTTTCCGTGGTTTGGTGGAAGGTGGATCCCAAAGGCAGGAAGTATATGTAAGAGGGGGCAGAGCTTTGGGGTAATAAACGATACTCAGCAAAGTCTGAGGTGCTGGAGCTTTGTAGCTGTTCAACAAATGTTAGTTCCATCTTTTCTCCTGTTTCTTTTCCCCGTGGAATATTTGTAGATGCCTAGTAGGCAACTGCATTAGACATGTGAGTTTGGGCTGGAAATAGGTCTGCAATTAATCAACATAGAAATGGTAGTTTTGGCCATGGAAATGGATAAAATTGCCCAGAGACACATATGTAGAGTGAAATAAGAGCAGGCAAAGGACTGAACTCCAGAGCAAATCAATATCAAAAGGACAGACGGGTGCAGAATTATTAAAATGTGTTGCTTTCTATGCTACATTTCTAACTGCATATTTCAGGTGGATAGAAGATCGGATGTTTAGAATTTGGCTTGAGAAGCGTGCCAATGGTTTTGTGAAAACAACTGGTTTCACTCAGTGGAGTCCAGGAGGAACATAATTTTGAGATAATTTTTTTTTTTTTTTTTGGTAGCAATACAAAGACAAAAGCAGCTCAAGTGCTGCTTATAATTGGTTCTAAAAGTGTACCTACAGATAAACCCAAATTCTGAGTTTATGAATCTCATGGAGTGAGGCTATGAGCTCTGTGTGGCATAGAGTATAGTTATTTGATTGATCTTGAATACCTGCATGGATTCTCTACTGCATCCAAAGAGATGGGGTCATATTTCTGTAGTTGTTTTTGTGTTGCTGTTGTTATTGGTGCTTTTGCCCAGTTTAGTACTATTTATTTTTTTTAAAGATTTTATTTATTTATTTTGACAGAGAGAGATCACAAGCAGGCAGAGAGGCAGGCAGAGAGAGAGAGGAGGAAGCAGGCTCCCTGCTGAGCAGAGAGCCCGATGTGGGACTCGATCCCAGGACCCTGAGATCATGACCTGAGCCGAAGGCAACAGCTCAACCCACTGAGCCACCCAGGCGCCCCAGTTTAGTACTATTCTTAAGACCTTTTCTCTCCCCCTACCTTCTCCCACCCCCTTTCATGTTGTCTTCATTTTCAAACCAAGAAGATCATCTCTGGCCAGCTTTATCTTTGAGAGGCTTCTTTTTCTTCTTCCCAAGTAAAAAACTATGGTCTAAATACAAACAAATACACTGGGAGTAACTATAGATGCCCTGTTTTACTTAGAGGCATTATGATGGTGGACAATGGGATTCTGCATGGTTATAAATTACGCAGACTGCTGGGCCCCACGGAAGAGGAGAGGGAGGCAGAAGCAGCAGCTGAGTGGTGAGTTAGAAAGTTTCACATGTTAGTTAAATTGGAAATGGGATTTATTCCACATATAGCAAATACAAAAAATAAAATAAATTAAAATAAAATGAAATGAAGAGATTTTCAATCTTGAAATTGATTTTTAAATTTTTTCTTCTGTATTTTTATCTCAAGTTCCACTCAAGGGTTTCCATTATTTGGAGCCGGTTGTGTGCATACTCGGGGCCCTCATGCTTCTACATACTGCATTCTGAGCTGCCCAGGACTTGGTGAGAATCCAGTCACAGGAAGACATATCTGTCCTTCTCCCCATGGGAACACAATTTTATTGTAACTCCTCCTCATTACCCCTGTCTCCAGTATTCCCAAAGCATTCTGTGCTTGAATAGGTGTCCTTTTTGTTGACCCTCAACTAATCTGACAAACAAATCCACACTAATATGTTTATGGCTAGGAACTAGAACTCCAGCATTCTCTATACGGTCAAGAGAATAAGTTACTAGAAATAGTAGCTGTTGAAATACAGTGAACTTTTCTGACTTACTCAATAGGATGACTTTGCATATAGAGATGTCAGGGAAAGTTTGTAAAACCATGGCATGTAGATAGCTAGCTGTTCATTATTTATGCAAAAACTTGGACCTTTCTCAAGTCACCCATGTACTTAGAAAATTAAATCAGAATTTCACAGACCATGCCCACTATGGGTCAAAACACAGGAAATTAAATTTAACCCATAAATGCATGTTGATGAAATAAAGCTTCTGGAACGAAGAGGGTTAGACCGTGATAGACTCATGTTGCTCCAGACAAACTAGCTTCCTTCTCTTCGTTGTATACAGCAAACACACTGCTTTCCTCAAGGTTTCCTAGTGTGATTCCATCTGAATACAAGCTCCATTCCAGCTGAATGCCCACTTGTTAGATACTGGGATGGTGCGCTTACCTCATTTTCTACACTTTCCAGATTTGATTGCTCTCTCTAAAACACTATTACTCCTACCACTCTTTGTTCCCATCTCTGTTTTTTTTTCAGAGCACTCATGTGTTACTGAACAATATACATTGCTTACTTGCTACTGTCTTTCTCTCTTATGAGCTCCTTGAGGTCAGGGATTTGCCTACTGCTGTAGCTCCAGAGACTCTTTCAAGGTTGGCTACATAGTGGGTAGTTAATATATATGTTTTGAATGAATGAGTCGTAGAGTTGAGCATAGAACCCAGGTCTTTGGAATCCCAATCCAGTATTCTTTTCACTATTCACAGTGGTTTTCATATGATTTGGTGCTCATCTTTTGAGTCATTCTGTCCTTTAACCTTGCCCCCCATAAACCTCCTTTATACCTACATCAGCTGAAATCCACTTAGTGATCACTTCTTAGGGGAATTTCCTCATCTTGTGGTTTCCACTTTTTAGGGTACATTAAAAAACAACTGAGAATTTGAATAGTGAAGATTCCTAGGCCTCAGGCCTGTGCTCTGGATTCGGTAAGCTTGGGGTGGAGTCTGAGCAGCTGAATTTTTAACACTGTAGGAGATTCTAAAACGAGTGGTCTTAGGACTACCTTTTAGGATACAACTCTGTACCAGCAGATTCTCTTAGGCTCTTTGAAAGCCCCCATCTTTTAGGTTCTTACCGTGGGACAATTTGGCATCAGACAATATGCAAATTCTGTGCCAGTTCTGCCAGAGAATCCGTTTGGCACTGCTACTGCTTTGGGCTAATGGCAGGACAAGACAGAAGGGAGTGAGGGCAGGGAGGGGAGGGTGGAGAGAATCTGAATGACAATGTGTTGGCATGTGTGGGCTCTGCCTGAATGTAACATGGGCGGTCAGAGAAGATGGTGGTCATTCCCAGGCTGTTGGGAAAAAGTCCCTTTAAGCCTGGAGCTGTTTCTATCCTCCGCTCTATATAATGAAGACTGGAGACTCTTTTGCAGGTGCACAATCACTTTGGGTCATATTTCTAAGATTGTGATGCTCATTTAGCAGTTAACTGCAAGGGAGGAAGACCAGGTAAAGGCGGAGGGGAGCAGTAAAAGAGTCAGCAGTTACTGGAACTTCAAATCCATGATCCCTTATCTGGGAAGGGGCGTGAGGTTTTCAGGAATGTATGTTAATAGCTGACTTTAAAGAAAGTGGGTCATTGGTGCCTGCCTCTTAGGGATGTTTTGTAGATCAAATGAGATTCTGTGTGTAAACCATTAGGCAAAGTGCCTGGAAAATAATCATCACCATAAATGATAGTTATTGTTGTTCTTAATACATGTGGGTATGGTTAAGCAGGTACTCTCTATGCTTCATTCCACCTCAGGGATTTCCCGAATTTGTCAGGGCTACGGTGTGGGAAAAAAGTTTACACGACAGACAAGGGGTGTGCTGAGCCCTTCAGAAACAAACCGCACTTACAAATGACGATATAGTCATTTTTATCACCATTGTCATTTGGGAGTTTGTTGTGTGTTTCCAACCATTTTCCTAAAGACTTAAACTCTGGAAAGTCCCAAATGTATTTGGCCAAATGCTTTTTTACTTCATTTTTTGAAGCTACATGTTTGGAAGAAAACTTATTCACATGGCATTAATTATTTTATACATAATTAAGGACTTCCAGTTAAAAAGCATTTCCAAGATTTATTTTCCTTTAGAAATTGGAGTTGCCTTTGGCTTCATTTTGGACTGGAAACACCAACCATGTCAGCTCTATTCAGACAGGAGCAACACTTTTTCTCCCTGGTTTACTGTATAGTCTCAATAATTAGCATAGGACTGGGCAAACAATAGGTGTTCAATACTTACTGGATAAATGAACATTTAGGTGATTCATATTTTTGTGATCCTAGCAAGTATTTGCATTCAAGGGTCCTGACTTGAGGGCTCCTTTCCTAAATAAGATCTATGTAATTATAATGGATTTATTAGTTTCCCAGGGCTGCTGTAACACATTAGCACCAATTGAGTGGCGTAAAACAACAGAAATTTATTCTTTGACAGTCTGGAGGCCAAAAGTCCAAAATCAAGGTGTTGGCAGGGTCATGCTCACTCTGGAGGCTCTGGGAAGACAATTCTTCCTTGCCTCCTCCTACTGCTGGGGGCTCCTGGTGCTCCCCGGCTTGTGGCTGTGGCACTCCAATCTCTACCTCCCTCTTTCCAAGGCCTCCTCCTCTATGTGTCTTCTGTTATATTGCTTATGAAGACCCTTGCCACTGGATTTAGGGTCCATCTGAAAAATCTTGGACGATCTTGTCTTGAAATCCTTAACTTGACTGCATCTACAAAGCTGCTTTCCTGAAATGTGATCAAATTCACACTTTCTGGGATGTGGATGTGTCTTTTAGAGGGCCGCCATTAACTCACTGAAATGAGATCACGGAAGTTTTCCACATCGATAGCGGGACTGTCTTTCCCTTGGCTAGGTTTCCTCCTGACACTACTGTACACAGAGTTTATGAAGTCTTTGTAGCTGAGAAGTGGAGGACCTGGTTTGTGTTTTGGTCTAATTTAGGCTAGGAGATGGGGAAAGGCCAATCAATGTTTCATCTACAGATGAGAAAAGTACAGAGAATGTTGAAAACTAGTGTGAGGAGAGAGGAAGTTAAGTAAGTGCTCAAGAAGTAATGTTACAGTCCACCTGATCATGTCCGCATGATGTATTAGCGATGGCTATATGAAACATCGTGAGCTGAGTGATGACAAATGCAAAACAATAGTGGTTATGATGCTATAAAGGGAGCCGTTTTGTAATAATCTCAGTGTTTCGCCCTTTGAGAGCGGAAGGTGGTTTGTATAGAGAATTGATAAGTCATCAAGACAAGGCCAGAGACTCCTGGGATCAACAGTTTGAAGTGAAAGCCCCAAGAAGAATACTGATCAGGAAAGAGACCAGGGCTGGATTGTGGCTTCTGCATCGAAACCATCTGCATTCAATTTGGCAGAGGAGTAAAACACAGTCTTCCAATGGATAACTACCAAAAGAAATAGTGCATCAGTGGGAAGTTATTCCAGCATTAAGGAAGGAGCCAGTGAGGATACTTTCAGAATTACCGTAATTCTGGTCAGCATTTTATTGAGAGGAAATTGTGGAAATTGAAAATGTTCAACAGGTGGCAACTGCAGTGATTTTTTTTTTTCCCCTTTTGGCCAAGTGAGGACAAACATTTTCCTGAAAAATAAGCTGGTATTGCTTAAGTGAAAGGATTCTTGGAGAAAAAGGAGAAGAAATGGAGTAACAAATATCTTGGAAGGGAACGACTACACTGAATAGGTTAGAAATGAACTTTTAGCACCACGGGATGACCTTGATGAATAAAACAGTCCGTGTGCTGGTGAAGAACCCAGTAGTAACTGAAATAGCGTTCCTTTTGTTCTAAGCCTTAATCGTTAAGATGGGATTTTAATGCACAGCCTTTTATGAAAAGTGAAATAACTGAAATTTATTTATAACATGCCATAGTGGACAAGTCATATAAAAACGTATTTGTAAAAATGGAAAGCACCTGCAACTTTGGGCGTTAAGGAAAAAACTGAATTTATGTCTGGGATCCCAAGGGAAAATTGTAAATCTATCTTTTCCTGTCACTGGATATTTCTTTTGGTGAATTTATTATCAGACACAGGCAGCTGAAGTCAAGTAGTAAGGATGCTATTAAAGGTAATAGGGGTTTATGCAGAAATGAAGGTTTATACTAGCCATGGGAATGTTCTTGTCTATATACAGATAAAACAGATTTCTCCCATTTAATTTACATCCCTTCAAAATGACCGAGATAATGATATCTCTACAGCTTCAGTTTTTGTTTATGCCATTCAGATTCCTTTGTTTTTCTTTTTTTCTTAGATAGCCATCAGTCCCTCTGTCTACAAACAGGAGTAGCCAGACTTTTTTTCATTATGACAACAGTTATATAATCAAATTGTCCCAACAAGTATTTTTTTAGGTTTGTTTGGAATTTAATATTAAAAAGAAATAAAATTTAATACAGTTTAAGAGATCCATCCTTGATTGCTAAAAAAGACAATCACTGCAATAATTACATGATTTTTAAAAATTTTTAAAAAATATATTATTTGTAAGTAATCTCTATACCCAGCATGGGGCTTGAACTCATAAACCCGAGCTCAAGAGCTGTTATGCTCTGCTAACTGAGCCAGCAAGGAGCCCCCTTTTTTAGTTTCTTAATTGATAGTGTGAGAATGAATTTCTTTTCTTTTCTTTTTTTTTTTTTTTTAAAGATTTTATTTATTTATTTGAGGGAGAATGAGTGAGAGAGAGCATGAGAGAGGAGAAGGTCAGGGGGCGAAGCAGACTTCCCAAGGAGCTGGGAGCCCGATGCGGGACTTGATCTTGGAAGTAAAGGATCAGGACCTGAGTTGAAGGCAGTTGCTCAACCAACTGAGCCACCCAAGTGCCCAAGAATGAATTTCTGATTATGTCCCTATGGAGGGTAAATCAACCTATTCCTCCCAGTGCCTTTTTTCTCTCAGATATCCTGCTACTTATTCTAGGGTATATTTTATGACCTTGAGGACTTACTTACAAATTTTGAAAACCCCCAGGGCAATAATCCAGTATGAGGGTAGCACAGAGCTTTAGGAGAGTACATGATAATTCATTGAGGAACAGGAAGAAAGGAATAGAATTTGCATGTGTTTTTATGTAAAAAATCAAGAAAGAAATTAAGCTTTACTAATATATTATTTAATATAGGGAATGGTAACACCAGTATATGCTTTATAAACAAACATACATGTGTATGCATTTAAAAAATCCTATTGGTGCTTTAAAATATATTTCCTCTTTATATTTTTGAGCATTAAACTTTAGAGGGCAAAATAATTTAAAAGAATAAGCAACTTAATCATACCTCAGAACTTTGAATTTAGGTTTTCCCTATATGGGTTTTTCTTCCTGAAAGCTTTCCTTTTCTGAGATGCAAGCAAGTGTACTACTTTTCTGGGCCTCCAAAGGTCTGTGTCAGAAGTTTTTCTTACTATAGTACCTGGACAGAAAGCAGGAGTGCCTGTGAGCCTTGCAAAGACATCCTGCCATGTTACCAGATCCTAACAGACTGAAATAGTGAGTGTTTTCACGTCTACATGGTTGGAAGATTCGTTCTGTTGTATTCCTTTGTCCTCCTTTCTGTGCTTCCCCCCCTCCTTCTGCCTAATTACTGCATTAAGACACAAAATCACTTGAAGTTTCCCTTTTGAGTACTGTGGTTCATCCTAGTTCAAATCCAGTAAATTGCCAAATCTTAGTTTTAGAAGGAGATTCCAATTTTGTGACGTTTTTTGGGGTTTCTCATGCCGAAGGTAACAAAGACTAGATAAACTTGAAGATAGGTATGTCTTCTTTTCTAGTAACCTTCTGCTATTTCTGCTCTTGCCAGTCCTTCTGCCAGTTTGTCACTCTCTGCATATGCCATACATTTTAGATTTTAAACCATTTAAAAGAAGACATTTAGTAATTCCAATAAATGCGGTGATGTGATAAAATCACAGGATTTTTTTTTCCTGTTTTGTTCTGCCCTTATAACTTTCTTAGTCTTTCTTAGTCAAAGAGAGAGAGGGAGAGAAAACTACTTCTCTAAAATGTTAAAAAACTCAATTTGTCCTCATTTCAATTAAAAATAATTATTGAGAATATACTACATTTCAGGTATAGTCTCAAAATAGACCCAGTCTTTTCCCCTCAAGGACCTTCTAGTCCACCAAGCAATTCAGATAATAAAGAAATTGTAAAGGAATAACTTAAAATGCTATGAGAGTGCTTTTAAAATTTTATTTATTTTATTGAGGTATAGTTGACATACAACACTGTGATAGTTTCAGGTATACAACATAATGATTCAATATCTGTGATGTGAAATTATACCACAGTAAGTCTGGTTAGCATCAATTATCATACATAGTTAAGGAACACTTTTCTTATGTGAGAATTTTAAAGATTTACTCTCTTAGCAACTTTCACATATCTAGTACAGTGTTATTAATTATTAACTATCATTGCCATAATATAATTCCATCCCCATGAATTATTTCTTTTAAAATTGGAAGTTTATATCTTGATTCCCTTCACACATTTTACCCCACTTCCCCTGTAACCATCAATCTGTTCTTTGTATCTAAGAGCTTGTTTTGTTTGTGTGTTTTTGTTTTTAAGATTCTGCATATAAATGAGATCATATGATATATGTGTTTCTTTCTTTTTTTTTTTTTAAAGATTTTATTTATTTATTTGACAGACAGAGATTGCAAGTAGGCAGAGAGGCAGAGAAAGAGAGGAAGCAGGCTCCCCACTGAGTGGAGAGCCTGATGCGGGGCTTGATCCAGGTCCCTGAGATCATGACCTGAGCTGAGCCACCCAGGTGCCCGATATATATCTTTCTTTGTCTGTCTTTATCTTCTTTCCGTTAGCATAATGCCTGTAAGGTCTACCTGTGTTGTTGCAAATGGCACACTTTCATTCTTTTTTATAGCTGGATAATATTCTTCAGTGTGCGTGTGTGTGTGTGTGTGTGTGTGTGTGTGTGTCTGTTTATAGATACACCACAATTTCTTTATCTATTCATCCATTGGTAAACACTTAGGTTGTTTTCATATCTTGGCTACTGTAAATTTTGAGGTAAACATGGTAAGGTGCACATATCTTTTCAAGTTAGTGAAGAAAGACTTTTCTTTCTTTTCACGAAAACTTTTCAAGTTTTTTTCATCTTTTTTTTTTTTTTTTTAGAGAGGGAAGAGTGGGTGCGGGAGAGGGAGAGAGAGAATCTTAAACAGGCTCCATGCCCAGCATGGAGCTCCACGCAGGGCTCAATCTCATGACCCTGAGATCATGACCTGGAATGAAATCAAGAAGCAGATGCTTAACCCACTGAGCCACCCAGGCCCCCCAGTGTTTTTGTTTTCCTCAGATAAATACCCAGAAATGGAGTTATTGGATTGGTAGTTCTATGGTAGTTCTATTTTTCATTTTTTGAAGAAACTCCACACTGTTCTTCACAGTGGCTGCACCAGTTTATATTCCCATAAGTAGTGTACAAGGGTTCCCTTTCTTTCCACATCCTATCCAACACTTGTTTCTTGTATTTTTAAGTTAGCAGGTGTGGGGTGATATCTCATTGTGGTTTTGATTTGCTTTTTCTTGATGATTAGTGGTGCTGAATATCTTTTCATGTGCCTCTTGGCCAAGTGTATGTCTTTGTTGGAAAAAGGCCTGTTGATGTCCTCTGTCCATTTTTAAATCGTATTGTTTTCTTTTGCTATTGAGTTGTATAATTTCTCAAATAATTTTTTAAAAATTTATTTGAGACACACAAAGGGAGAGCAAGTGAGAGAGTGGGCACAGTGGGGAGGATGGGGAGAGGGAAAGGGAGAAGTAGACAGCCCGCTGAACAGAAAGCCCGATGCAGGGATTGATCCCAGGACCCTGAGATCATGACCCTTGAGCCCAAGGCAGATGCTTCACTGACTGAACCACCCAGGTGCCCCTAGAAGTATAATTTCTTTAAATATTTTGGATAATAGCCCCTTATCAGATATGTGATTTGTTAACATTTTCTCTCATTCAGTAAGTTGCCTTTTCGTTTTGTTGATGATTTCCTTCACTGTGTAAAAGTTTTTTAGTTTGATGTAGTCCCACTGATATATTTTTGCTCTTCTTGTCCTGTGTTTGGTGTGAAATTTAAAAAAATCACCAAGATTGACATCAAGGAGCTTACTGCCTATTTTCTTCTGGAAGCGTTATGGCTTCAGGTCTTACATCCAAATCTTAATCTTTTTTTGAAAATCATTTTATGTCTTTATTATTTCAGGGCCTTTCAACACAAATAACACGTTCTCTTTTCTTAGAGTACTTTCTTTTTTTAATTTTTATTTTTTTCAGTATTCCAAGATTCATTGTTATGCACCACACCCAGTGCTCCATGCAATACATGGCCTCCATAATACCCACAACCAGGCTCACCCAACTCCCTCCCCAGCCCCCTCCAAAACTCTCAGTTTGTTTCTCAGTGTTCACAGTCTCTCATGGGTTGTCTCCCCCTCCAATTTCCCCCCCCAAATCTTTCATCTTTTTTGAGTTAATTTTCGTGTATGGTATCAGATAGTGGTCCTTTTTCATTGTTTTACATGTAGCTGTCTAATTTTTCCAGCACCATTTATTGAAGGAAATGTCCTATTTCTATCATGTATTCTTGGCTCCTTTATCATAATTTTTTTTATATAATTTTTTATTTTTTATAAATAATTTAACTGACCATGATTGTATGGGTTTATTCTGTTGCATTGACCTGTGTGTCTGTTTTTATGCCAATACCACAGTGTTTTGATTACTCTATCTTTGTAATTGAATTTGAAACCAGGGAGCATGATTCCTCTGGCTTTTTCAAGATTGTTTTGGCTCTTCTGATTCCATAAAAATTTTAGAATTCTTCTGTTTCTGTGAAATAGAAATTTCAATGTGTTTCATCCTTGTCTTATTGTTTTCAGTGTACAGTTCTTTTACCTCCTTGGTTGTATTTATTCCTAGTTTTGTTTTTGTTTTTGATGCAATTTTAAGATGGGCTGTTTTCTCAGTTTTTCTTTTTGATAGTTTGTTATTAGTGTAGAGAAATCAACAGATTTCTGTATATTTAGGAGCGTTCCCTTTTTAAAAAAGCATTCCGTAATCATAGTTCCAGTGGAATGAAGCCAAGAGGGTCACTGGGCCTCATGTCTCCCAATCTGCTTGAGCTCACACATTCCTGCTTTCCACGTTCACACAAGTCAGATGATGATAAAGAGACTGACAAAAGCACCGCTTACTTTCCTGTGCTTCTTTTAATCTGATTTGTATTCATATCTAAAAGTGGGATTAGTTTTATATTATTTTAGAGCAGTTTTTGTGTCAATTGTTTTCAATGGGAGTGTGAAAACTTTTGAATACTTTTATTCATGGATGTGATTCGAAAATTTCATTGACCCAGTCTCTTTTTAGCTGTTGTCTCAGGCCAAGTACAGTGATGAATGTTGGGTGATTTGATGTGAAAGTCCTAAATATGATCTTGTGTTTTAACAAACAAATGAAAGTTAAAATTTGATAGTTTCCAGAACCGCATAGGGTTTGAAATTGTATCTAATGCGAAGTGAATATTTTGCAGATTTATTAAGATATGTATTGGTCTCCTTGTAAACTTTTTGCAGGCACAGATCAGTTAGCTTAGGTAATCAATTTGGATGATTTGACAGCTCTCAAAACAGAATTTCTTCATTTTAACTTACTTCATTACACACACACACACACACACACGTATATGGGTATGCACTCACATGTGTCTATGATTGCATGTATCTGTACAGAATCTTGGAGGTCTGTTCTATTACATATGAGAGACAAGAATAGTACTAACATCAGAAATGGTTGCTTTCTGAGTGCCTAGATTATCTAAGAATAGATTCCCCCCCCCCCGCCTTTTTTTTTTTTTATCCTTGTAAATGAGAAAGGATGAATTAGGTGATCCTGATCATGGACTTGTCTGTTTTGATTTATCCTGCATATGGGGCTTCATATTTTCAGTATGTTTAACAACCATAGTACAAAATAATCCTACTGGTTATAGACAGCTGTAGAAAAGAGAGAAAAAAAAAAAACAACAACAAATGAAAACATGAATAAGTAGGTAGCAGAACCAGGAATAGAATTCAGACCTTCATATTCTTTAGTTTATGCTTAATTGCTAGGTCCATGTTGCTTTGTGGAAGAGGTAGTACAGTGCCACAGATATTTGGCTACAAAACATCAGGATGTCATCCTTTAAGAGATTTTTAGTGGGACACCTGGGTGGCTCAGTTAGTTGAGTATCTGACTTTGGCTTAGGTAATGATCTTGGGGTCCTGGAATAGAACCTCGGGCTCTGCTCTCAGCATGGAGCCTGATTGTCCCTATCCCCCTCCCTCTGCTCCTCTTCTGCTCGTGCTCGCTCCCTCAAATAAATAAATATAATTTTAAAAAAAGATTTTTAGTGAGAAAACTTTGCAAGTGCACGTGCTTTCTCTTTTTTGGCAAACTGTCCGAATTAGGTTGATTTAGGACATTATTTTCCTAATGATGTTCTAGGGTTTTTTGCTCAAAAAAAAATTGGGAAACACTGTATTATATGAAATGCAGTAGGTTTCTTTTAGTATATGTGCTGCCGAAGCGAGCACTGCAGTAGGTTTCTTTACTGTAGGAGTGCTCAGGATCTTTCAAGTCTTAATGTGCCCTGTAATGAACTAAAGGAGAAAAATAATAGTATGTTGTATTTTTCTAATTTATTTGAACCAAGAACCATTTTTCTGGGACCCCTTATTCATATTATGTAGATTACAGCTTAGAGGTTTGTCTAAGATGGTGGTTCACAAGGTGTACCTTGCATTCGATATAATAATTTGTATACTTTCAAGTTTTAGAATATAAATATAGCAAGGCCTATCTATGAGTGAAGATTCTAGCTGCATGTCCAGAAAAGAGATTTCCAACCATAGTTTTTTTGAGTTTCTTTGTTTTGTACTAAACATCTGCATTGCCCCCAAATTCCTATGCTGAAGCGCTAACTCTCCAGTGTGCTGTATTTGGAGGAAGGAAGTAATTTAAGGTTAAATGGGGCCATCATGGTAGGGCCTTTAAAGGATCAGCATCCTTTGAAGAAGAGACACCAGAGAACTTTCCATGTCAGTGCCTACCTTCCCATGTCAGTGCTCAGAGGAAAGGCCATTTAAAGACTGCAGTAAAGGAGGCAACCATCTACAAGACAAGAAGAGCACTCTCGCCAGAAATAAAGGCTGCTAGAATTCGATCTTGGACTATCTGCCTTTAGAACCATGAGAAAATAAATTTCTGTTGTTTAAGCCACCCAGTTTATGGCATTTTATTATGGCAATCTGTGCTAAGATAGCGTTTAAGGCTAAGACAAAATCCCCAGATTTTGTTTGAAGCAAAAGGGAAAAGTTACTCTTTTACTGCCATTACCACCAGATGAGATATTTTGTAAGGTAAGCTGAATAGAGACAAAGGAAGTTGCTCCCAGATACAGAAGAAGGGAGGGAAGCATGGAAAGCTTTAAGAAAGGCTTCAGGGGTGCCTGGGTGGTTTTAAGTGTCTGCCTTTGGCTCAGGTCATGATCTCAGGGTCCTGGGATCAACCAGCGAGTTGGGCTCCCTCCTCAGCAGGGAGTCTGCTGCTCCCTTTCCCTCCTCCCATCCCTTTGCTTGTGATTGCTCTCCTTCTTGCACTCTCTCTCTCTTAAATAAATAAATAAAAACTTAACCAAAAAAAAAAAAAAAAAAAAAAAAAAAAAAAAAAAAAAAGAAAGGAAAGCTTCACATCATGGCTTTGAAGTATATTCTGCTTACTTTTATTATTGGGTCATTAAGTATCAAGGATTAACTGGCAGTGTGGTGACAGAGGACCAGTGATGATGAAGTAGCCAAGAAGAGCATGTAGGCAACATTTACTGAACATACATGTGTCCCCTCCGTCAGAGTAACCTTTGCCCCATCCAGCTGAAAGTTAGAATCCACATCTCAGACTCAAACTCGTTAATTTTTTGCATCTTGATTGGTTATGCCTTTGGTTGAGCTCTGCATGTTCACAAAGACTGAGGCCCAGTCCAACACCAGCTTACATCTGCCTCTCCTCTCTAAGATGGGCAGGAACTATAAAATCAGACATAAGAAAGTAGTTCTGAAGGCAGTTTCTTTTCTTTCTTTGGGAATTTAACAACATATATGAGAGAGATGTCACAACTGCCCGCTTTGCAGAAGATTTATTTAGAAAATGTAAGCAGAGGGGCACCTGGGTGGCTCAGTTGGTTCAGCATCCAACTCTTGATTTCAGCTCAGGTCATGATCTCAGAGTTGTAGGTTTGAGCCTAGGAGAGGCTCTGTGCCTGGCATGGAGTCTGCTTGTCCCTCCCCTATAAATAAATAAAATCTGAAAAAAAAGAAGAAGAAAGAAAACATAAGCAGAAAAGAACCATAACTGTTACATTATTCTCCAAAGATAGCGTGTGTGTGTGTGTGCACGCGCGTACATGTGTACATGGGCAAGTTGTCCCCTTACACTGATTTTAAATATGTGATTCATTGTAGAGATTTTGAATTCCATGCTTTTAGATTATATTTATTTATGAATCACATCAAAGTTTTTAAACAGGAATTTGTGGTTTTTAAAAAAATGTTCTATCATCAAAGGCAAACACTCTGAGCATAAAAAAAATCATTTGGCTTCTAATTTGATGTAACACATGATTTCTCCAGGTGAAAAAGTAAGGGCATTTGAGTGAGACTCAGAAGAGGCCAGAGTCCATGGAAGGGTTGCTTTGACTCTCTCAAACACTGCACAGACCTGTCTTCACATTGAAGATCTAAAACAGTGCATGAAAGAAGAGGCACAGGTGTTGACCAGGCCCGTGAACCAAGCCCACTCTGTTTGTGTTAATGCACAGTGAACTCTTTTCCTGGGAAGTCAGATCACAAATGAAACTTCAGAGCCTCACTTTGCACTAATGAGGACTGATCTCTAGGTGATGCCCTTTCCTTTTGGACTTGAGCTTGCCGTAGGTAATGAGGACATCTCAGCAGCTGAAGTCTCCTTTCTTTATTTTTTAAAATTTTTTATTTTTTTAAAGATTTTATTTATTTATTTGACAGACTGAGATCACAAGCAGGCAGAGAGGCAGGCAGAGAGAGGGAGAGGAGAAAGCAGGCTCCCCCTTGAGCAGAGAGCCTGATGGGGGACTCGATCCCAGGACCCTGGGATCATGACCTGAGCCGAAGGCAGAGGCCCCAACCCACTGAGCCACCCAGGCGCCCCTCTTCTTCCTTTATTTCATCAGTGTCCTCACTTGTGGACTTCAACACAAACTACCAAACAAAAGTAACCCAAGTAAAGCAGTTCAACGTGTGCCTCGCTTCAGGAAATTTTTGTAACGGTTACATTTTGTGATTCTATCTTATGTTGTTTTTGTCTTAAAAAGTCACCACTTTACTCATTTTGGGGAAACAATACTGTAACCACGGATCTTCATCAGTTCTGCCTTGAAATTAGAAGCATCCAAATAAGATAAACAAGAACAAGGGTTTCCTCTCCCCATTGAGAGTGGATTTTTCACTTCCTTTCGCTTCACTCAGACATCTATGTTACAAACGTGGAAAGTAATCACTTGACATAAATATATCCAGATAAGGACCCTGGATTTCTTTTCCTCAAAGAATTGCCTTAAGAAAGAGAAACTCTGGACATAGATCAAGGTGCTGTGCTGAAGGACTAGAGCTGGAGACCAGTGAAAGGTTAGTGTCAGTAAAAGGACTCTCCCATCTGCTAAATCTGCTATCTCATCATGGTGATTTAAGAAACCAAGAATGTCCTTAAAATCTGCTTTGGAAATCTTTTCCTTTCAAATCCTCTTAGCAAGCAGCATTTAGTACTATCTTAACAATGCAGCATGATTACAATGAAAACACATACTCAGGTGAGAGAGGCTTGTGATGCAGGAGGCTGAAATCACTTGTGACTTGGGGGAGAGGGAAGAAGAGGGAGTGAGGGCACCTCATCCATATTTTCTGGGAAATGCTAGAAATGCCCCTAATCTGCCTCTCTCTATTCTTTTCATAGAGAGTTGCTCAGTAAGATGCAGAGGTGACGGGACTTATCGTTGGTGGGAACTTGGCATATGGAAAGCTGTCTCTGGCGGGAGACAGAGCCAACTGCTCTTGGTTTTCATTCTTGATAGAAAATGCAGCAACACAATATGTCCATGATTTAGTGAAAAGCCTGTGATATTAATTTCTCTGAGTACTTTTCCAAACGTTTCAAGGTCTTTCAGGTGCATTCCACACCCCCCTTCTTTGTTTTTGTTTCGGTAATCTCACAGGAAACAAGTCTCAGGGGATTGTTCTAGAGGCCAATTTTAGATTCAAGGAGGTTGAGATAGACTCTCATCTCCCAGGTTAAAAATGTCTTCCTTCCATGTTCAGGTCCCTTCCCAGGTGACCCGAGAGGGAGGAGGGGAGGGATCCACACAGTTAGGATTTGCCTCTGTGTGGAAGCTGCTAAAGCAATACCATCTTTAGATCACAGATTCCAATGTACATTGAAAATGTCAACACATCAGTCCTCACACCAAAACCATCATTAAATAAATAACCAGAATCATACATAAATGGAGTGGTAGCAAACTGTAGAGCTTATGTCCTTTCCATGGTACTGAAAAAAAAAATTTAACTTGAAATTTGGGTCCCATGCAAAATTTTAAGAATAAGCATTCTTTCAATTCTCCATCATCACACCATCCTAGTCTCCACATCTCCCTGACTCCTCCCCCAGCCCCCCTCAAAAGTCCACCTTCCAACCTCTTCATGACTCTAGTTTCAGATACTGTTTGGGTAATGGTTAGATTCCTGAACATAGACATTTCTTTCAGAGGGGGAGTAGAGCATCAAGATGAGAACTTATTATGTCATCTGCCAGTCTTAATAAATGACCATTAAGAACAACAAATGAATTTTAAACGATTTTAAATGTGGTTTAGAAAGGAAGCTTTTGAATTTTGTAGGTCCATTTCACATGTTTATTAAAACACTGCACAATGATATGCATTTTAAATAATGTGCTTTTACAGATGTGTTGTTTGATACTAAACATAAACAACCTAATGTTTTCTAAATAAATATTGGGTTCTTTGAAAATACTTAAAAAAAAAAAAGATGAGAACTTATGCTATTCCTCCATCTTTGAGAAGGATGAAGATACAAACCTACACTGCTGGAAAGAATGTCAATATCACCCAAGTTGGGGACCCCTGATCTGGATTATGGTGGCTGGGAATGAAGAAGGTCTGAGAAGGGGAAAAGCCTTAGGTGGAAGGTCTGTTCTTTGGGTTGCTTGTGGACAAGAGGAGATGGAGGGCAGGGACACAGGAAGAGGACTTTGTGGCAGAATGGAGCGGTGAAGACATTCGGACCAGGAGGTATTTTAGGAGCAGCTGCGCACCAGTGGCTGGCAGAGGCCATGATGGCTGTGGTGGAGGAGAAGCAGCAGCATGAGGGTACGGCAAAGCATTCACAAGGCTGGGCTCACAGCCTCTGCGTTGTTCCTCCGGTCAGGGTCAGCAAGGTAAACCTGAGGTTCATGTTGTAGAAATAAGTTACAGGGTCAAGGTTCTCTACTTTCATGCCTCTGAAAAAATATCCTAACTTTTGAGAAAATCTCAAAATCTTGAAAATCTCTTCACAGAGCCAAAAAGCGTCAGAAGATTAAGAGTTACTCCAAAGCAAGTAAGGAATAAGAATTTGCAAAAACACCTCCTCCCTCATGTTTTTTTTTTTTTTCCTGTCCAGTCAATGTGTTATTTGAGTTTCAGTGCATAATTAACCATGCATTTCTACATATTTTTTAATTCTAAAAATCCTGTGACATAGATTTACCATCATTTCTGCTTTACAGATGAAGAAATGAGGTTCAGAGAAGTGGAGGTAACTTATTTAAGGCCAGCAGGTGGCAGGATCAGACTCCCTCGCTGTCTCTCTGGCCACCATGCTGTATGCTAGAGTGACTATCCTTCTACCTTCATCAACCACCACATACATTATCCTTTATCATTGCCCAAAGTTTAGACTTGTTTTCAGAGCTTTGGACATTGATGTTGTGGGCCTGAATGTAAGCTTAGGTGACAGAATGACTGAGATTTGTTCAATTAGTCCTGCAGAGCTTTGAATAAGGTCATATTGAAAACTCAACAAACGATACTCTTGCTCAACGAAAAGTCCTTGGTGGGTTTTTCCGAAAGTACGTATTATGGTCATTAAAGGCCATTGAGAGAAATGTGACTTGTTGAAATGGAAGGGGGGGGGTACACAGTGGACTTAATTTCTTAACGAATTAAGTTTCATTTGGATATTGTTTAGAAAAAGCAAGAGGCAAATTGGAAAAAAGAAACAAGAGCAGGTTCAATTAAATCCATTTTTACTTGTGAAATAGAGTCCCTTAAATCAATACAGCTTTTAAATTCTACTGTATTTGGCAACATGTGGAACATCCAAGCAGTCTAATAGAAAGTGACTCTCAGTGGAGGCCTCTTCATATGAATGGAGCAGCAGCAGCTCTATGCATACAGATGCTCAAGAAAGCCAGTCCTCTCCCACTGAGAGGGGATGTTTCCTGCATATCAGTCCATCGGTCTTTGTGCAGCACTCTCTTCTTTCCAGAGCAAAGCCGTTTATCACATGGCTCAAGTCTACTAGAATTTCAGTCTGCCATTCTTGGCCCTGGTGAGGTCCTGACCATATGTTCAAAAATAAAAAAGATCAAAGCACTAATAAGTAGTGGTCAGCATGCCTTTAGTCAGTACAAAAGAAGAAACAAAACAGGGCAGCAGGCTTTATTTCAGCAACTGTGCAAGAAAAGCCCCAAATCACTACCACACCAGGAGCTGCAAGGAATGCTGGGATCAGAGTCTCTAAAACAGGCAAATTGGTCCACTTTAGAATGCAGAAAGCAAAAAGCAAACAAACAAAAAAAATCAATCCTAAATAAAACCAACGTGCTTGGACACGTCAGATAGCAACATCTTAACATATTTTGCAGTTTGATGCTAAAGCTTAAAGAGCTTTCACAGATGGTTTATTTTTGAACTCCTGCACATGGGGCAAATATTGAGCTTTAGGACATAAAGAATCACAGGACTTTTGTTCAGCTTGTGTCACGGGAACAGAAACAGTGTTGACAATTAAACATAGTATTTTGTTTCCCTGGGCCCTGTCTCCTAACCTCTGCCTGAAGTCTGCCACCATCTAGAGGTGTATAGGTTCTCTGTGCTGGGCTGGCATTCTTTCATAATCAAGCCTCCACAGAGTGATGATGGACACTGAAGACTAGGCTCTTCAAATCCATGATTTCCTTGGTCTCTCTCATTGCAGTTTTCAAGAGTACAAGTGGGGAGTGGGTTACAAAGGAGCACCACAGCAATGTTAAGAACAGGTGTGGCAAAGAACCAGTCACGGGAAGGTTAGGGTGAACAAAGTATGATTTGGGTAGAATGCAAAGCTGCATTAAATTACTCGGATTCAGAGATCCCTCAGCTGCCTGATCTTAGAGCATAAATGTCAAAAACAATAAATAAAAATCATTTAGGGGTTGCTGGAGAAAAGGAGAGAGGGCAACTGTGTGCCCAAATCTGAATGTATGTGGGGATGCTGGAGTTAGTTCAGCAGGCAGAAGAGGCAGTGAGTGCTAGCATTCTCTGCCCTCCCGACTTGATCTGCGAAGGAAGTCAGGGAGCTCTGTGGCTTTGTAAAATTTCTCAAGTGCCCTCGGAGATAACAGGTCAGTTAGGAATCGTGAATTTTTGCAGATGTGTGACTTTACAGATGTGTGACTTTTTGCTTTGATCCCTAACCATCCACAGGAACTTAGTATCACACAGGAAGGGACTATAGCAAAGTCCTCCCCAACTGCAACTCGTATTCTAGGGACAGAGATTCCTACCTACCTTCCTTCCTTCCTTCCTTCCTTCCTTCCTTCCTTCCTTCCTTCCTTCCTTCCTTCCTCTCTTCCTCCCTCCCTCCCACCCTCCCACATTTTTGGGTCACTTAATAAGTGGAGTACTAAGTCTGGCGTTGGAAGGATAAAAAACACAGCAAGACACATTCCTGTTGCAGCCTACTAGACAGCGTCCTGCTCCATTATATAGTGCTGGCCTGAGCCCCTCCATCACTTGGATGTTGTGATACACTCACAGATTTTCCCACGGGATTCCAGCAGTGACACTTCCTCAGGAACTGTGGGTTTTCTGTGCCCCACCACTCCCAGTAGACTCTTCCTGAGAAACTAGACATGAGAAAACAAGGCCTTATTTGAGGGGGAGAGCATTAATTAGAGAGGCCTCTGATTCTGAGACCTAGACATGGTGATGTTGGGAAACACTCTCTTCCCTTTGGCTGGGGGTTCTTAAATCCATGAGAGGGAGATCACTGGCCTTTGAATTAGAAAGGTCGCAAGAGTCCTTCTACCCCCCACCCAATGGCAAAATGACAGATTTGAGAGACTCCACATTCACTAAAGGTGATAAATGGAATGTCCACTCCGTCTGTCAAATGGAAATTCGTTTCAGGAAAAACTACATGCCCATACTCAAGATTATCTAGCCCCATTTTCTGGGATAATGGCTAGTTTTCATGATGTTGGCGGAATAACTCACTCTTCTCACTTGTTTATCCTAGTTTTAATCTTCATCAGCTTACTTTCCGGCCCCTGTCCCCTGGGATGCCCTAGCAGGGTTCTCTCTCCTCTTGCATCTCCTTGCGCTGCCTCCACAAGATGGCCAAAGCCCACTTCCTCTCCATGACCATTTTACTGCGTGCACATTGGTCTCTCCTCTCTCCGAGCTTCTGGAATTGTGCTGCACAGGCCACATGTGGTTATTGAGTATTTGAAATATGGTTTGTCTTCATTGAGGAATGCTGTGTGAGTATAAACACACACTGGATTTCGAAGATGTAGTACAGAATAAAGGATGCACGATGATTAAATTTTTTATTGATTTCATGTTGAAATGAATATTTTGAATTTATTGGCTTAAATAATATATATTTGTAAATTAATGTCACCTGTTTCTTCTTTTTAAAATGTGGCTACTAGAAAATTTAAAATTACATATGTGACTTACATTATAGTTCTATTGAGTGGTGCTGTCCTAGAACACTTGGAGTTGGAAATAATTTGTCGCTGGATTATATTTGGTCAGGATTCCCACCCCAGTGCATAATGGTTCCCTTTCCTCCACATGCATGCCACCATTTGTAATCTTTCATCTTTTTGACAATGATGATTCTAGCAAGTGTGAAATGATATCTCATTATGCTTTTAATTTGCATTTCTCTAGTGAATAGTGATGTCAACCATCTTTTTTTTTTATTTTACTTTTTTTAGTAATTAGTTTTATTAACATATAATATATTATTTTCCCCAGGGGTGCAGGCCTGTGACTCATCAGGCTTATACACTTCACAGCTCTCACCATATCACATACCCTCCCCAGTGTCTATAACCCAACCACCCTATCCCTAGGCCCCTACCTCCCAGCTACCCTCAGTTTGTTTTGTGAGGTTAAGAGTTTCTTATGTTTGTCTCCCTCCCAATCCCATCTTATTTCATTTTTTTTCCTTCACTACTCCCCAAACCCCTCACTCTGCCTCTCAAATTCCTCATATCAGAGAGATCATATGATAATTGTTTCTCTGACTTATTTTGCTCAGCATAATACCCTCTAGTTCCATCTACATCATTGCAAATGGCACGATTTCATTTCTTTTGATGGCTGCATAGTATTCCATTGTAGATCTATATATCTATATATATCTATATAGATATATATATATCACCTCTTCTTTATCCATTCATCTGTTGATGGACATTTAGATTCTTTCATAGTTTGGCTATTGTGGACATTGATGCTATAAACACTTGGGTGCACATGACCCTTTGGATCACATTTGTATCTTTAGGGTTAATACCCAGTAGTGTGATTGCTGGGTTGTAAGGTAAGCTCTATTTTCAACTTTTGGAAGAACCTCCATGCTATTTTCCAGAGTGGCTGAACCAGCTTGCATTCCCACCTACAGTGTAGGAGGGTTCCAATGTCAACCATCTTTTTATGTACCTGTTGGCCTTTTGTATATCTTCTTTGGAAAAATATCTGTTCAGGTTCTTTGCCTACTTTTTAATTGTATTTTCTTTCTTTCCTTTTTTTTTTCTTTTTTTTTGCTATTAAGTTGTATCAGTTCTTTTTATACTTTGGATATTAACCCCTTATCAATTATATGGTTTGCAAACCTTTTTTTCCCATTCCAGAGGGCATCTCTTCATCTATGCTTTCTTTTGCTGGGTAGCAGCTCTTTAGTTTGATGTGCTCACACTCATTTATTTTTGATTTTGTTACTTGTGCTTTTGGGGTCATATCCAAAAAATCATTACCAAGACCATGTAAAGGTTTGTAGACACTTAACACCCAATGAAAGCCCAGCCATGACAAACCCTTGAGTGTTGTCTTGAGAAAATGATGCCGGTCATCACAGCTTCAGCATCTTCCAGTTTGTTCCAGTTTTCTTCTGGGAGTTTCTTGGTTTTAGGTCTTACATTTAACTCTTTAATCCATTTTTTTATTAATTTTTATAAGTGGTATGAATATGGGCCCAGTTCATTCTTTTACATGCAAATATCCAGTTATCCCAGTGCCATTCATTGAAGAACCTATCTTTTCTCTATTGAGCATTCTTGGTTTCCTTGTCAAATACTAGTTGACCATATATGCTTGGGGTGATTTCAGGGCTCTCAATCTCGTCCATTGGTCCATTTTTCTGCTTTTATGTCAGTACCATACTGTTTTGATGACTGTGGCTTGAAATTAGGAAGGGTGATATCTCCTGCTTTGTTGTTCTTTCTGAGGATATTTTTGGTCATTTGGGGCTTTTTATGGTTCCACATAAATTGTAGGAGTGCTTTTCTACTTGTGTAAAAAATGCCATTGGATTCTTGAGAGGGAATGCTTTGAATCTATAGATGGGATTTAGTGGTATTGATATTTTAATAATATCAAATTTTCCAATCCACAAGACTGGAATCTTTCCATTTATTTGTGTCATCTTCACTTTCTTTCATCACTATCTTAGATTTTTCAGAGTAGAGATATTTCATCTCCTTAGTTAACTTTATTCCTAAAAATTTTATTGTTTTGGATGCCATTGTAAATTAGATGGGTTTCTTTATTTTTCAGAAAATTCATTTTTAGTATATAGAAACACTACTTATTATATATATTAATTTTGTATCCTACAACTTTAGTGAATTTATTAACTAGATCTAACCAAAATTTGGTTGAGTCTTTAGGATTTCTACATACAAAATCATGTCATTTGAAAATAGACACAATTTTTTATTTATTTATTTATCTATTTATCTATTTATTTATTTATTTAATTGGCTGATCCAGCTAGGACTTCTAGTACCATGCTGAATAGTGGTGGTGAGAGTAGGTACTCTTGTCTTGTTCCTGATGTTGGGAACAACCTACAGTTTTCAGCCTTTTACCATTGACTATGATGTTAGCTGTGGACTTGTCATATATGGCCTAATTATGTTGCTTAATTTGTTAAAAATTTTTTTTATCATGAATAGATGTTGGTTTTTGCTAAATCCTTTTTGTGTATCTATTGAGGTGATCACATGATTCTTTTCTTTCATTCCATGTGATGGATCATATCGATTGATTTGCATTTATTGCATCCTTATATTCCTGGGATAGATCTCACTTGATCACAGTGAATGACCTTTTTAGTGTACTGCTGAATTTGGTTTGCTAGTATTTTATTGGAAGTTTTTTCATCTATATTCACCAGGCCTACCATTGGCCTACAGCTTTTTTTTTTAGTAGTGTCCTTTTCTGGTTTTGGTATCAAGATAATGCTGGCCTCATAAAATGAGTTTGGAAGTGTTCTTACCTCTGATTATTAAAAGAATTTGAAAAGGATTGATGTTAATTCTCCTTTAAGTGTTTGATAAGACTCATCTGTGCAGCTGTCTGGTCCCCTTTTCTTCATTGGGAGATTTTTGATTACTGATTCAATCTCTTTACTAGTGACTAAGCTCTTCAGATTTTCTATTTCTTCCTGATTCAGTCTAGGTAAGTTGTAAGTTTCCCTGAATGTTCCATATTTTTCCAGTTGTTCAGTTTGTTGATGTATAGTTGTTCATAAGAGCTTCTTGCAGTCCTTTGAATTTCTGTGGTATCAGTTATAATGCCTCTTTTTTATTTATAATTTTATTGATTTGGGTCCTTTTTCCTTAGTTAGTCTAGCTAAGGGTTTGTCAATTTTATCTTTTCAAAGAATCAACTCTTAGTTTGGTTAATCTTTTCTACTGTTTTTGTATTCTTTGTTTCATTTATTGGTGGGGTTGTGGCTTTGCTTCTTGCCTAGGCATGGCAAACCAGGCTCTAGGACAAGCATAACTCCTTATTTGAAGGTCTGAATTAGGCAGATCTTCACCCCACTGAATTCCCTGATTAAAGTGTGTCCCGAACTTGTTCTGCACATGAACAAAACTTTGGTTGGGATTACAACTTGGGCACAGCAGGTGTGGAATTGATCTGCTAAGTTTCATGTGCTCACTGTTGCAACCCCATCCCCCCTTCTCCATCACAGCTAGATTCCCAATGGTTGAGCCTTGCTGACTCCCCTGCAATTCCATGGTGGGCTCTCAAAAAGTAATCCCAGTGCTGGAGACCCACCTGAGTTCCCAGTGGAGGAACCAGAGGCTCAGGGGAGACCTTGTTATATGGTGCTGCTCTGTCCTGGGGGAAAAGCAGTACAGTCAATGTGTAGCTGCTTCTCCTACCCTTTTTTAAAAAAAATTATTTTTATTAAGATATAATATATCATTTGCCCCAGGGATACAGGTCTATAAATTATCAGGCTTCACATTTCACAGCACTCACCATAGCACAGACTGTCTTGGTCTCTGGTACCGGAGATGCTTCAGCTTCACTCCATGTTGTAGGATTTTCTCAGCAGTGTCTTGTTCTTAAACAGATGTCAGTTTTTTGTTTTTCATCTTGGTAACATCACTCCTATTTTGTGCATTTTAGACTCTCACAGTGACACCCTGAAAGATTTCAAGTTCTGAAGGATTATTTTAGTGAGCTTGACAATTACTGTGCCTACCTTCTTGCTTAAAAAGTTCAATCCATTGATGTGCAAAGGGTCTCTCATCTTTGAGAATCTTTCCTTAAACTTTGGTTACTGTATTTATTAGTTTATTAATCACAGAAAAATTTTTATTTGAAACTTAATTGGGTATTTTTTGTTGTTTTTTTTTTAAAGGATTGGGTATATTGACAAATATTGTCTTCTGGTTTTCAATAGGTAAAAAAAGTTATACCTGCAGGATTATATAGATATTGATTGTTCTTTTTTCATTTTAACATATATATATATATATATATATATATATATATATATATATATATAATTTCTTTTCAGCATAACAGAATTCATTGTTTTTGCACCACACCCAGTGCTCCATGCAATACATGCCCTCCTTAATACCCACCACCTGGCTCCCCCAACATCCCACCCCCCCGCCCCTTCAAAATTCTCAGATTGTTTTTCAGAGTCCATAGTCTCTCATGGTTCATCTCCCCTTTCAATTTCCCTCAACTCCCTTCTCCTCTCCATCTCCCCTGTCCTCCATGTTATTTGTTATGCTACACAAGTAAGTGAAACCATATGATAATTGACTCTCTCTGCTTGACTTATTTTACTCAGCATAATCTCTTCCAGTCCTGCCCATGTTGCTACAAAAGTTGCGTATTCATCCTTTCTGATGGAGGCATAATACTCCGTAGTGTATATGGACCACATCTTCCTTATCCATTCATCTGTTGAAGGGTATCTTGGTTCTTTCCACTGTTTGGTGACCGTGGCCATTGCTGCTATAAACATTGGGGTACAGATGGCCTTTCTTTTCACTACATCTGTATCTTTGGGGTAAATACCCAGTAGTGCAATTGCAGGGTCATAGGGTAGCTCTATTTTTAATTTTTCAAGCAATCTCCACACTGTTTTCCAAAGAGGCTGCACCAACTTGCATTCCCACCAACAGTGTAAGAGGGTTCCCCTTTTTCCACATCCTCTCCAACATACGTTGTTTCCTGTCTTGCTAATTTTGGCCATTCTAACTGGTGTAAGGTGGTATCTCAATGTGGTTTTAATTTGAATCTCCCTAATGGCTAGTGATGATGAACATTTTTTCATGTGTCTGATAACCAATTGTATGTCTTCATTGGATAAGTGTCTGTTCATATCTTCTGCCCATTTTTTGATATGATTATCTGTTTTCTGTGTGTTGAGTTTGAGAAGTTCTTTATAGAACCTGGATATCAACCTTTTGTCTGTACTGTCATTTGCAAATATCTTCTCCCATTCCGTGGGTTGCCTCTTTGTTTTTTTGACTGTTTCCTTTGCTGTGCAGAAGCTTTTGATCTTGAAAAGATTTTATTATTTTTTTAATTTATTTGATAGAGAGAGGGAGATCACAATAGGCAGAGAGGCAGGCAGATAGAGAGTGGGAAGCAGGCTCCTGACTGAGCAGAGAGCCCCATGCGGGGCTCAATCCCAGGACCCTGAGATCATGATCTGAGCTGAAAGCAGAGGATTAACCCACTGAGCCACTAAGGTGCCCCAACATTTATTTTTTTTTATGGTTCAAATTTAAATACATAAGTATCAAATTATATTGCCTTTGATTTTTCCAAAGAACAAACTTCTGAAAGTTTGTTGATAATAATTCAAAAATTTTGAAATAAGTTTCTGTGAGATAATATAATTCTGACAACTTTTGAAACATATGTTAGTAGGATTTTTAATTGCTTTAATGATGTGTCTTTCATTTTAGAAATTTTAATTGCCTGTTCAGGTCATTTGCCCCTTTTAAAATTTGCTAGTCATTAGGGGTGCCTGTGGTACAGTGAATAAGTGACTGACTCTTGGTTTCCACTCAGGTTGAGATCTTGGGGTCATGAGATCGAGCCCCACATTGAACTCCATGTTGGGCCTCAATAGTCAGCATGGAGTCACTTGAGTCTCTCTCCTTCTCCCTCTTCCCCTTTCTGCAATAAATAAATAACTCTTTTTAAAAATATTTTAAATTTGCTAGTTCTTTTTATTGACTTGGGGAGCTTTGAAAAATATGGATAGTTAGTTCTTTGTATCTGTCTTGTAATTATTTTCTCTGTCAGCTCTGCCCATTCAATTCTGTTTATGGGTGCTTTTACATTGGAAAACTTTAAGACAGTCAAATCTATCTTTTCCTTTGTGAATTTTTTTTTTTTTTAAAGAAAGCCCTTTTTGTTTTATGAGTACAAAGAAATCATCTTCTATATTTTCTTCTACTTACCTTATAGGCTTTTCTTCATATTTAGTTACTTACTTCATCTATAGTGTGTTTTATGCATGGTATTATATTATAGCTTTTCCATATAGGTATCCAGTTCTTTTGGCATCACTTTTAAAAAAGTTTAACCTTTGAGTTTGAAATGTGAGACTTATTACATATCCAATTCTTGTATATACTTGGATTCTTTTTATGGCTTATATTCTGAACACTGAATTTTATTTTATTCCTTCAGTGTCTCTGGAATATGTTTGACATCTCACTAGCCATTTTACTGATTTGCTAGTTAGTTCTAATTTTTCAGTTGATTCTTGTGTTTGATAGACAAATTTATTACTTATAAATTATTTGCAATTTTCACTTCAAATATATATAACTTTTTTTTGTTTTATTCATTGGCAATATAGTTAATACGAACCTAAATGTTAGTGTTGTCATGGACATCTTTGCTTTTTTTCTGTCATTATTAAGATGTTTGTCATAGGATGTTGATGAATATTCTTTGTAAAGTTGAGAGTCATTTTATTTTGTGGTAATTGTAAATTACATGAATAAATTTTTTAGTTAATGTTCCCTGTTTTCTTGTATTAAAACTTTTTCAGGATGTATTATTCTTTTAAATTGGTTAGTTTTATATTATTTCCATCAAATTTTATAAATGAGATTTGACTTAATTTTCTTTTTGGTGTTGGTTTTGTTGCCTTTATTACAGACAAAATAAGTTTGAACACTGGTTTGTGGAAGGTAAGTGTGTATTGGAAAGAATGTGTGTTTGTACATCAGTCTTTCTAGGTGAAGTGGATGTATGAAATAAAGTATAGTTTTCTTACGGAATGAGGTTGGGGAGAAAGATTGGAACTTGTATTCTAGAGGCCTGTGAACACATTTTTAAGAAGTTTTTTTCTTTGTTCTGTAGGGAAGCTATTAGAGTTCAAGTATAATAGAGGCCTAATTTGATTTGTGCTTTGAAAATTGGAGATGAAAAAATATTGTTTCAAGCAAAGAGATTGAAAATGAAAAATACAAAATAAGAACAATTGGATTTAGAGTCACTGGATATCATGACATTTAAGAGTGCTGTATAAGGAGAGTGTCATGGGCATGAGAATGAATGAAACAGCTTTTAGGTCGTTAGTGGATTTTGCAAAGAAGCTTCATGAGACTTGTCTCAGAGCATTGCAAAAACAATAGCTAGACTGTTTAAGAAAGAAGTGCCTTCCAGGCATATGTTGATGCAAAGTTAGTGATAAAGAGAATTTAAGCGTTTATTAGCAGGGTTGTGGTTAATGATACATTGATAACATGCAGTTAAATGTGGGGGAATGTGACTTAAATGTAATTTTGCCTGTCAAATTTTATCACACAAGAAAGGAGATTTTACCTTTTATACAGATGATTGATGCACTTATGACTTGCCACTAGAGAGTGAACCCAAGAATCTAAGTCCATGGTCATCAGTTAGAAAGAAATAATCCCTTAGTTCTCTGAGAGGTGGTTTGTTGGATTGTTATATACAACTGCTTTCCTTAAAAACCTGTTCTTCATGAAATGTGGCACAGGCATAGAGAAGAACAGAAAACATAAATGCATAACTCATTTAATTATCCCTAAGTGTAAACGTGTATAACCGTCCTTTTGGAGAAGGAATAGAACATTGACAGAACCTTAGAAGTTCTCCCTCCACTCAGTTATTATCCCATCTCTGCCACAAAGGGAACCACTATCCTAACTTGTATGGGAATCATCTTTTTGATTTTCTTTAAGAGAGTCATCTAATAATGCATCTCTAAACAAAAGAGTTAATGTTCACTTCTTTGAACTTTATGTAAACTGAATTATACATTATATATGATGTTGTATCTGGCTTCTTTCACTAAACATATTTTTAGCATTATTCCACATTGTTGAGTATAGTTGTAGGTTGTTCATTACCATAGTAATCCATTTGTGAGCATATCACAATTTTTTGTTTATTCTATAGATAATAGAAACAGTGCTGCTATGATTCTTACATATATCTCTTGGATCACATGGGCATGCATTTTTGTTGGGTAGGGGTGAAATTGGGTCATGGAAAGTGTATGTATTTTTTTGTAGTTGATAATGTGAAATTAAAAGGAGACTGAACCATGTTCCTGAAGGCACCATAAAAGTGTTCATGTTGGGGCACCTGGGTGGTTCAGTCAGTTGAAGATCTGACTCTTGATCTCAGCTCAGGTCTTGATCTCAGGGTTGTGAGTTCAGGCACCACATTGGGCTCTGTGAAAGGCATGGATCTTAATTAAAAAAAAAAGTTCTGGGGAAGAGTCAAGATGGTGGAGAAATAGCAGGCTGAGATGACATCAGGTAGCAGGAGATCAGCTAGATAGCTTATCAAACCATTCCATACACCTACAAATCCAACAGGAGATCAAAGAGAAGAAGAACAGCAATTCCAGAAACAGAAAACTGACCACTTTCTGAAAGGGAGGACACGTAGAGAAGTGAATCCAAAGCGACGGGAAGATAGACCATGGGGGGAGGGGCCGGCTCCCGGCAAGCGGCAGAGCAATGGAGCACAAAATCAGAACTTTTAAAAGTCTGCTCCACTGACGGATGTCACTCCAGAGGCTAAGCCTGTGTGAAGCCCATGCAGGGACAACGTGGCCTTAGGTCCTGCAGGGTCACAGAAGATCGGGGGTGTCTGAGTGTCACAGAGCTCGCGGGTATTAGAGCAGGGAAGCCGGCTACAGAGACGGAGCCAAGGAGTGATCTCTCAACTTGGGGTTACCTTAAACTGTGATCTGTGGCACAGTCAGACCTCTGCCCTGTGAACAGGGACCCCACAAGCTCCGGGGAGACCCCCCTGGAAGAGCTCAGGGATCTGCTGGGTTTGGAGACTCCAGGAGGGGCTGTGTGCCAGAGACAGAGACGCTTGGTCACAGGCTGGGTGAGCTCGGAGCACAGCCGGAGACCAGGGAGACGGGAGTGATTGAGCGCTTTTCACTGAGGGCGCACTGAAGAGTGGGGCCCCAAGCTCTTGGCTCCTCCAGGCCAGAGATTGGGAGGCCACCATTTTCATTCCTGTCCTCCGGAACTCTATGGAAAGCATTCAGGGAACAAAAGCTCCCGAAAGCGAACCTGAGCAGATTACTTAGCCGGCCCCTGGTAAGGGTGGTGCAATTCCACCTGGGGCAAAGACACTTGAGATTCACAACAACAGGCCCCTCCACCAGAAGATCAGCAAGAAATCCAGCCAGGACCAAGTTCACTTACCAAGGAGAACAGTTGAATTCCAGAGGAGGAGAAAGCAAAGCATGGAATTCATGGCTTTGTCCCCATGAGTCTTTAGTCTTGCAAAGTTAATTAAATTTTTTTAATTTTATTTTTTTAATGCTAAAATTTTTTTTAACTTTTACTCTTTCCTCTTTTAACTTTTATTAACTAGTTTATCTTAATAATACCTTTCATAAAAAATCTTTTTTGAACCTTCATTATTATAGTCACATTTTATCCTTCATTGTATCTAACTTTATTTTTTTGTATACACATACCGTGACAGTCACCTTACAGGCAATACAATGGCACTAAATTCATATCTCTCAATAGTTGTTTTCCACCCCCTCACTTTCAATCTGGAGGTGTCTTTGGGTCTAAAATTAGTTTCTTGTAGACAGCATATTGATGGGTTTTGTGTTTTTATCCATTCTGATACACTGTGTCTTTTGATTGGGGCATTTAGCCCATGTACATTCAGGGTAACTATTGAGAGATAAGAATTTAGTGCCACTGTATTGCCTGTAAGGTAATTGTTACTCTATATTGTCTCTGTTTCTTTCTGATTACTACCTTTAGGCTCTCTCTTTGCTTAGAGGACCCCTTTCAATATTTCCCATAGAGCTGGTTTGGTGTTTACAAATTCTTTTAGTTTTTGTTTGTCCTGGAAGCTTTTCTTCTCTCCTATTTTCAATGATAGCCTACCTGGATATAGTATTCTTGGCTGCATGTTTTTCTCATTTAGTGCTCTGAATATATCATGCCAGTTCTTTCTGGTCTGCCAGGTCTCTGTGGATAAGTCTGTTGCCAATCTAATATTTTTACCATTGTATGTTACAGACTTCTTGTCCCAGGCTGCTTTCAGGATTTTCTCTTTGTTGCTAAGACCTGCAAATTTTACTATTTGATGACAGAGTGTGGACCTATTCTTATTGATTTTGAGGGGGTTCTCTTTGCCTCCTGGATTTTGATGCTTGTTCCCTTTGCCATATTAGGGAAATTCTCCACAAGAATTCTCTCCAATATACTTTCTGCTCCCCCTCTCTCTTTCTTCCTCTTCTGGAATCCCAATTATTCTAATGTTGTTTAATCCTATGGTTTCACTTATCTCTCAAATTCATCCATTGTGCTCCAGTAGTTGTTTCTCTTTTCCTCAGCTTCTTATTTTCTGTCATTTGGTCTTCTATATTGCTAATTCTTTCTTCTGCCTCATTTATCTTAGCAGTAAGAACCTCCATTTTTTATTGCACCTCATTAATAGCTTTTTTTTATTTCAACTTGGTTTGATTTTAGTTCTTTTGTTTCTCCAGACAGAGTTTCTTTAATATCTTCCATGCCTTTTTTGAGCCCAATTAGCACCTTGAGAATTGTCATTCTGAACTCTAGATCTGACATATTGCTAATGGCCATATTGATTAGGTCCCTAGCCTTTTGTTCTGCCTCTTGTCCTTTTTTTGTGGTGAGTTTTTCTGCCTTGTCATTTTATCCAGATAAGAACATATGAAGGAGTGAATAAAATACTGAAAGGGAGGCAAGAACCCAAGGAAAATGTGCTTTAATCAAATTAGAAGGGACCCCAAATTGTGGGGGGAAGAAAGGGGGTAAAAAAGTTCAGAAAAAATTAAAAAAAAAAAATAAAGAAAAATATGAAAAAGAAAATTTATACATTAGACTGGTGAATAGAACAGGGTCACTCCTTAATCTTGGGAGTATTTTAGTCTCTTAGAAGAAACTACCTTCCAAAATTTTAAAGAATGAATAACATATATAAGGGTAAACACGGTGAAGGGTTAGATATGACTATGAAGATGAAAATTTTTTTTAATTTTATAAAAAGGAGTTGATAAGATAAGGTGGTTGGGAGAATAAAGAAAAAGAAAGTGGAGACGATTTGCTCAGGCTGGAGACTAGAACAAAGCCCTGTGCTAGATTGAGGGTATATTTTGATCTATTAGAAGAAGTTGTATCCCAAATTTTTTTTAGAATAATAAGTCCTATGTGTATACAAAAAAATAAAGTTAGATACAATGAAGGATAAAATGTGACTATAATAATGAAGGTTCAAAAAAGATTTTTTATGAAAGGTATTATTAAGATAAACTAGATAATAAATGTTTAAAGAGGAAAGAGTAAAAGTTAAAAAAAATTTAGCATTAAAAAAATAAAATTAAAAAAAATTTAATTAACTTTGCAAGACTAAAGACTCATGGGGACAAAGCCATGAATTCCATGCTTTGCTTTCTCCTCCTCTGGAATTCAACTGTTCTCCTTGGTAAGTGAACTTGGTCCTGGCTGGATTTCTTGCTGATCTTCTGGTGGAGGGGCCTGTTGTTGTGAATCTCAAGTGTCTTTGCCCCAGGTGGAATTGCACCACCCTTACCAGGGGCCGGCTAAGTAATCTGCTCAGGTTCGCTTTCGAGAGCTTTTGTTCCCTGAATGCTTTCCATAGAGTTCCGGAGGACAGGAATGAAAATGGTGGCCTCCCAATCTCTGGCCTGGAGGAGCCAAGAGCTTGGGGCCCCACTCTTCAGTGCGCCCTCAGTGAAAAGCGCTCAATCACTCCCGTCTCCCTGGTCTCCGGCTGTGCTCCGAGCTCACCCAGCCTGTGACCAAGCGTCTCTGTCTCTGGCACACAGCCCCTCCTGGAGTCTCCAAACCCAGCAGATCCCTGAGCTCTTCCAGGGGGGTCTCCCCGGAGCTTGTGGGGTCCCTGTTCACAGGGCAGAGGTCTGACTGTGCCACAGATCACAGTTTAAGGTAACCCCAAGTTGAGAGATCACTCCTTGGCTCCGTCTCTGTAGCCGGCTTCCCTGCTCTAATACCCGCGAGCTCTGTGACACTCAGACACCCCCGATCTTCTGTGACCCTGCAGGACCTAAGGCCACGTTGTCCCTGCATGGGCTTCACACAGGCTTAGCCTCTGGAGTGACATCCGTCAGTGGAGCAGACTTTTAAAAGTTCTGATTTTGTGCTCCATTGCTCTGCCGCTTGCCGGGAGCCGGCCCCTCCCCCCATGGTCTATCTTCCCGTCGCTTTGGATTCACTTCTCTACGTGTCCTCCCTTTCAGAAAGTGGTCAGTTTTCTGTTTCTGGAATTGCTGTTCTTCTTCTCTTTGATCTCCTGTTGGATTTGTAGGTGTATGGAATGGTTTGATAAGCTATCTAGCTGATCTCCTGCTCCCTGATGTCATCTCAGCCTCTATTTCTCCACCATCTTGACTCCACCCTCTTCTTATTGCCCTTATTGCATTCTATTTTATAATATCTTGGTTTGGAAGATATATATTATTTTATAAAAATTATAGTGGTCATTTTAGAAATCACAGTCTGTATCCTTGATTTATCAAAGTCTAATGTTAGTTGGTAATTTTACCCTTGTCTTAGACAAAATAAAATCAAAGATCTTTCCTTTGTCATTCCACTAAAGTTCTTGCTATTGTTACTATGTATTTTATTTCTCTCTATATTTTAACCTACAGGAGGAATTATTGTTTTAAACCATCAGTATTGCCTTAGCTTGTATTCTTTCAAAAGTAGACCCAAGATAAGAATTTGATAGCAGGTTCTCTATATGAGAGGCAATCCCAGAAAGAATGCTAAGAAATAAGAAAATAGAAGGAGAAATGTTAATGAAGCATGCATCAAAGAACATGTTAGTATAGTAGGCAACTATGCCTCAACACTGTTCTACAAAGAAACTTTGGGAACACATCTGACAGTCATTACATGAGTGATTATGTTCTTGGGTTATTTAATCACAAGTAGTTATCATTACTGATTGAGTGTTGCCCCTTTGGTGTTGACTCTCCCATACTTCCGGGTTGCAACTGTCTGTAGCTAAGTGAGCTTTCAAAATGGTAGTAAAAACCCCTTAGGCAGAGAAGTAAAGAAAAGAGAAATAAGCAGTTGAGAAGGGAAGCTCTTGTAATGCTGGAAACTCTTTTCCATTGCTGCTGCTGGGAAAATCGATTGGAGAATCACCACTGTCTCTTAGAGAGCATCTATCACGTTACCTGTGTTACTTTTCACTTTGTTATTAATGCTTCAGTGAGGAGAGTAGCTATAATTCCTTATAAACAAGATAAAGCAAACAAAGTTAAAAAAATCCCCACCAAATTTCATGAAGATAAAAAGCTTCTGCACGGCAAAGGAAACAGTCAACAAAACCAGAAGACAACTGACAGAATGAGAGAAGATATTTGCAAATGACATACCAGATAAAGGGCTAGTATCCAAAATCTATAAAGTACTTATCAAACTCAACACCCAAAGAACAAATAATGCAATCAAGAAATGGGCAGAGGACATGAACAGACATTTCTGCACAGAAGACATCCAGATGGTCAACAGACACATGAAAAAGTGCTCCACATCACTTGGCATCTGGGAAATACCAATCAAAACCACAATGAGTTATCACCTCACACCAGTCAGAATGGCTAAAATTAACAAGTCTGGAAACAACAGATGTTGGCAAGGATGTGGAGAAAGGGGAAGCCTCCTATAGTGTTGGTGGGAATGCAAGCTGGTGCAGACACTCTGGAAAACAGTATGGAGGTTCCTCAAAAAATTAAAAATAGAGCTACCCCACAACCCAGCAATTGCACTATGATGTTTTTATCCATAGGATACAATCCATGATTTAAAGCAGCACATGTGCCCCAATAGCCAAAATAGAGAAAGAGCCCAGATGTCCATCCACAGATGAATGGCTAAAGATGTGGTGTGCATTTTTTATATACATATATGTATGTATATATATGCACACCACATCTTATATATAGATAGATGTATATACATCTATCTATCTATCTATAATTTTGCAGCCATCAAAACCCCGAAATCTGGCCATTTGTAATGACATGGGTGGAACTAGAGGGTATTATGTTGAGTGAAATAAGTTAATCAGAGAAAGACAATTATCATATGATCTCACTGAGGATTTTGAGAAACAAGACAGAGGGTCATAGGGGAAGGGCAGGAATAATGAAACAAGATGAAACCAGAAAGGGAGACAAACCATAAGAGACTCTTAATCTCAGGAAACAAACTGAGGGTTGCTGGAAGGAGGGGAGTGAGGGATGGGGTAGCTGGGTGACGGACATTGGGGATGGTATGTGCTATGGGGAGTGCTGTGAATTGGGTAAGACTGATGAATCACAGACCTGTACCCCTGAAACATATAATACATTATATTTTCATAAAAAAAAAGAAAGAAAATCACCACCAAAGATACCAGAAGGGAGGTGGGTGGGAGAATGGGTTTAAATAGATGATGGGGATGAGCACAGGGTGAGTTTTGGAATTGGTTCATTACTATATTGTACACCTGAAACTAATATAACACTGTATGTTCACTAAATGGAATTAAAGACTTTAAAAAAGATCCCACCAAAATGCTTTCTGTGGGAGTATTAGTAGAATAAGCCATTGTTCCTACTGCTAAAGCTAGTCCCCAGGTTTTGGATCCATGTGTTGCTTCCATCCTTGGCTCTGTTGCCACTCTGTTTATGGACTCATTGGGTTAACGCTCAGGTGGCTAAAGACAGAAGCTGGTTTACTCCCACTGGATAAGTTAGCTTGTTCCTTGGGGTTTTCAGTGTTTCCTCTGCCATAAATGCTTTCTTGTGGCCATGAATATGAGGCGAAGATCTTCACAGTTTCTCCTCACTTCCATAGGTCTGTGTACATGCCTCTTCTTCAGCTTTCCTTGTCTTTAATCCTCTATATGTCTACAAGGATCTATTTACCCCCCCCCCCCTTTGTAAGGGCTATACTGGCTTTCTGAATGAGGACAATTGCAGGAGCAACATCTCTGCATCTTTTGACTCTTTTAGCAGTAATATCGAAATTCCAAACAGGATGTGGCATAGATTTTGATTCACTATGTTGGCTACTGGGGACAGTATCAGAGCCTTCATTCAACCCTTTCCACTGTGATGGTGGTTACTCCACAAGTCAGAGAAATAACATAAGCGTTCTGACAGTTGCAGAATATGTCTGTTTTAAGTATAACTTCAGGAACTGGGGAAATACCAGGAGTAGATCCATATATTTTTTGAACCAATTATACTCAGTATAATAGAAAGATCATTGTGGCATTTCATGTGCTCTACTATCAGTGTCAGCTCTGGTTCTATATCCAATAATTTTTTGAAAGGTCTGGGTATTCCCTTTTCTCCAGTATAGTTACTCTGGAAAAGGGCTGTTGATCCCTTCAGGGCATAACATAATACCAATATACTCCTGTCTTCACACTGTCTCAAGGGGACCAGACCTCCTTTCAGTTGACTGTCTCTGTTTCTGAGAATTGGTTCAAAAAGAGAACTCTGTAAGGAACTGTGATTTTCCAATAAGAGAGTTGACATTTACCTTTGCCCATAAGCTCTTATGTTTATATAGATTGAGAAATACTATCATTGGCTGCCATCCATCTTACCTCCAGGAACAGAATTGTCAATTAGCCATTACCATAGATTCTCCAAGGTCAAGGATCCCTGATTGTTACTCTGGTCTTGCTGACTATTACAGAATTATATCCATGTTGCCTCTGATTATTGAGTGCTGAAACATGGTCTTTGCTATTCTGAGATCATATCATTCGTATTGCCATTAGAGAATCCCATGAAAGTCACATGGTCCTATGGAAGACATTTTACTATTCTTCTTGGCCCAAAGAAAACAACCTCTTTGAGTTTCTCAATGATGCCTCAGTGAAGAAAGGGTCTTGTAGTCCCTCCTGAGAACAGAATCAACTGATAGATTCTCTGATCTCATATAATTCATCTATTCTGATCCTCCTACTTCTTCGAAATGACTGGCTCTTTCTTCAGTATTCTTCTAGGGCAGTCTGGGGCAGTGCATCTAAAACTTTATTTGATAATTAATTAGATCAGCTTTTTAAAAATTCCGAATAAGTGTAAGCACTTCGAAATTGAAATGTTGTTGATAGTCATGTTCAGCTTCCTACATACATGATTTATTTCTATATTGTTGTAAAATAAAAGACAGTCTTATGCTTCCTGAAATAAGCTCAATAATTATTCAAAGAAATAAAGACATCTTGGTATTTCTCTATGTTTCCCTTTTTGTCTTATTATTCCTCAATCAAGTCAGGTTTTTCTTTTTATCCCTTCATTTGCTCTCTTTTTTGTCCTTAAAGAAATAGTTTCTTTTTTGAAAGGACTTTATTTATTTCTTTGTCAGAGAAAGAGAGAGAGAGCACAAGCAGGGGGAGTGGCAGGTAGAGGCAGAGGGAGAAGCAGGCTCCGTGTTGAGCAGGGAGCCTGATGTGGGGCTTGATCTCGGGACCCCAGGATCATGGCCTGAGCTGAAGGCAGACACTTAGCTGACTGAACTACCCAGGCATCCTAGGAAATATTTTCTTGAGAAAAGATGAGTTTGAATGAAAATGCAATCAGCCTATATCCCCTACTCAATAAAGCAAGAGATTTCTAAATGGCCCCAGCAGGTGACATGTCAATGAAGTTGATATAAGGAAGCGATGATAGCATAGATACTCTTATTGCTTCGGGTCCTCCTACTCCCCACTGTTGGTTTTCTGCTCACCCTAGGCAGCATTACTGAGAAGGTGGGATGGGCTACAAGAGCATTTTAAGTGATATTTTAGATTTTAGAAAGCAACTATACTTTTTCTTTTTGTCTTTCCAATATTGTGATAATAGTTTGCTTTTCTTCTGTAGTATGGAGATGCACCAGTCATATCTTTCATGGTGCGGCTCCAGCTGCTGCCCTTCTGGATCCACTTCCACATTTGCATTAGGTCTCTGATCCTTTCAGCTGGTTCCCAGCCAATAACTGAGCCTGGCAAGGATACTAAGGCAGGATCATTCTGGCAAGATGTGGAACTCTTCCAATGGGCAACTTGCATAGGATTCTAATGAAGTCCAAGACTCTTCCAGCCCATTTCTCCTTTCTTCTCTCTGTCCTTTATTAGGTTTTAGTCCTAAACCATGGTTAGAAGGCTCTCTTTGCCTTCTGCTTCCTTCCCCGATATATTGCCCACATACCTATATTAGTTACCTATTGCTACGTAACAAATGATCCTGAAACTCAGCATCTTTCAACAACAGGCACTTATTTTCTCACAGTTACTGTGGGCCCAGAAAATGGGCATGGCTTAGGGAGGTCCTTTACTTCAGGGTCTCTCACATGGGTGGAATCAGGTGCCAGCCAGGGCTTGGGTCTCTTGAAGTTTGACTACAGAAAGACCAGCAAGATTTAGCTTCTGTGGGCTGTTCTACTGAGGATCTCTATTCCTTGCTGACTATTGGCTGGAGGCCTCCCTTAGTCCTCTGCTTCAGGAGTCTTCCCACCATGATAGCTCATTTAATCAGAGAGAGAAGTGAGAGTCCTTTAGCAAGATGGAAGTTACAACATTTTGTAGCTTAATCACAGAAATTATATCCCATTACTTTTCCATAATCTATTGATAAAAAAAAGTCACTTGACCAGCCCACCTATGGGTGACACAGGACATGAACAACAGCAGGTGGGGCAGATCACTGGGGACCGTCTGAGAGGCTGCTCACCATCACATTTTTCTATTTTTTTTTTTTTTCTATTTTGTTTTAATCATTTTTTTTCTTTCCAATTTTTATTTAAATTCTAGTTAGTTAGCATATAGTGTAATATTGGTTTCAGGAGTAGAATTTAGTAATTCATTACATACAGGTAACACCCAGGGCTCAACCCAACAATTGCTCTCCTTAATACCATACACATCTAATACAACCTTGGTGCATGCTTCTCAGGGGACCCATATTCCTCAGAAGACCCAAATTAACACATCTATAAAAACAAAATTCTAAAGATGTTTGATTCTAGCAAGGTGATAATCTCTCATTAGAAATGGATTTGTTGTTGTTGTAATTTTAATGTGTCTGGATAAAGGGGATTTAAAATAGGTTGTTTTGCATGACATATGCTGTTCTGTCACATTTACTGGTACAATATTTTCTTCTTCAATGACTGCAACTTTTAGTAGACATTTCATTTCTAGCACTGGTAAGGAGGGATTACTTATGCATTATAAATTAATAGATTCTCATTACCTAATTGGTTACAAATGCAGCAGAATTCAAACTGAAACCACCATAGGCAGGAGTACTCTTTCCTTGCTTTAGATAGATCTATGAGCTTGATGGTTTTTTTTCCTTCTGCAGATAAGATGATGTGTTTCACACCAGTTCATCAAACAAGTGCATCAAAGGAATTCCTGTCCTTGATAGCAGACTTCAAGGCTGATGTATATGCATGTGGGGTGCAAAGACTGAGTAAAGGTGAAAAAATCCTATGTACTTCATTTGTCCTAACAAAGTATAATGCTTAGGCAACTAACAAGAAATTGCTTTGAATCTCCACAATACCAGATTAATAGAGAATTATTATTTTTTGGGGGGGAGAAAGTCCAGCATAACAGAAGTAGGTAGAAACCATGGAAGTATTATTTTAAGTTTTATGAACAGGAAAACTACAACATACGGCACCAGAATCATTTCTTTTCTCTTAGTAAATATGTGAAGAGTAGTTAGAGCCTAGGTTTCTGCTCCAGCACCCTGACCAATCAGCCGTTCTTTCTATTATAATACATCTATTATGGATCACAGAATGACCTGAGGGAACTTGAAAAGTTGGCCAGGTTTCAGAGAAAAGTGGTCCATGTATCAAAAGAGCAAAGGCTGTATAGAAAGGTGAAGAAATAAATCAGAAAATCTAGGTATAATTTCAGGGATAAGGGGATTTTTTTTTTTTTTTTTTTTTTTTTTTTTTTTTTTTTTTAGCTTTGTCTGAAATTAGGAAGGAATGAAAACTGAAATTGGGAAAATATAAATTCAGACTGACTACCCAACCCAAGACACGGGGTTGAGGATTATTAAAGGAAATAGTGAAAGTTCATTATATGAGACAATGAAAACCTAGACCAGCTGCTGCAGTGTTGCAGAATGCACCCAAAGTAATCCTATCTGGGCTCCAGGGAGTAGGCTGACCTGGGTAGCAATTTCCAGCTTTAACTTGGAATCTCTATTATTGCATTAGTTTTGTGGGTTGGCTCCAGGCATAAAATAGTTTTCAATGGTGACTATTATTTCCTGTGGTTGAATCCATATTTCTCTGGGCTGCCTTGCATTCAAGGCTGCTAAAATCTTCTACCTGCTTCATGGCTCTGGGGAATCTAATAGAAATTTTCATGCTGCAGTATGGTCAGCTTGCAAAATAAGAAGCTTGCCGTGGGATATGTGGTGTTCATGACAAAGATATTCATCACTCATTGTTACCCGTGGGTTTAGACTGAACTAGAAATGTCTGACCAGAAACTCCTCCATGTACCCAAAGAAACACCTCAGATAGGAAAATGCCTTTTTTATGAAGTAAAAGATTTAGTGCTAAAGTGATAGGGAAAGGGCTCATGAGTTTGAATGAAAGTTTTGGTTAGTAGTGTATATATAAGGAAAGAAGAGAGGTGGATTACTTTGCATTCATGAGGATTTATGTAGTCAGTTCATTATTATTATTATTATGTTATTATTATGCAAAAATTTCCCTTTGTTTTCTTGGAGTTTGAACTCAAGCCTCAGTTCCTTAAAGCTCTATTTTGCTCAACTCCATAGTAGAGTGACTTCAAACAACAGGTTACAGGTGAGTGAGCTACTGTTAGCTTTAGCTCTTGAGGTGGCTCAGAGCCCATGGGACAGTCACCTTGGGCTAGAGATGATTTGTCTATTTACCTCAGTTGTTGCCATACAGCAAGTACTTGTTTGTTTAGCGTGTAGTAGGAAAATAAAATGGCAGGTAGGAAATTTCCAGATCCAGCTAGACTTCTTTCCATTGAGCAAATCATCTAACCCCTCTCTATAAAAACGTTGATGATCTCTGATGTTCAAGCATGACAAATCTGTAGAAATGCTCAATGTAGTCATGCTACCATCTGGTTATTACTAGTACTGTAAACAATTCATTATATCACATGAAAACCTTGTAAATATTAAATATTTTCATTGAAAGCAATGTAAATATCCATATATTCAACACTTGGGTAGATGTTTCATCTTAGGCACAGTGCTTGTGCTGTGTATACAGAAGTGACTAATTCACAGCTCATTGCCTTAGAAGCTCATCTTTTCGTGGTGACAGATCATTAGCAGAAAGTTATGTTCCATATGGTGAGGCTGCTGATGATGAGGTCTACACTCAAGATGCCTTGCCAAGGCACGGTGTATGCAAGCTGCTGGAGAGGCCTTCAGTTTGACCAAGGGGTGTGAGGAAGACAGAGAGGTCGGCAGGCTGCTTACCTCATCCTCAACTGGTTCTGCATCTGTGTCCTTCTGCCATTGTAGCTGAAACTTAGTCTTTACCCCATTGATTATGAAGGACCTAATTATACAACACTTCAGCGTCATCCCTCATCATGTCATTAGCAAAGATTCCCTTCTGGGTTCGAAAGGTAGATTTGGGTTTCCATTTTATGCATGAAAGTGCACATTGATGAAACACTAATATATAAAGGTCATGGGTCATTGATTGTGCTTGCATCTGCCTTTGGCTTGGAGGATGTTGATACAGTTATTTTTAACTTTTCAATGATTTAAGGCCAATGTAGTGATTCAGGGAAGAATGACTGCTACCTGGAATTAATGCTGGAGAAGTAGGAAAGTCTCATATTTTGAAAGAAAAAAGAAAGGTTTTTTTTTTTTTTTTTTTAAGGATTTTATATAAGAAGGTTCTTTGAATAATAAAAACAATGTGAATCTGTGCATACCTTTTTAAAATACAGCTTTGCTGGGGTGCCTGGTTGGCTCAGACAGTTAAGTGTCTGACTCTTGATTTTGGTTTGGGTCACTATTTCAGGATTATGAGATGGACACTCCCTCCTCCCAACCAGTGCTGTGTTGGGCTCCATTCTGGGTGTGGAGCCTGCTTAAGATTCTCTCTCTTCCTCTCCCTCTGCTCTCCCCTTTCCCTCTCTCCTTCTCTAAAAAAAAAAAAAAATAAAAAAAAAAATAAAAATACAGCTTTGTTATTTCCAAGTAATTATAGTATCCACTACTGCCAGGAAATAGCACTACATGATGGGCTCTTAAGCCATTCTGTTCCTGGGCTTGACTGACATTTCCCACTCACTGTTTGAACTTTGTCTGTTGGTTTAAACTCTTTCTCCCTCTGTTTTTCATCTGTGACAATGCAGGTTTGTAATAGGTCATATCTAGCAAAGGATTAAGTGAAACATATGTGCAAGGCACTTTACCAACAAGTGCTTAGCTTTGGAAAGCATTCACATTAGCCTTGGTATTCATGTTTTGGGAGCTCTTTCTTCAAAGTACTTTCACATTTAACATCTCATTTAATCTAATTTCAGCACAAAGGTTGTTAGGAGACTTTTGCTAATGAATGCTCAGACTGGATAAGTGGTTTGTCCAAGGAGACGTAGCCAATTAAGTGTAAATTCAGTGTTCCTCCTTTAAACCTAACAATCTCAAAACTAAAGGAGGAAAAATGATGGCTTGAGGATTCTCCTAGGCCTGGCCAACATTTTGCCTTTTTTTGTCAAGGCTTAGTCAAGTGATGTTTTAAGTCATTTTTCAGCTCTGTCATTTACTGTTGGCTCTGCTGTTGGATCTTAGACTCTCACGCTGGCTGGGTTGTGAGCTCCTTGAGGTCAGCACGTGGGTAAGTTCTGTAACATCTTCTGTCCTTTTCAGTGCTCAGCCAGTGTTCAGTCCCAGTCGCTCTGACTCCCAATGCCTGTGGTCTTAAGCATAGTCAAAACTGTGATGGGTAAATCACAGAACAATGTCAGATTAAAGTGAAAGTTGTGTTGCAATTTTCCTACGCAAGAGGAGCTGGAACAAAGGAAGCAGCATTATGACTTGCAGCAGGAAAGGAAATTCTCCAACTTGGCTTCTGTACCGACATGAAACTTTTAGGCACATTCCATGAAAATTTAACACAAGCACTTGTGTGATGGGCTCACTTTTTGGAAAGGAGAACCCCCAGGGCCTCAGGACTCTGAGCTCCATCCGAGTGGACATCTTTCCTCCTGTTCTCCAAAGCCCCCTTTACCAATGTCCTCACCCTGTTTCTGGGCACTTTGAGCATCCTCTGTGGGCAGCCTGCTGTAGCCTTGCTGAGATCATGATATGCTTTTATTTATTTACTTAGCCAATTACCTCACAAGGTCACCGTGATTATTTTTGTTATTCCTCCATTCACAAACTTACATAGAATTTGAATGATGATGGGTTGCAGCTCTGTTTTCCTCTTAAGCCTCTTGTTTTTAGGGAGCATTTTGCAAAGATGCAAGGTTTGTCAAGAACCCAAACATGTGCTACAGAAGCAAAGCCTCTAAAATCACTTTCAGTTTTCAATACCGTCCTGTCTTCCTTACTTGTTACCAGTGAGGCCGGGTAGATTTTGAAATTTACATGTATGTTTCTAGGTTTTAGAAGGCAGTAGGTGTGTGGACAGTCTATCATCTATATACCATGTATGGCCCCCACAGTGTAATTAAACACATTGTAGTAAGTGGGATATGTGAAAATTGCAAATAGTTTCATGTGCATTTAGTGACATTTTGAATTACACAATGTACTTGTGGTTGTCTGAGCTTTTTGGACTTTGGGACGGATTGCCTAAACATCTCTCAGGGCCACTTCCTCTCTGTGGCTCTGATTCCACACAGCGGTGCCCTGTGAAGTCTGGCCTCTCATTGAGACAGCCTCTCAGAAAGCAGGGAATGAGCTTGCTAACCTTCTGCTTTCCGCCAAGTGTGTTTGGGTAATTCAGCCACACTTTTCCATCACAAGTTTATCCATGTCTGGGAAAGGGAAAAGTAAGGACACCGATTTGGCTTTCTCTTCCTGTGTTTACTTAGTGGCTCATTTCCCCCCACTCTGCACATGCCCAGTAGAGGCTTCTCTTAAGTCATGCTGTCTTCCTGTGCTTTCCTATGGCTTCTAGGAAAATCTCTAAGATCTGAGCTTATTTATGCTCTACAGGATATATGCTGTTTGAATAATACAACCAAATTTAAGACTTAAAATTGACTTCTGTTTTAGTGTGTTCAGGCTGCTCTAACAAAGTACCATAGACAGAGGAGCTTGTAAACAGCATTCCTCACAGTTCTGAAAGCTAGAAATCCAAGATCAAGCTGGCAGATTTGATGTCTGGTGAGGGTCTGCTCCCTCATAAGTGGCCACCTTCTCACTATAATATAGGTAGAAGAGGTTATAGAACCCCTGGGATCCTTTTTTAAAGGGTACCAATTCCTTTCATGAGGGCCCTAATCACTTCCCAAAAGCCCCAACTCAAAACAACATCACTTTGAAGGTTAGGATGTCAACATAAGATTTTTTTTTTTTTTTCAAAGGAGTTGGCGCAAACATCCAGTCTATAACAACTTCTTTCTTTGAAGGTGGGTTCCACTTTCCTCAAGAACAAAAAATTAACAAGAAAGAAAATATTTTAGTTTAATATTCAATGATATTTTGCTCATTTTATCAACATCATAGTGTTTAAGAAGTTAAGTGAATCCCATGACCATGTCTTATATGTATACATATGTGTGTGTTTTTTGTATGTATATATATGTGAACAAATATATCTTGATATAGAACATTTCTAGATTATATAAAAGTTTATGGCAAAGTGGAGCCTTATATCAACATCATTTAGCCTAAGAGTCTTTTTACCTATGAACCATTTAAGAACTCTTATGGGCATCCCAGTTGTAGGAGTGCGCTTGTGGCAAGAGTTGTAAATTGCACATATTGTATTTAGCAGTGAGATGGTGTTTTCTACCTATAATTGCCTGGGTCTTCTATTCCCTTTAATCTATTATCTAATGAATCTAGAGGTAATGTATTTTTGAAGAGGAGGGATTAGCTGAACTATCTCGTGCTTACTCTTTCCTTCAAAAGTCAGTACTGGTCACATGCACACTCACACACACACTCACATACTGCCAAACTGAAAGCGAGCCTCTCAGACAGTCTTGGGAGGGTTGGTCATTGGGTAGTTTGATCTTAGAGAAGAAACGTTGTTCTAGGTTTTGGAGATCAAGATGGGAAGCAGCTGAGGGGCTATAACACTGAAATAGTAAAGTCCAAGTAACAGAGAACTTTCAGGAACAAATCTCCTCAGTCAATGTGAACTGTTCCTGTAAGGAGGCAGCCATGTCTACTCATCATTAACATGATTGCCTCAGTACACATTATCTGTGAAGGGTCCACTGAACTCACTGCCAACATTTTCAAGATAAAATATGTGGGCTGCTGACCACAGAGAGAAGAGCTATTTCCCCAGGTTTTCTCCTCTAGCCATAATAATATTACAGGGATCAGAGATTTTGAGCCCTGCTTCCTGTTAATATGAAGGGAGGATATGATGAGTCCTGACAAACCCACGTGTTTTAAATATAGTATGTTGGAACATTGAAAGAGGGACATCCTCATGCTATTTCATTTTTTTTTAAAGAACAAACAGCAAGAAACTGAAAAAGGAGGATGCATAAATTTATTCATTTGCCACTGTGCTGGAGGGGTTCTTCTTGTTTCAAAACACAGTGGGAGCTCTTTGTTGGACTCTCTGCTTCAAAGCAAACTGAGATAAAGTAGGTTCATCTTGTCCTATTTGAAAAGGATTATTTAGGGAGGCTCCATTAGAATCTTGTCACGAATCACAGTCAAGAGAAAGTGGTCCCAAAATGTGGGCATCAGGCTTAGCATTCTACAGTTTTTCTCAGATTCGGTAGAGGTTGTTCCTTGTGACACATTTTAAGCCTGTGCTGGTATGAGTTTACATGTAGACTGCTATAACTCTGCCCATATACTAAGTCTTTGAAGCCACACTTTCCTTTATGTCTATTATTTTCACCAGTTCTTTTTTTTTTTTTTTTTAAAGATTTTATTTATTTATTTGACAGAGAGAAATCACAAATAGATGGAGAGGCAGGCAGAGAGAGAGGGAGAAGCAGGCTCCCTGCTGAGCAGAGAGCCCGATGCGGGACTCGATCCCAGGACCCTGAGATCATGACCTGAGCCGAAGGCAGCGGCTTAACCCACTGAGCCACCCAGGCGCCCCTATTTTCGCCAGTTCTATCTTCTTTTCCCACTCTCTTTATTCCTATAGCTTCACTGACTTCAAAGAGAACATGAGAGAATAAAGAGAATAAAGAGTGAAGAAGGAGGAAATGACGTTTTTTTTCACTGCATTCTGTGTCCCTCACTGGGCGGTTTTTTGCCCGGCACAGGGCATGGTGTGTAAGAGAGCAGGATCATGGGTGCAGTGCACCCGTGTTTACATTCTAGCACCACCACTGAACAGCTGTGGCAACTTGAGCAAGTTACTTAACTTCTCCGTGCTGCCATTTCTGTGTGAAAAGGCAGGAAAATAGTGCTGACATAGTAGTTTTTTTAAAGGGTGAATATGATGTGAGGATTAAATGAGTTAATCCATTTCAAACATGTAAAATGGTACCCTAAATCAAGCATGCACCGCCGTTACAACTACTTCTAAGTTTTAACTTGTCCATTTGCACACACATTCTTTTCATTTTTGCTGCAATTGCAGTTTTTTCCCCCATCTTTTTCCCTGTGTTTTGTCTTTAAAAGGGGGCCCAGCGGGTGACGAAGAGTGATTGACAGGGTTCCAGGTCTAGGGAAGAGAAAGAGTGACTAAGACTGGCTAGTTTCTCCTCCTCCTGCCTTCTGGGGGGAACACGAAACTACAGTGAACAAGGAAAATTCAGAGTGTTAGGTGCATAGATGGAAACAAAACAGTGATAGAGCAGAGATTCATGAGGCTGGAAAGCATGGGGTTACTTCGAATGGAATGATTAGGGCAGTGCTCTCTGAGGAGATAACGTGTGAATAGCAATCTCCATGTTCCAAAGGAGGCAGCTGTGCAGAGTATCAGTAGAAGAACATCCCAGGAAAGGAACCAAGGATTAGCAAGTTCAAAGAATTCCTGAGGCCCAGACCAGACTGGTGTTTTCAAGGAATACAAAGGATAGTCAGCATGGCTGGAGCATAATGAACAATGGAAGTGTGATCTGAGGCCTGGGGGGATGGGTTAGAGGAAGATCATGTGAGCTTGCAAATGGGGCAAAGCATTTAGATGGAGAACAGGGTTTCTCAGCTGTGGCACTATTAAGATTTGGCCCAGATAATTTCTTGTTGTGGGGCACAGTCCTGTGTGCTAAAGTCCAATGCTGCTAAAATAGGATGTTTAGCAGCATTCCTGGGCTCTACCCAGTAGATCCAATAGCACTCACCTCAGTTGTGACAATTAAAAATGTCTCTAAGACATCGTCAAATGTCCCTGGAGGGGCAAAATTGTTCAATTGTTTGAGAACCACTGATTTAGAGTATTTTCAACAGTGAATGATATGAACTGATTTGTAGTTTCAGAATATAATTTATCAGTTTGTAGAGAATGGAGTGTTGCGAGTAACAGGTGGAGATAAGGAGACTGGTTTCTAGGAAATAGATGATTGTAATTGGAGTTGGGTGGTGTCAGCAGAGATGTATAATTAATATTACTGGCTAGTATTTCTTGTTAATAAGATGATATGAATAAAATCTTTGCAAAGATTTAGATATTATAAAGCAATAGCACAATGGCTGGCACATAGTAGGCACTCAGTAAAGTATGTTGAATGAATAAATGAATGACTGCTTTATGGTTGTCCCAATATAGTCACTACTCCCATGACCAGTTACAGGATAAGTCCATGGTCAAGACAGTAGTGACTTTGGCTTCATTTTTTTTTAAATGAGCTGGTAGGTAAGATTCTTTTGGTTGTTGAAGGTTGATTCTGTCAGTAGGGCAGGGCTCTCAACTACATACTGAATCAGAGGGAAGTCCTAAAACTAGTAAAGTCCCAATTCTTTTTGTTCTTTCCACTTTAGATGATTATGCCACATTGTAAACTTGACTACAGAAAAACGTGTATAGGTACTTGACCTATTGTTGGGGGAAGCAGCCATTATTTCTGGCAATGGATGAAAGCCTTTTCTTTTTGCATTTTGCATTCAAAAAATATTCTGGGGGGCGCTGGTTAAACATCTCACTCTTGATTTCATCTCAGGTCATGATTTCAGGGTTGTGAGATCGAGCCCTGTATCAGGTTCTGTGCTCGGTGCAGAGTCTGAAATTCTGTCTCCTTCCCTCTCTGCCCCTCCCACTGTTCACTTTCTAAATAGGGAAACAAAAATCTTAAAAAAAGGTTTCTGAGTACCAAAATCTTTTAACCTTCGTTGATAGAAGGGGCTCAGATCTGTATCAAATTTTTAAAAATCTGTTTTTTATTTGGAATGATTCTTGATGTTACTTATTGTGTAATATCCATCTGCCCATTAAAGAAGCAAAAATATACAAAAGTGGCAGGGTACATGGCACCACAGTGATGGAAGGAGGGCAAAAGGATTGGCGGCTCTGGTTGGAATATTTCTCTGGGTTTTTCTGGAGGATGCAAAGCTGTGCAGGAAAGCTCATAACAATAGATTTTCCTATGATATGTCTTTACTTTCTTCTGCCAACTGGATTAGAAATATTACAAATAAAAGTATTTCTCGTGGTATTTTCACATATCTTATGTGAAAATCCTAGTTCCAAGAAAAACAATGTACATGAAATATATAACCATAAAAGGCTCCATCTGAAAAGTGATCAATCTTTAGGGATGTTTGATTCATTTTGGGATTTAGGTAAAAGCCAATGTCTTTCAATTCTTCTATTAAATCTAAAGTACAATTGGCTTTAGGTGGTTGTCATTGCTTTGCCAGAGGATTTCTATACTAAGGGTCTCCTCCTAGTTCATGACACCTAGGGACTTTGGCGAATTCAACAAACCTTGCCTGAAGTACTTTTTTGAAGATTTTTTTTTAAGGAGTTGCTTTTTCTTAAGGATTTGAAGGGCAAAAAGACTTGGGAAAGGAAGTAAAAACACTAAATGAGATCAGACTCCTTAAATGAAGTTTGAAAACTTGAATGTGATTTCCAGGAAACACTGAGAAAGAGTAGAGCTCTTTATCAGTGACTGGAGGGCAGACTAGAAGAAAATGACGAAAGTCTTTTTCAATTATTTGGCAGTGCTCAGTGGGCTTGAACAGCTATTAAAATAACATGACTCTATGGGGAGCCTGGGTGGCCCAGTGGGTTAAAGCCTCTGCCTTCAGCTCAGGTCACAATCTCAGAGTCCTGGGATGGAGTCCTGCATCAGGCTCCTTGCTCCGCAGGGAGTCTGCTTCTCCCTCTGACTCTGCCTGCCACTCTGCCTGTGCTCACTCTTGCTCTCTCTCTCTCTGACAAATAAATAAATAAAATCTTAAAAAAAAAAAAAAAGAAACAGCTTTCATCATATTGACCACAAATATTCCCATTTATTGGCTCAATCCTTGACACGTATGGCCCTAAAATTTTCTGTATGTAAATAAATAACACACTTCTTATTCCACCACATTTAAAACCATCCAAACAGATATTTTACCGAAATTTATATATCCTTTATCTCTAACTAAAACAAAAGAAGAATCTTTAATTGATCTTGAGCTATGTTATATTCTGCTCCTCGTGATTTTGCTTCCCATCCTAATTCATTTTGGAATTAAAAACCAAAGTTTTGTGATCCAGCAGGTAGTACTGTTTTTTGGAAATTGAGAACAGCTGTATGTTATAAGAATTCAGTTCAATGCTGCTGAAATGTATGTAGTATTATATTTTCCTTCTAACCCCCTTGTAAGCCTCTGGAAGAATAACATACATCTATTTGTCAGCTAAACAAAAATGGTCCAAAAATTTTCACAACTAGTCATATCCTGAGTTTAACTTAAAATTTCACTATTTCATACAACTTAATTTAAGAGAGAGAGACTGACTGTGGACCATGGATGGGACGTAAAGTCAAATCAAGCTCCAATAAGAAGGTATCTTGACCACTAGGCAGATTAGTCCATGTTAAAACCAGAAAGACTTTTTTTTTTTTTTTTAAGATTTTATTTATTTATTCAACAGACAGAGATCACAAGTAGGCAGAGAGGGGAAACCCCCTCTGTTTGTGATCCAGCAGGTAGTACTTCTGGAAAGGGGAAAGCAGGCTCCCTGCTGAGCACAGAGTTTGATGCAGGGCTAGATCCCAGGACCCTGGGATCATGACCTGAGCCAAAGGCACAGACGTAACCCACTGAGCCACCCAGGTGCACCAAACTGGTAAGGCTTAACTAAGAGTTAACCTGGATTTTGATCTACTAGGAAATATACTAACTATGGTGGAGAAATAAAATTCTTCATTTTGGGATTCAGGGATAGGGAGGAGGATGTGTGTACATCTTTAGTAGTCTTTTATATTGATGCTCTGGACTCATTCTTCCCTCTTTAAAAAAAAAGCATATAATTATTATATGACCTAGGATTGACTTTCTGTAAATGTACATTTTACTGATAAGTTATAAATAGTTTATGATGATTTTAAATTAAAACCAGAAGTTAAATTTGGAACACGGAAGAGATAAATAAGTTAATTCTCAAAAATGTTGTGTCTTAAACTGTCCTATCATATATCAAATAAAAAACTCTCTAGAGACTCTATCTGGCTGTGATCAGAGCTATTCTTAGCAGAGCCCCTGTCTGTTCTGCTAGTTGGAATCTATGGGCTTTTGCTTTGGAAATTTTATAGTCACTGAGGCTGTTTATATTGAAATGTCCACTCTGGCTCTCACATTAATAATTATTAATGATATGATAATTAAAAGTGGAAGTTTAAGTTTCAGGGCATTTGGAGATATTTCAATAGAACCAGTATAAAGCATTGGTAATTATACATTAGGGCTATGTAATGTAATTACATACATTAGAGCTATGTAGATTGTAATGATCACAGAGGACATATAATTACCTCTAAAGGATTGGCAGTATGCTTAAGTGTGGGGATAACTAAGGGTGTTAATGACTGTTGGGTGAAAAAGGCTTTGAAAAGGAGGATTTAAAAACCATACTCCATGAATTTAAAATATTGGTTCCTGGGACGCCTGGGTGGCTCAGTTGGTTAAGCAGCTGCCTTTGGTTCAGGTCATGATCCCAGCGTCTTGGGATCGAGTCCCACATCTGGCTCCTTGCCTCACAAGGAGCCTGCTTCTCCCTCTGACTCTGCCTGCCACTCTGCCTGTGCTCGCTCTCACTAGCTCTCTCTCTGACAAATAAATAAATAAAATCATAAAATAAAATAAAATAAAATATTGGTTCCCATGTACCTTTCAGAAGCATAGAAGAAACAGCAAAACTGTCCTTCCGTAACCTCAGTTGCCACAGCTATAAAATGGGGGGGGGGTCGTTACTAACCAGTTGGTTACTGGTTAATGCAGTCCATTTTGTGGGGTGAGTATTAAAAGATGCAATATAGTCAGTGACTGACATAAGATGTGTAGTAGGTGCTCAATAAATGATTTATATTATTTAGGAGGCTGTGAACAGAAAGGTTCAATGTCCTTGTTTTATTACCTACTAGCTTTGTGATAAGAGCATCAGTTTCTTAAGGTTTTTCTGTCATCTGTGAAATAGGAAAAATGACACCAAAATTGCAGGCCAGTTTGAGGAGTGAAAAAAGTTTATAAACATAATATTCATAAAATATTATCTAGCAGGTGGTCAGCTGTAAATAATGGCAGATTTAATTATAATCGTTAACATAATAATGAACAGTAACATCACGCAGTCTTGATATGCCTCACTTTTTTAATCTCTAGAATTAAATTTCCCTAGAGTGAAAGTGCTGTTTGTATCAGGTGGCAAAACTGTAAAGAAAATCCCAGCCATTAGCTCTAACTGTGTAGTCAAAGGAGCAAAGACTTTGGAAACAAAAAATACTGCTCAGTGGGGATTTAGCTTTTGTGTTTTACCGGGTGGCTCGTGAATGGGGATAATAAGTATTATTCTCTTCAAAGAAATATTATTTTGTTTTTATGTTTTTAAAATGCTTTGAGGCAGACACCAGACTAAGTCCTGAAGATCTAGCAATATAATTTTTTAATTTTTAAAATTTTTATTATTTTTTAAAGATTTTATTTATTTGACAGAGATCACAAGTAGGCAGAAAGGCAGGTGGGGAGGGCAGGCTCCCTGCTGAGCAGAAAGCCCCATGTGGGGCTCAATCCCATGACCTGAGCTGAAGGCAAAGACTTAACCCACTGAGCCACCCAGGTGTCCCCATACATATTTCTTAAAAATTTTTGAAAAATTTAAAAAAAGATTTTATTTATTTATTTGACAGAGAGAGAGATTACAAGTAGGCAGAGAGAGAGAAGGAAGCAGGCTCCCTGTTGAACAGAGAGCCTGATGCGGGACTTGATCCCAGGACGCCGAGATCATGACCCGAACCCAAGGCAGGGGCTTAATGCACTGAACCACCCAGGTGCCCTACATATATATATATTTTTAAAAAGCTCTTACTATTTCAGTCATTTCTGTCTTTTCTGTCACATATTCATTGTTTTCATGAAATTGCTTTAATCTTCATTTAATTCACATACACACTGGACTAGGCATGTATTATGCCTATTATAACCCCAGGAGTGGTCAGTGTTAATTACCATCTTAATATTTAGTGACTGATTTTCAAACATATAAAACAAAACAGTGGTGAATGTAGGAAGCATCAACAAGTTAGCTAGCTAGTACTAAATCCCTCCACACATCCACAGAAATACTTTCAAAATTACCTGCAAAGTTAACAGGAGTCCTCAAGGTAAACATTGCATTAAGAGAAACACTCTTCCATCCATGTCTTTATGTTTTTATAGTCATTTGTATCTATGTCATAGGCCAATTCATGCTATTATGCCTCTAAGGAGAAATCTTATACGTGGATACCCTTATTTCCATTGCTAGAGCTCCTCAAACATAACCAGACAGAAACGTAAGATAACCAATCAACAGGTAATATTCGTAATTATAGAGTTGTTACTCTGCATGGTCATATATATAGATATAGATATATATATATATATATATCTATATCTATATATATTTTCACACCTTCCCATATGGAACACCAAAGGAAAAACAAAACAAACTAAACAAAATATTGAGAGTGAATGGGATAAGTAGCAAAAAGAGTTGGTGTTTTTTAGATATTCTGAGTGTCAGTTATTATCCTGAACTTTAGAGGGGCAACAAATGGAATTTTTCTTTTGGGTGGAAGAATTGGATTCCTTCGGAAACTCTGAATGCTTTTTGGGATCAAGGTCAATGTTTGACACCCTATACATTTGGCAGTGGGGCAGGTTAATGTTTTTAAACTGAGATTGTACAAGGCAGAGAATTTCCAGTCTGTTCTGATGTTACCAGGACTGTTAATATGGGGATGAAAGGCATCCGAAGGGACTCTAAGGAGAGGCTTTCTTTTCATTTCCCTATTTTAGGTAGGGGCAAAAAAAATGTCAGCTATCAGCAACTTCATATGGTCCTCCTAGTATGTGAACCAGTGGTGTTAGGTTTTGTTTCATTCCTAGGAGGCTCTCTGAATGAAAACATGACATGCTGAAAGGAAAGATATGAAGGTCATTTTCTCAGTCCATTGACAGAACATTTAATCATTGTATTTACTGGTCTATTATTTTAACTGTGAAGATCTTATGCACAGAAAATGATTTATCTTTCAGGTCTCAGCTCAGTTCCAATTTAACTTTTACAGAGAACGGTTCTCAGCCTCTCTACCTCTATCTGTATTTTCTCTCCAAGGAATGCTGATCATAATTTGTTCATTTATGAAATATAATTTATTAATGCAGTTGTATTAACGTTTACAAACTAATTTCTTTCTCTGGACTAAGAATAATCCATAAAATTATAGGCTCCTCAGTCCTAGATTGGCTCTTAGATATTTGTCATGCAAAATCTGAGAAGAAGTGGTGAAATTTGCTAGCTGTTAAAACAATCTCGAAGGTAGGGGAGAACTAATGGGATGGGGATAGGGTGAAAACGAAAAAGGAATAGAAGCACAGAGCATTTGTCGTAAGGTATCTAGTAATATTTAACCACACACACATATATTATTTAAATATATTATTTATTAAAGAATATGTATATTTATATATTATTGCTATTTATTTAAAAAATGACCAATGCTTTGAACATGCTTTATGTCTAGAGAGAAAAAAAATTGGTAAAATATTAGACTTCAAAAAGTAGAGTTAATATGGTACTTCGCATTTCAAATCATAAAATATCCATGTAAACTAGATACCATTAAATTGAAAACTGTTTCAAAACTTTGCAAAATGTGCTCTTTATTACAAGGTGTTTTGCTATATCTGGCTATAAGTAATAACAGCCCATCAGAGAACTATGTATTATTGACAAGTCTTTGGCAAGAAACTTCCATTCTTTTCAGATAGTAATTTGGTGGCAAAATGCAACCATTCTAGGTATAAATTGCATAAAAATAAAAAATGTGTGGAGAAATTTACCTACATGATCCTAAATTGTCCACAGGGGAAATTGAGTTAGTGAGCATGGGGGAAAGTATTTTGAAGAGATGGGTATTTAAATATATAGAGGTATAATACACATTTGAGTGTGAAATGATTTTATTTGAAAGGTATAAAGTTTGAGTGGCTCAGGTTCACACGTATAATACTTAAAGAATTTTTATTTGTATAAATGTTGGATTGGGTCCAACTGCTTGATATATACCTTTATTGTAAAGGAAATTTTCCTAAAGTCAGATTGCTTCCCTAACTCTGCCTTTTAAAGAATAAAAAATGTTAAAGTTTATGTATGAGCGCTGACTTGGACTCAGCAGAAATAGAAAAGCAGAAGGAAATGACTATCATGCTAAACATAGTGCCACCACTGGTACATTTACCAGCTCATCATCTTCTAGGCTATTTTATTTGCAAAAATTTGTCCTACAGCTGACTGTTTTGGACACCCTAAAAAGAGGGCACAATCATGACGCGACGAGATGTAGGATTTCTGGTGATAGTTTAACACTTTATATTCCCTTTAAATTCTTACATCTTTCATCAAAGAAACGATTTAGGACAATTCAAAAGAAGGTTTTTAATATAATAGCTATGAGAGATAAAAGCACTCATTGACTTTAGAGGTGAAATTAAGCTGTTCGGAAATAAGGATTTTTTTTTCCCAAGTCAAATGCAAAGGCAGGGCAAGGTTGATAGTTAATCTTTTGAATAATTTATTAGTCTATACTTAGTCTTAACTTCCTAATTTCTTAAGGGAACTGATTTGTAAGGGAAGTTTTCTCTTTCAGACCAGAATTTCTTCGAAATCCTTCTCTGAAGCTTTACCAGAGCAGAAATAATTTGAGATGACTCAGTATTAATTTATTATACCAAGCAGACAGGCTTTTGCCTAGCAAACCTAAGTCTAGTCACCTAATGTTGTTCAGATGTCATTTTGAAAGGGGAAGCAGGTTGGACAAGTGACACAAGGTAGAGGTCCCTCTCAATATAAGAATTTAAGAAGTGAGCTGCTTTCTCATTCATAGTACTAGTGAAAGGGAAATCCAAGGATTTGGTTTAAATAGATTAATGGGCTGCTAAATTTTAACACTGTTGACAGTTTGTTTTGGCACATCAAGAAGTGCTATAGTATTCATGCACAGTAAATTATGAGAGATTAGTGATCATCCAATTTAGGATGAGCTAATGGTATATTTGTGTCAGAGAACTGAATTTATGCAATTATATTTCCCAGCACTAAGTAAGAATGCCAGTCTTGGGAAACTATGAAATGGCTGCACAAGAACCCAGGGGGAGAACGTGGTGGTCATCAAGGCCATGAAGACACAGACTACCTTTCATGTTTTAATTTGCACCAGTGCATTTGAGACCTAAGAGCAGAAGCTGTTCTCTAGCATCTGTCAGACAAGCCCATGTGTTTTATTGTGTTTGTTTTTTGTTTTTTTTAGAACATAAAAAATTGTAAAGCATGAAGACTTGCTCAACAGCTGGCCTACAGTCTTTGCTGGGTGAAGCCCCTTCCTAATTCTATATTTGTTAGTATGGATTTGCGGGAGTCAAATTCTCATGTTTTGTGAATTCAGGTCTAGAAGAAATTATAGGATAAAAATTAGGCCATTCTTTAAAAATAAAATCTATTAAGGTCATTATTTAATCCCAAGCCATCATACTATATTTGGCTTTTCCTTCCAAGTAAATAGTATTCAGGACATTTGCCATGGCCCTGACTCTGCAAGACGAAGTCCTTTCTGTCTTACAGGAGAGACAGTGTAAGGGCCTCTTATTATTGTGTTTTGGATGTGCAGCACAAATCCACTTACTGATTCATCTTTTCTGCTCTTCTAAGGGCCTCATTCTGTGCAGCAATAGAATCAGACAGGATCCTTTGTTCAATCATTTATTTATTCAGTAATATTTATTATCAGCTCTGCACTAGATATTACTATAGGCCACTGCTTTCTAATGTGGAAGTCACTAACCACATGTACCTATTTGAGTCCTTGAAATATGGCAACCTTGAACTGAGATGTGTTCCAAGTACAAAGTATTCACTGGATTTTACAGATATAGCACAAAAAAGAAGGTAGATTATGTTAATATTTTTTATATTGGTTATCATTTAACATGTAATCACTATAAACCTTGCTGAGAAACTATGTGAGCAGCAAATATCATTTTATTTAGCAATATCTACAAAGCATGGAGATGGAGGCTCTGAATGTCTATTAGAGCTAGCCTGTCGTTGGCAAAAGGTGACAACCACAGGGTTCTCTCATGGCCAGAGCCACTTTGTCTAGATGCAGGGATCCTAAGAGAAAAGATGCTGACCTGAGTATGCCCAACTGTAGTGGGTTAAGTGGTGCCCCTCACCCCCCTCAAAGATATGTATACTTCTAAATCCCTGGAATTTATGAAGTTGGCCTTATTTGGAATAGGGGCTTTGCAGGTGTTTAAGTTATGGATCTCAGTGTGAGATCATCCTGCATTATTTGAATGGGCTCTAAATCCAATGACACATAACCTTATAAGAGACACAAGAGGAAAGGTCAGGACCACAGAGGACAAGGCCATGTGAAGAAGGAGGCAGAGATTGGAATTATGTAGTCACAAGCCAAGGACTAAGTGGATCTACCAGGAGCTGGTAGAGGCAAGGAAGGATTCTGCCCTGGAGCCTGCAGAGTTAGATTGGCCCTGATACTTCAACTCTAGACTTCTGATCTCCAGAACTGTGAAAAAATACATTTCTGTTGTTTTAATCTATCATGTTTGTAGTAAATAGTAATGGCAGACCTTAGAAACTAATACATCCACTCTCTTTTTTTTTCTGTAACACATGATTTGATAAATTTGGTTTTTGAGAAGAACCAAAAGAATTACTTCAATCTAAGGTCCTTTATATGGAAACAAAGACACTTCTTTCCTGTAAAATGATGGGCTCTTTGTTTTTTTTTTTTTTTTAAATTTAAATTCAGTTAATTAATATATAGTATATTTTAAAGCATATAGTGTATTATTAGTTTCAGAGGTAGAATTCAGTGATTCATCAGTTGCATATAACACCCAGTGCTCATTATCATATGCCCTCCTTAATGTCCATCATCCCATTACTCCATCCCCCCTACAACCTTCCCTCCAGTAACCCTCAGTTTATTTCCTATGATTAAGCATCTCTTATGCTTTGTATTCCTCTCTGGTTTATGATGGGTTTTTTGTACCTTTCTAGTTCCCAAATACATAGGTTCAGCTTAATTTTTTTACTCACATTATTTCACCCATGTTCTCATCCTTTTAGTCTGTGACAAATGCCATACAACCTCTTCTTATAACCTGATCCAAGATTGAAATAACCCCTCCATTAATTGCTCACCATGTTATTACTGTTTATTTCATTTATCAACTAATATTTTGCAAATCACATCTGTAGGACAATACATTGCAATATATTTCTTGGGATACATTGTGAACAAAGCAAACAAAAATCTCTGGCCTTTTGGATCTTAATTTCTAGTAGGGGCAGCGAGACAATAAATGATAGCAACAAATAACATTGCATATTATAGACTAATGAGTATTGTAGAGAGAGCATAGAGAAGTAAAGCAAGGTAAGTGGATTTAGGGGTACTGAATGTGTGGGAGGCTAGCTTGCAGTACGAGATGAAGTAGTCAAAGTGGGCCTCATTGAGTAGATGGCATTTGCACAAAGACTTAAAGGGTTAGCCAAGCAGAATATCTATGGGAACAACATTACAGGTAGAGAGAACAACTACAGCAAAGACTTCAGGGTGGGAGCATTCCTGGTATGTGTGCAACAGGGTCCAGTGTGGTGGGAGTAAAGTGAGCAGAGGACAGAGTTGTAGGAGAAGAGGTAATGGGCGTGGGGAACAGCACACAGGTCCCATTAGGCTATGGTAAGGATCTGGCATATCTCTTGAGTAAAATGCAGAGTGCTTAGAGATATGAGTAGAAAAAAGTCATATTAAGACTTAAATTAGAAAAATTATTTTGGCTGCAGTGCTGAGAATGGGCCATGGAGGTAGCTGGGTGGAAACAGGGATAGAGGCAGAGATATCTATTAAGAGGATGCTGCAGCTGAGAAATAATGTTGACTCAGACCTTGGGGAGCAGTGGACATGATCCGGAGGAGTGGGATTATGGATACAATTTGAAGGTATAGTCAATAGGGTATGAAAGAGTAAGAGGAATCAAGATTGATTCCATGACTTTGGCCTGAACCTCAGGAAGGATAGAGAGAGATGCTTTCAGTGAAAGAAGAAAGGCTGTAGAGACAGCAATTTTTGGGGGGAGTGGGAGGGAAAGGTATTATTCATTTTCAAGTAGAGTTTCTCATTATTATGTAATTAGCCTGAGCTAGTGATTCTATTAATAAGCAAATTAGAAGGGATGCAGGCATAGTTCAGTTTCCACTGGACTCAGGGGTGTTCTTGGCTTACCCCATTATGGTAATGACAGAGATCCTAGCTTTGCATTTACTTCTTATTAGTCTGACCATATAAGATCCTGAGGACCTGCATATGGTCTCCTGAAGTTACTGATTTTATATTTAGCACTTCTAGCTGACCTTCATTCCTTCCTTCCTCCAACATGATAGATTCTCTTTTTAATTACTAATAGCTGCCTTTCACATTTTTCTAAATGCATTTCAATTTTCTTTCAAGGAATTGTCTCCCTTATTATTTCCCACATTTTTGGTTATCATCTTAGTGCTTCTTTAGCCTCCCATTCATTCCTTGGGCCTACAATAAGCTTCTTTTTTTTTTTTCCACTTTATTTATACATATTTAATTAAGATGAAATAGGCATAAACCATAAAGAAAAAAAATCAGTTTAAAGTGTCACTTCCATTTTGTAGGGAGGGGTCAGGAAATGGAACAGATTACCTGGGAAACATCCTAAGACCACCCCAAAGTAGTGAGGTCACAGAATATTAAAGACAAAATTAAGTATTATTCCACTTAATCTACAAATGAATAAAGGGAGTCAAAACTTTATCCTACTTGGTATAAGAATTTTTACATTTAATATATAGTGAATCATTTCTCAGAAAGTAATACCGGTAAGTTTTAGAAGAAAGAAATTTCCATTACACAACTGACTAGAAAATCTCAAATGCAACTAAGCAGCTATGCTATAGCTCAGTATGTACCATTACAGTGTTCTGGGCTAGTGTACATTTCAGTTTAACACAGAACTGCATTTTGGGTTTTAGAAAGGCAGCAATAGTTATATTTTGGCTTTTATTCTAGATGCTTAACACAGTTAAGGCGACAGTTGAAGCATATTAAGTAAAGGTAGTTCTAATTAAATGATGATCAACACAATCTCTAGCAACCTACATACACTGTATAATGCTTACATGGAATGAAACCAGTGTACTTAATTGGTATTTTACACGCACACACACTCACACAGAACTAAAAAAACATCAAAAGCAGTCATTCTACATGTACTATGGCTACACATTAAAAATGCAATTATACCATAGAACTAAAGTAATATGAACAGCACTACTTGATATGTAAGATAAAGGTGACTGGTTCTAACACAGAGCTAAGCCTGTATCAGTCATTCTAATCATAATGGCTTGTAAAAGCATCGGGTTTCCAGTAGAGAAACTACTCTATGAAAATCAGTTAAAATCTGTCCAAAGTTTCACATCAGTAAAACCAGGATAAGGCTACAATGATCTTGAAGTGTGAACAAGATATCCAAGCAGAACAGTAAGATTCCCAGCCATAATGTAAGATAGAAAGGTCTTCATGCAGCATATGCTCTCTGGCTCCTAGAAAGCTTCATGTGCATAATATAAAGTTAAGTTGCCCAAGAAGTAAACTGGAGTTCAGTGAAGTTTCCATTGTGCCATGACTTTTAAACCTCAGGAATGGTATGATCCATCAGGCTTTTCATAATGCTTGGTGCCATCCGTTTAATAATATGTTCAAAGATAAAAGCAGGCATGATTGTAATAGTAACTACAGTCTCAGATGTTGACAGTATGTCTGCAATTTGAGAATCCTTCAGCCCAATGACATTCTGCCCATTGACTTCACAGATGTTATGTTCTGTGAGAAGACCATTTCTGGCTGCAGAACTATCTTTCACTATGGATGTTATCTTTCCATTTTTAAAGATAAAGCCAACATGTCCAGTACTATCCTTATGCATGGTAACTGTCCGTTCAAAGGGCCTGTCACGAACAGTCATAGTAATCTTCTCTCCAAAAGCCTGTTTGAGTACCTTGTGTGCTTTATCAGAGCTCCAGCCTGCACAGTTTTCCCCATTGATCTGGAGTACTTGGTCCCCAAATCTCAGACCAACCAATGAGGCTGGAGAATTTGCCTGGACCAGCTGAACAAATATGCCATTATCTATTGATTTGAGCCTGAGCCCAATTTTTCCATCTTGATCCTTACACAAAATGACTTCACGAATCCCTTGCTTAATTTCTGCTCTACGAATTCCAACATCATTCCCAGTTACAGGAGCCACCATATAGTTCATACTAGAAGGTCTTGCCACCAACTGCCCCTGAACTGGTGCTCCAGGGACCACGGCCATATTTGCACGGATTTCTTCTTCATTTAAACTCAGGCCCATGTACTGGGAGAGCTCCGGATACAATTTAGGATAGAGATTTCCATCTTGAGAGATGGGAGCAGAAGCTTCAGACAAAATTGCTGGGTTGCCAGGGTTTGCACAAAAGGCAGTTTGAGCCTGAATAACTTTGTCTACCTTCAGGTCTTCAAGAGATGGGTACAGAGACATTTTTGCAGGATTTTTCTAGGCCACAAGGACCCGCTCGCCGCCGTTGCCGCCCCGCCGCCTCCGGTAACTGGCCCCTACAATAAGCTTCTAATAAATTTCCTTTTTTTTTTTTTTAAAGACAAAGTTGTTTTTTATGATTATGATGAAGAACCCTTGTAGATAGAGATACATGAGAGAAAATATGACTTTAAACATTAGAATTCTATATTACAAAGGTTGTTGTAATGCTTAATTCAGAAAGGTAATTGATATATTTTATATGGTTTCATGTACAGTGAACCTCATGAGCTTTTATCCTATGACACTGTCAACAAATATTATCCAAGAATTCAATGGGAGGGCTGCTGGTGAGCTCCCTAAACTGAGATTTCTTTGCTCAGACTATTTAAGCTCAACTGGGTTCATGTGCTTAGTTGTCTCTATAAAGACAGGACTGAGGGGGATTTTGCATGGAGTAACAATTCAATCACCATTGGCATATATTCACTCATTTCATACCCTTCAGCTTTGTTGCTGAACTGGTAATTTATTCTTCTTTTTGTCTTAGGTTTATTTTTATTGCTTTCTTTGGTCCTGCCTCAAATTGTTTAATATAATGAATACATTGATAAAACCAACCCTAAGAAGAAAATGATTCCATTTCTGTCTCTTCTTTTAGATCCGGAGGCTATTCATTCTTAAATCCTGAGTTTTATCTTGAGTGAAGTTTGACAAGTTTTTATCTTGTCAGTCCAATGGACCTTTTGATTTAAAAAAAATATATATTTAGGCCATTTAACAAAGAAATTGTGAATTAAGAATAAAGGGATAGTGAAAAACAGCTATGGTAGAAATTTTAATAAGACTTTAAACAGTATTTGCATTATAAAAATGCAATCCTTTTGAAAACTTTGATGAGTAATTTCTTTTTTTTTGGAGAATATTGACATCTTTCCTCCATAATTACAAAAAGTTTTTATGTTTAGACTTATCAACACCAGTGACAATGGTTATTTCTGTGCTTTTTTCATTTATACATTATATATTTCCTTCCAAAGATCTTTGTACACAGAGTGGTTCTAGCATTTTTTTCACTTATAAATTACCTTATATGAATTATATCAAGTAAATTTTAGTGCGTAAACATCATAAAAATTGAGGGAATACTTATCTCTTTAGCAAAACAATATGGTCCAGATTCTTGTGAACCCTTTTTACAAGATGAAATATTTAACATTAAGTGATTAACTCATAAGAATTCTGTATTTCCTCATTGTTAACCACTATTCTAAGCAGTTCAGATATATTAACTCATTTAATCATTTAATCTTTATGGCAATCATGTGGAGTAAGCACTATTAGTATCCCATTTTATAAAAAAGGAAACTGAGGAACATGGAGGATCAGTAACTTCCAAACCAGTGCTGGTTTTCTCTATCAGTATACTAGTATATCTTTGGTATGCCACCTGGGTCCATCGGATCCAGTATTAGTTCTTGAGTTTCTTTTTTGATCACTGTATTTGTAAAGACTGATATTTCATGAATATTATGCTTTCTTAGAATTTCCAAAGAACAAGAGAGGAGCTAGCAAAAAGAAGTCTGGATATACAGAAGAGAGAGGAGTAAAAGATCAGACTCAAGTGGGAAGGGAGAGACATACAGGTTCAAATGGAAGAAGTACTTTGGACTAATGAATTATTTTACTTATTCAACAAATATTTGTTGATGTTCTACTATTACTGGGCCCTTGCCAGACTCAGAATAAAGCAGCGATTATTATAGACATGAGTCCCAATCTTCATGCAGCTTAGAGTATAGCAGGAAATATGGACATGAAACCAGTAATTACAAGTATGATAAATGCTATGAAAAAAGAACCATATTTTTGGGTCTCCTTGCCTAAATACTTTCCCTCTAGTTTTCTTTAAGCATTCATGAACCCCAGGGCTCTCTCCTGGGTGCTCTCATTTTTTTCACTTAAAGCCTCTCTGAGGAGCTGCACCTAAATCCAAAGGTCATTTAGCTAGTTTACACAGTTGTTTTCCAAATATGCATCTCTTGGTCTATCTCTTTCCTGAGACTTGGACTGATATATTCAGCTGTATGTTCTGACTTTATCTACTGAAGTCTAGTGGCATTTCAAACTCAACAGGACTGAAAACGAACTCATTTTTTTCCTCAAAAGCTGTTTCTCCTAATGTATTCCCAATGGTAACAAGTGATGATATGATCTAACCATTTCCCAAGTGGAAAACTTAGGGGTTTCTAGAAACACCTCCATTTCCTTCAGCTTCCACCTCTAATCACCACAGAGTAGTTCTATCAGTTGATTGTTTCTTCTTCCCATTGTCTTATTTCAGGCTATCATAGCTTTTAGCCTGTATTTCTGCAGTTACCTTTTGTGCTAAATTATACAAGTAAGTGGTAGGGTTCCTGATTTGGTTGTATATTCTGTTTAATGGTTTTGATCAGAAAGTATCAATTTTACTATTCTTGCTTTTTGAAATGTATTAAAGTTTTCATTGTACTGTCATATATAGTTAATTTTTGACAATGTACTACTAGCATTGGAAAAAGTGCATTCTTGGGGTGCCTGGATGGCTCAGTGGGTTAAAGCCTCTGCCTTTGGCTTGGATCATGATCCCATGGTCCTGGGATTGAGCCCCGCATTGGGCTCTCTACTCAGCAGGGAGCCTGTTTCTTCCTCTCTATCTCTGCCTGCCTCTCTGCATACTTGTGATTTCTGTCTGTCAAATAAATAAATAAAATATTTTTTAAAAGTTCATTCTTTAATTTTAGGATATAAAGTTGGAAATCTATGTTGCCTTAATAATTATTTTTTTGAGGTGATTCCTATTAATACTTTTATTTCTGCTTGATTGTCTATGGACAGAGAGAGGTAAAATAAAATTTTGACCATTAAGGGTTAGTGTATTCTTCTTGTATTATTTTGCCTACAAGTGTCAATGATTATTTAAAGTTCCCTGTGATTTAAATTATTTCTGTGGTTTCTTTCTTTGTCTTCTCTCCAGGCAACAAGAATCAGACTCTGCAAGATTGCTTGCCATGCAAAGTCCATCTCATTGACCCTGCTTTACCAACAGATCATTCCAGGGAGAGTAAGGAGTTTGCACGACATCTCCTTATTCCTGGTTTCTCTGGGTCCAGGTAAAGTCCTTGAACACATTTTCTATTGTTGCAAATAAGGTCTTATTAGGGTGGCCCTCAGGGAGGATCACCTGTTCCAGAGAATCATCTCTGGCTTTGTCTGAGGTGCAGCTGCAGACATCTGTCTTCCTTGGAGTGTCCCTCACCATGATAAAGACATAGTCCCTGGGGGGGCGCCTGGGTGGCTCAGTGGCTTAAGCCTCTGCCTTCGGCTCAGGTCATGATCTCAGGGTCCTGGGATCGAGTCCCACATTGGGCTCTCTGCTCGGCAGGGAGCCTGCTTCCTCCTCTCTCTCTGTCTCTCTCTCCTTGCCTCGCTGCCTACTTGTGATCTCTCTCTGTCAAATAAATAAAATCTTAAAAAAAAAAAAAAAAAAGACATAGTCCCTTACTGTGATGTTCACTATATCTGGGAGCCTTTGTCATCTATTGTAGTTCAAAGTATATATACAGTTATGTTGATATGGTATTTGTGTTCCTGTTTCTCATTCTATTTGTGGTTTAGGAGTAATTTTCAAAAGGAGAAAGGAGTAGCATTTTTTAAAATTCCACTATATAAAACCCTAACATACCATTATTGTCAAGCTGGCTTCTCTATCTGCAGACTTGTTCTCCAGTTCATGTTCAACACTGCTTTCAGAGTAGATGTTCTCAATGAAAGACGAATCAGGGCATGTGCTTGCTTAAGGCCCTTCAGTGACTTTCTACCACCTTCAAGTTACAGTTGAAACTCCTTCACATGACCCAGGAAGTTCTGTATGGTCTGATGCATGAAAATCTTTAGCCTGATTTCCTTCCTCTCTCCTTCTCAACATACACACCATACTGAACTATTTGTAGTTTCCCAGTTGTCCCATGTTCTTTCTGCTGCCTTGTTTTTGTATATTCTGTTTCCTTGACCAGGAATAGATGCTTATATCTGAACCCAGCTGAAGTATTGCATTCCCTGGTTTCTTCCTCATTCTAAGGTTTCTCCCTCATTCACAGGCCTTGAGTGTGTGCTCTGATAGCATCCATGTCCAAATGTCATGTTACTCCTTTATTTATTGAATTTTTATTATGTACTAGATCCTGTTGATGCTCACTTAATGAACAAACACCGAAGTGTTTTCAATAGTCCAGGTGAGGGCATTTGGGTTCCTGATCCAAAGCAAGGAAAAAGTTGCCAAATGTGTAACATTTTTGAGGTGTAAGTGTTGAGCTTTTTTTTTTTTTCTTTTAAGATTTTATTTTTAAGTAACCTCTCCACCCAATGGGGGTCTTAAACTCACAACCATGGCATGAAGAGTTTTGTGCTCTGTTGACTGAGCCAGCCAGGCACCCCTGTAAGTGCTGAGTTTTGGTGATGGAAGGGTTTTAGCACAGTTTAGCTTTCTAGATTGCACAACAAATTAAGGCAATAAGGAGGGGATGAGCAGGGGAGAGTTAAGTTTCTGTAGCCCATTTTGAAATCAGCTGAAGCACTGTGATAGGGCACATGCTGGATTCCAAAAGGAGTGATAGACCATCTGCTAAAACTTCAAAGATTTGAAAAAATCAAGAGAGTGAAAACAGATAGGGTTTTTATGAGAAAACTTTGGGGAAAAGCTGTGTTTTGAGTCTCCCTTCTTTCTACCTGAAGTGGTGGTGGTGGTGGTGGTGGGGGGGGGGGTTGCTGCTTCTGAACTCAGTGTACAATGGCAATGACTTCACTGAGGGCCATGCAGAGAACTTTCTATGTGTGCCCTGAAACAGGAGGACACAGGGACTTGGTGACTGGCATGAACCTAAGAAAGCTGGGGAAGCTCATTGCAGCCAAGCAGATAGCTGCATCTGGGAAGCTACATTCTTCTCTAATAGAGCGCTCAAGATGTTTCAGGGACCATGACATTTGGAACTTCTGGTGGGAATGGCAACCTTGGGTGTTTTAGAAAGAATATGGACTAAGAGAGCAGTCCCTTGGCCCCTTCATGACAAGGGCAACCTCATGAAGGAGAAGCATTGCCCATTTCTGTGACAGAATTTGTAAAGCCCAACAGGGGACTCTTTGAGGAATCCACAACTGTCCGTGAGAGAAAGATCCAGGTGTAAGCACCTGCCAGGCCCAGAGAGTGAGAAGGCACCTTCTATAGTGACAGGTACCATCAAATATCCAATCCCTTCTATCACCCGCTTCCCCTCCATGGACATAGAAGGGAGAGACAAGAACTCCAGGCTCAGTTCTTCTGGGGCAAATGACCAACTCACAGAAGACTGAGACAGGGGAAGAGGAAGTGACCTAAAATTCAGTCAACTTTGGAGTTGTGAATAGATATTGGTCTGAGAATCCTAATTTCTGAATCTCAATCACATGATCTGAAAAGGACTTGAAGCTTCTGTCACAGGTAAGGTTAGGATCATTGCCACAGGTAGAAGAGGTTTAAAGCCACAGAAGGTTATCAACATAAAACTGTCCTATGATTACACCCTAGGGATGCTGCTTGTTAAATGTACCAACTACATGTATATTTAAGAGCATTAACTTACAAATGGTAATTGAAATAATAGCCTGAGATTGGTGGCAATGGTTGTTGAATAAGGTGACTAGAAGGTTTTGTTCAGAAGCCTGGAGTGTTGCCAATATGAATAGGATGAGCAGAGGGAGAAGAATGTAGAGAGTGACAGGGCATTCATTGCCAGAGGTGGAGGAAGGCAAAAAGAAAATGATATCATGGAAATAGAAGCTTATTCAGTTATTAATACAAATTAGGTAAAAGATATTTATTTATAGAGAGAAAATAAAAGCCAAAAACAATTATAAAACCTAAAAATAGTGTATGATATTTTTGTTCTAGTTAACTGTTTAACACCTCCATGTAGTATTTTCCTTAAGCTTTTGACTGCATGATTATTTGCCTCCTCCCCTTAGAAAGACAGAAAAATAAATCTGTTTTGGGGATGGCTGGTAAAAGCACAGCTTTTATTACCAATAAATTTAGTATTAAGAATTTTACTATCAGGAATTTTTATTATTATGAATTTCTTTTGGCTTTATCATTCATTATGATTAATAGCAAATAAATTTTTAGGATTAGTATCAAATTTTAGAAGAGTTCTCTAAAGTTTCTTTCATATGTGAATGCTAAGATTTCAGGACTTTTAAAATATTTCCATGTAGTTACTGTAGTAATTTAAAAACATGTTTACAAGTTCTTTGACTCATATCTCATTGAGAGGTAGAGTAGACTATGTTACTTACTCTTAAGTCAGGGTGGACCTGTGTCTGCTTCAATCAATAGAGTATAGTGGAAATGAAGTTCTGTCACTTCTGAGGCTCAGTCAAGATCATGCTTTTTGCTACTTGGTTACAGGAATACCTGAAGTTGGAGTCCTATGACTGGTTGTTTTGTTGGAGAGGATGTGGAGAAAGGGGAACTCTCTTACACTGTTGGTGGGAATTCAAGTTGGTGTAGCCACTTTGGAAAACAGTGTGGAGATTCCTTAAGATATTAAAAATAGAGTTTTGCGGGGCGCCTGGGTGGCTCAGCGGGTTAAAGCCTCTGCCTTCGGCTCAGGTCATGATCCCAGGGTCCTGGGATCGAGCCCCACATCGGGCTCTCTGCTCCGCAGGGAACCTGCGTCTTCCTTTCTCTCTGCCTGCTTCTCTGCCTGCTTGTGATCTCTGTCAAATAAATAAATAAAATCTTAAAAAAAAAATAGAGTTTTGCTATGATCCTGCAATTGCACTACTGCGTATTTACCCCAAAGATACAGATGTAGTGAAAAGAAGGGCCATCTGTACCCCAGTGTTCATAGCAGCAATGGCCACGGTCGCCGAACTGTGGAAAGATCCAAGATGCCCTTCAATGGACGAATGGATGAGGAAGATGTGGTCCATATACACTATGGAGTATTATGCCTCCATCAGAAAGGATGAATACCCAACTTTTGTATCAACATGGATGGGAGTGGAAGAGATTATGCTGAGTGAAATAAGTCAAGCAGAAAGAGTCAATTATCATATGGTTTCACTTATTTGTGGAGCATAAGGAATAACATGGAGGACATGGGAGATGGAGAGGAGAAGGGAGTTGGGGGAAATTGGAGGGGGAGATGAACCGTTGAGAGACTGTGGACTCTGAAAAACAATCTGAGGGTTTTGGAGGGGTAAGGGGTGGGAGGTTGGGTGAGCCAGGTGGTGGTTATTATGGAGGGCATGTATTGCATGGAGCACTGGGTGTGGTGCATGAACAATGAATTCTGGAACACTGAAAGGAAATTAAAAACATAAATAAAAATTAAAAAAATAATTAAAAAAGAAAAAAGAAGGTAGAATGTTAGAAGCATGACTACATAGAAGTGCCTGGGTGGCTCAGTATGTAGAGCTGACTCTTGATTTCAGCTCTAGTCATGGTTTCATGGATTGTGGGATTGAGCACCGAGTTGGGCTCTGTGCTCAGTGGGGAGAATCCCCTTGAGATTCTCTCTCTCCCTCTTTTTCTGCACCCCCTCCCCTCAGCTCTCTTACTCTCTCTCTCTCTCTCTCTCTCAAGTAAATAAACAAATCTTTAAAAGAGAAGTATCACTACACAGAAGGCACCATGCTCTGAGGAAGCTCAAGACACATGATGAAGCCAGGTGTAGACTGATGGACAATCCAGATGAGCCCAGTCTTCAAACCATCCATCTCAGGTGCTAGACATGTGGATAAAGAAGCCTCCAGATAATTTGGAGGCCCAGCCATTTGAATCTTTCCAGCAAGGCCCCAGACATGGTATTGCAGAGATAAGCCATCCTTGCTGTGAAAGTCCAAATTCCCCACCCACATTTAAAAAAAAAGTATTTTATATGAGAATGTCTTAAGATGGTTTGTTACATGACAATAAATAACATGAAGACATACTAGGCTTAGACTCCTTTAGACTTTATTAACCAGTTGGTTGTCAATGTTTTCTTCATGTTAGTGGCATGTTATTGACTGTTATTTTCTTTGAAATTTTTATTGTCAAATCAGCAAGAAATTAATAAAAATGAGTACAGATGTGATGGAACAAGCTAATTTCTGGCTGAGGGAAGAGCATGAACAAGGATGTGGTCCGGTAAAGATAAGGGGATGAGTTTGAATAGAATGTAATGAACATGTAGGGTGGAGGTGGGTGATAAGATTAGAGCAGTGCACTGAAACCTGGAAAAGAGGAGGGAAAAGATGTCAGATGCTACAATGTGCCCAAGAATAGACTCTCAGTTTCCAAGGAGAGGCTGAGGACAGATTAAGTTAAGGAATCAGGGGCTTGTTGATGGATCATTAAACAAGCAATAGACAATACAGTATTTTATAAAGATTGTTGGTATAAGAGTTAGGTAATTCTTATCTGAATCCTACCTCTGCCACTTACTAGTGTATGAGATCTTGTTAATAATTACTTAATTATATATTATGTTGATGTCAACCATACAAATATACCCCTCTAAATCTAAACTAAATGTGTTTACAACTGAATTTCTCTGTAGTTAGATCCTCTAGTGGTCTGTGTTCACTCAAATGCCACTTAACATGAGGAGAGTGTGCTGAAGGGAGAGTCCAGGTGGATAGAGACAGCAGCTGTCTTGGTTAATCAAAGTTAAATATCTCACCTTTCCAAATAAAAAAAAGGGGGGGGGGCTCTCCAAGCATGTTGATTCTGTGTAAGCAAACAGCCTTGAAGCTTAAACTTTTAAAATTTCATGATATATCTCTCTTTGCTAACGGAGATATGTATTTTTAGAATTCGATGGTGTCAAAATGATAAAGGGAGTCTAGTAGCAGTGGTTTTAATAATTAAGAGTCTATTGCTAAAATACAAGATTGGTTCCCATGAAGATTTGATATGGTGTATGAGGATGGAAATCATAATAGTAAAGAATCAAAAGTGAAGTGTTTAACTGGATGAAATCCTGGAAACATCCTTCTGGACCTGTGGTTTAATCTTTTTTTATTTTTGAAATTTCCTGATTCAATGCCCGGATATGAAACTCTTTATATGGCCCCCCAAATATTAATAAATTAATGAAACTTCTAGACCTAAAATTGTAAATAATTTTTCAACGGGTTAGTAAGGTCTACATGCTTGTTTAAATTTTGAATAAAGGAGAATGAACCAGTTGGGCACATCTGGTGGCAGCTAATAGGAAACAGCCTCCTCAGAAAGAAAGTGCTTTGTTTCTTTCAGCATCTGGTTGCTGCCAGAATGCTCAGTGCTGCAACTGCTGGATCCTCTGATGGGAGGGGATCTGCTTTTGTCTGAGCAGCAAAAGATGGTCTAGGGCCCTAGGGAAACTTCAGAATGCCCAAACTACTCTCTACTTTCCTTTAGGAAGAGGAAGGAAAGATAGATAATGAAGATAGCCTTAGATAGATAATGAAGTAGAGACAAAGAAAGAAAGTTTAGAATGGAAAAGACTTGAACTTGTTTTTGGACCAACGGGAAGGAAAGAGGTAAACTAGCAATGGGTGAAACAAGACAGGGAGGAGATAACTAGTGAAGCAGGGAGGTGGATGAAGACAGAATAAATGACAGGTCAGAAAGTTGAAATTGAAGATGATTGTCATTTTTATCTCCACTAATTTTCTATCTACTTGTTTTACCAGCTGTTATGTCTTTTAGATGAACTGGGTCATTTATAATAATGGAAAAGGTCCTCCTTATCCCTGTTGATATTCCTTGTTGTAGAGTTAATTTTATCTTTTATTAATGTAGCCACTCCAGTTTTCTTATGAGCAGTGTTTATATTGTATATCATTTTCTGTTCTTTTACATTCAGACTGGCTGTATCTCTATATTTATAGTGGGTTTCTTGGAGACAGCATATAGCCGAGCCCTTGGTTTTTGTCCAGTCCTTGCCTTTTAATTGGGTGTTTAGATTATTTACATTTAATGCACTTGTTGATATAACTTGGCTTAGCTCACCCATCTTGCTATTCAGTTTTTATTTGTCCCATCTGCATCTGTTTTTTATTACTTTACCCCACTTTCCTTTCTGATTTTCTGATTATTCCATTTTTAAGTATTTGATTTGTTTATTTAGTTTATTTCTATGTTAAATATATCTCCAGTTTTTAGCAATTGCTCTTGAGCTTAAAATATACAACTTAAACTTATCACAGTTTACCTTTAAAAACACTAAATCAGTTTACATATGGTGTAGGCAGCTTATAATTATGTATTTTATTTTCTTTCTCTTTCTTTGTGCTATTGTTTTAATCATTTATTTATGTTCTAATCATTTACAAATGTTATGAACAACACAAAGCACTATTGCTATTTTTTCATTAGATAGTTAACTATTAAAGAAATTTTAAAAAATGTCTTTATGTTTATACACATATTTATCATTTTCGGCATCCTTCATTCATTTGCATAGTTTGCAGATGTATTTGCATACAGGTTTTCATCTAGTGTTATTTGCTTTCTGCTTGAAGAACTTCCATTAATAACTACTTGCAGTGTAAGTTTGCTAGCAATAAATTCTATTTGCTGAGTATAGATTTCCAGGCTGATCTTTCTCCCTCAGCACTTTAAAGATGCCATTCTGTTGTCTCCCAGCTTGTGTAGTTTACAACAAGACTGTAATAATTTCATTTTTGTTTTTCTATATGTAATGTGTCCCTTTCTCTCCTGTTGCCTTTAAGATTGTTTCCTTATTACTGGTTTTCGACAATTTGTTTGCTCTGGTACATTTTTCTTTGTGTTTATCCGGTTTAGGAGTCATTGAGTCCTAGAAATGTCCATTTGTAGTTTTCATTAACTTAGAAAAAATCTTTTAGCCATTACTTCTTCAGTTATTTTTTCTGTCCCTCACCTGCTTTTCTGCATAATTGCGTCTCCAATTATACATGGGTTAGAATACTTGATATTGTCCCTTAGGTAACTATGACTCCTTTTATTTTATTTTTCAGTCTTTTTTTCCTCTCTTGATTTCATTTGTATAATTTCTATTGTTGTGTCTTCAGTGTCAATCATCTTTTGTTCAGCTGTGTCTAATTTGCTTTTAATACTATCCAATGGAAATTTTATTCTAGATGCTGTAGTTCTTTTATTTAGAAGTTCTAATCAGATGTTTTTATGTGTTCCATTTGTCTGCTTATTGTATTTATAATTTCTTTTAAATCTTTGAGCATATTTAAAATTGCCATCTTAGCTGTGTTGTTTGCTAATTCTGTCATCTCTCTCATGACTGTTTTCAGTTTCTATTGATTGATTTTCCTTTTGTTATGGGTCATGTCTAGATTTTTATTTTCTTTTTTGCATGTCTAGAAATTTTCTTTTTCAGATGCCAGACATTGTGAAGTTCTCCTTGTTGCCTGCTTGATTTAGTTGTGACCTTTAAAAAGATTGTTGGACTCTGTTTTGGCATGCTGTTAGGGTGCCTGTGGATTAGGCTGATGCTTTCAAGATTTGTTTTTAAGCTCTTTGGTGCAAGTATAGAATAACTTTTATTCCAGGGCTAGTTAAGCCCTTCTATGAGGTATAATCTTTGGGGGGGGGTTCTCCACTCAATTCCCTGTGTACATAATGAGATCTCTTCATTCTGAATTGTGGAACTATTCATTATGATTATCAGTTCTGTATGCTCTGAGAATTATTTAGCTTACACATCCCTGGTAATTATTCTCTTCCCAGACTAATAGTATTTTAGTGTAGGCATGAAAATTTGTTATTTATCCAAAGTCTCAGCGAACCTTTATGTAGATTTCTAAAACTTTTTGTTTCTCCTCTGTACTCTGTTAAGCACATCATAGGCATTTTTGTTTCTCTGTGCTCTGATTTCTGTCTCTTTAATTCAGCAAGACTTCCAGGCTATATTTGTATTCTCCCTCCCCAGTCCATGATCTGAATTTACCCCAGGCAAAATTTGGAGCAATTGTAGGATCACTTCATATGTTTCCCTTTCCTAAAAGATTACAGTCTTGCATTTTGTCCATGTTTGAAAGAAGTTGTTTTACCATTTTGCCTGGCTTTGTAGTTATTTATGAGGGTGTAACTCTGGATCCTGTTATTTCTTAATGGCTAGAAGTGAAGAAAGATGGAGTGATTTTATCCAATGGTTAAAAGTGGTGACAATTTGTGGAAGTAAAGTTAAATTTGAGATTAATTACAAAAATATATGTATAGGTATATGTATTGAATGGTTTGATCTTAAAATTTTTTATAAAGCAATAGTTGTATTTCATAATATAGTACTGTTTTTAATTTCTCATAATAGGGCCAGAATCTTTATAACATTTAGTATACCATTTGTATGCAAACTTGTTTCTTCCTCATGGTGCTGAATTTCCAGTAATTAATTAAACAAAAGAAGGGCATTAAGGACATTTATTTATTTATATATTTATTAGAAATTTGAGTTTTCAAGGGAAACATCAAAATTATAATAATAGAAAAATCCAATTTTGAGATTTTTTTTTTACATTTAGTACTTTGTGTGTCTGTGCATGCATTTGCTTAATTCTATGAATTTGTAGGCTTTCAAGGCATTTTTTGTAATTAGGGATTCTAACGGTTTTAATCTATTTACAACAATATTTAAAATAGTGGAAAACAAGTTCAACAATAAATTTACTATCAAATACCTTACTCTTGATAGTCTCTTACAAAATTTGAATGTTAAGTGTAGATATTAGTTATGCTTTTGATGTTATTATGGTCCGCTACTTTGTCATTCTTTATTAATCTCTTCAGATATTTATAATAACACTTAGCATTTTATAGCAGCTAGAGTTAATTGGGATCCTGTATTTCTAACTATAGTTTCTTCCTTCAGCAAATTTTAGCTTCTGAGTTTGTATACTTTTCTTTTGCAGGCCTGAAACAGTCTGAAGACACAATTTTTCAGCCCATACATGGTTGGCCCATATAGTGTTTTTTGTTTTTTGTTTTTTTTTAATCCCCAGAGTAATCACAACTTTCAACAATTTTTAGAACTGCCCACTTAAGATGGGGCATAATTACTCCAGGTTGTAATTCTCCTAATAATTCCTCATTCTAGCCATAATGTTTACTTAATTCATTCAACATGTATTTATTGTGGCCTTTGACCTGGCTTCTTTATAACTTTATTTTACATGATTGATCCCTAGTCCAAGGTGAAAGAGAAAGCTAGAAGTAAGAAGAGGAAGATAATTTCAAAAGACTGAAGAAGTAGTACTTCTTTAGGTTTACACATGGTTTTTGTAGTTTTCATTAAGGTTATGGATTTAGAAGCCTTAACGTTCTTTAGAAGAGAGACTAAGCAGTTGGTATTCATCTTAACTCAGTGTTCATTTCCTCAAGTGATTGGAAGTGAATAAGGGGACAGATAAAACTGCATTCCTCAACTAGAAAAAAATAGAAGAAAGATTGGATCCATAAGGAGGTTGGTAAAAAGCAACTTTCTATGGAAAAAGAGGCTAGAGGTAGAAAATGTCTATTTTTTTTCTTTGTTAACCAGAGGTGAAAACTTGCTGCCCCCTTAATTGGAACCTTTGCAGTGTCCAGACATTTGTGTAGAGAAAAACCCGTTAGTACCATAGTTAGTGATTCAGTACAGATAAAAGTTCTTAGGCAGAAAATAGATTCCCTTTTGATGGATGTAAGTGGGAAATATATAAAAGGAAAGTATGTGAAAAGATATAAGACTGTTTTATTTTACATTTACCTTGGAAAGAGAAGTCAGGAAGGTTCAGAAAACATTTTGTTCTCAGAATGTTCATTTCCTTCTCCCTTGACTTGACTTTCCTTTGAACAGCATAGATACTCTGCATTGTGAAACATAATGTGTTTGGAGAAGCAGTGCTATAGGTTGGCCCATCTGGTGGGAGAACTTGTTCCCTTTTTAAAAAAACCTCGCCTGTATGTTATGACATCATTCCTTATAAAGGTAGAGATAGATTATTGTGCACATATAACATAATGAATTTATATGAGATATAGTGACTATCCCATGAGTGAGGGAACAAGACATAATTTGGAGTTGGAGCCTAGAGTGATTTATGAAGGTCATTGTCTTACAAGTTCAGATGCTTTCCATATGGCGTCGGAGAAACCCCCTTATGTACTGTATGTATAAAACATATGTAGCAAATTAGTTTCACTTACATTTTCCCCCTAAATATGTTTTGGTTTAAAAATGACAGTGTCTTTTGTTTATCTGGTCTATAAAATACTACACTTTTTTTCCCCATAAGAGAGGAGTTATTTGTTAATAAGAACTGAACGTTTTTAAATGCGACAGATAGAGACGAGTGTGAACCCCTATGACACTGGGCCTTGCTGTGGCCTGGGTGCCAGAGTCTTCCATTTCATTGGATTTATGGTTTAACTTCTGTATCACGCTTAACTTGAGGGTGCTCAGCAGTGTGACCTTGTCTAAGAAGAGGAAAAACGGATTGTTCATTTTCCAGCTGTAGTGTATTAGATTTCCATCTAATTGCATTTTCAAATAGATGTGAAGATGCACAACTACTTCCACTTAAAAGGAAATTGCTCTACTTAAATAAAAATGGAGAATGTATTAGGAGTAATATTCAAAACTGAAAGTATTTTATACCTAAAATAATACACTTTTGTTTGGACAAGGCAGCAATCCCATTGATGGATTTTCTTTCATTATTGTTTTAGTTGTGAAGACTTAAAGTGTACATGCCTTTAGCTTCTAGTCCCCTATTTCTAATCCTTTAGGAAGGGTTGACTTTATAAAACTTCTTCCGCTACAATCTATAGTGAACATGTTCTATTTTAACACTAAAAAGCATGAGTGGTTTTCCAAATTTAATTTCATATTTTATTGGAAAGATTTGTAACATACTTTAAAATTTCAGAAACTCACTGGAATGTGAAAAAACCAGGACTGGAAATCATTGGAATTTAATCCCAAAGCAAGAGACTGCCTAATCATTTTTGTTGAGGAGTTTCTTGCCTCGTTAAAACAAGCCTGGCTGGATATTTGCACTTGATTTGTATTTCATTTATGGTATCTATCAAAAGCAATCTATTCAGCTAGAATTACAAAGAATTTTCAGTTGTACAATCTCTAAGTCGCACATTGCAATAGGGCAACAATTGTTCTTTGGTTTGAAAACAGAGATACCATGCGTTTGAAAAATATTCTTTGAAGATAAAAGTGAAATCTAAGATGTATATGACTTTCTTTTTAGTTGGACCAGAAAACGGGATTTTGCACAGAGTTTTTTAGTTTTCATTGCCCGCATTTAAAATGAATCTGTATATGTATGCATATATATGCTTAGGCATACACATTCAAATTCAGCAAAAATATCAAATTATCAGTAGGTATTGTTATATGTCAGCCTATCTTGGCAAGGTGTTTACAAGCTCCAATTCCTTGTTACCAAAGCCTGGTAGTATACCTTAATTCCTATGAAACATTTGGGGTCTGTACACCAGGATGTGTGAGCTATCTACTTATTTCTGGTGAAGGAAAGAATTGTGCCAGAGACGTTTTATCATTTTTTTTTCACAAGTAGCTTCCCAGATAATGCTTTTCCTGTAGATAAAGAAGAGGTGCTGCTCTTTGAAGCTGTCCATTTCGCTTTTTCAGAATCACTATGATTTGTTTGCTATAGTGAGATTTTCCCTTCATGTAAGCAGGCAAATTTTGATCTCAGTGTAAATTCTCTCTTTCTTCATTCTTCTTCCAGCAGACAGCTCACACAGCTGTGAGCTATAGCAAAGACATTTGCAGTTACAGTAGTATGATTCTGGGTGTGAGGAAGTAGTACAGTAGCAGGTCCTCTGGATGTCTTTCTCATTGTTCTCCATGGTCTAGCTGTGTGTGCCACATTGTTTAGCAGATTTGCATGGGATCCTGGTTGGCTTTGGAGACTGAAAAAGAAGGCTACAGCTATGTGAAGTCTAAACATCTGCTAGAGTCATGAATGGCTTTGGGGATGAGCTCATCAGCAGGTAGGTCAACTAACTACTCAGCTCAGCTATCATCAGCCAGATTCACTACCGTTGCCCCATTGAGAATTACTAATGTGTCTCAGTGGACATGAGATTGGATAGTCAGCCAAAGAGCTTATTTCCTCCTGTCTTTGGGTGGGGGTGGGGATGACTGTGGGGAAGAATGGGAAATGTGAAAAGCCATTTCTGGAGATCTGTTTGAGTTGATTTACATTATGATGTGTAAAACAAAACCAACCAACCAACCAACAATAAAAATAGAGACTGGCATGGCTTCCATGATTCCCCTAGAGGCAGGACTCATTAAATCTAGAGGGAGGATGTCAACCCAGATTCTATCTCTATCTTTGACCAGTCTTTCCCAAACTATGCTTATTCAGAATGCTGATGGCCCAGCCAACTTGGCTTGTTACTAGAAGTTAATACAGGTGCTTTTCCTTAATTCATAAATTAATACAAGTAATATTAAAGGAAAATATGTGAAATAAACTGATATCATGGTTAGAATTTTCTCAATATTACTGTTTTATCCCATAAATTTATCTCAAATGTTTCAAATTATGTATTCATTTATTAAACACTACTATTTGGCAGGCAGAGTACTAGATTGGAAATATATAAATGAATCATATACAACTCTTGTCCTTGATGATCTTTCAATCCAGTAGAGCAGATAGACACACAGCTAGTTTCATTTTGTTGGGAAGCAGTGGCCAATGAGCCATAAGCAAATGACCAGGATTGAAAAATTCTGAGATTAGATTTTCTTAAATGTTTTTAAAGATGCAGTGATTTATGTGCATGTAGCACAAGCTGTATTTTCATTGATCACTATTTTCCTAGCTTTTGTGATGGCATCAAATGATGGTACGGGGAAAATGTACCATTTTAAAAACTGGGTATAAATCTCGGGTCATGAGTCCAGTGAATTTCTGAGCTTCAGCTCCTTCATTTGCATTACAGGGGTGATAATGCTTTCTATGCAGGACTGTAGAAGAGAGAGTGTGTGGAAAGTGCCAGCACCTACCTCCTGATATGGGAATCTTCTCAGCTACACCTTGACTGAGTGGGGTCGTAGCACATATTACTTGGATACTCTAGTGATGGGGAACAAAGTTTCTGGTGACAGAATAATGGCTAGAAAGAAATAGGGATTCAAATTCTAATAATTCCCCAGAAATTATTGTAGGATGAGGCATAAGGCGCGTCTATGTATTGCTAGGGAATTTGCCATCTTTTCCACTAAAAAGTTCTCCAAATCATTACGTGTGGTAATAGATGTATCACTATTTTATCCTTATAATTAGTGTTGTGTGTATTTTCTCATGATGTTATAGGATGGGTTATAAAGCACCATAAGGGTCACCCAATTTTCCCTTCCTTCATTCTGGAGTTGAGGAATGGAGGCCCCAGTCTTTTTGTTAATTAGCAGAAGACATGGCAAAACTCAGCCATGTTGAGCTCAGAAATCTTTTCTCTGTCACAACGGGTCCCTTAAATGTGCTCACAGCTGGTGACCTATTTATTGTTTGTGTTCGCACAAACATACTCTGCACAGAGTACCTTACACAGCAGCCTTCCAGGTGGTGATAATTATCATTACTGTGGTAGGTTACTCTTTTTGAGTTCCCTTTCACAGGAACTTATTTTTTTTTAGTATTTCAAAGCAGTGCTGTTACTAGATGGATATTTTTCAAAGTGGCCTTTATTGTTCACTTAGATTGAAAACATTAATGGTCTTTGGGACTATGTTTGAAAATAAAATTGTGTTCCTTTTTTCAGTAGACTCATTTTTTTCCCGCCTAACAGCTGGCTTTGTTTCTTCTAAGTTCTAAACTTTGAAAAGCATGTCCCTTTTCACTTGTTGTGTGTTAATATTTTTCAGAGATGTTCATTAAACAGATCAATTTTTCCACCCCTTTCAACACTAGAAAACAAAACAAGTTGAGTCATGTCAAAAGCAAGTAGTCCACAGGGATAATGCAAGCATAGTGTTCTTTCTGGATATAATTTAAAAATTTGAGGGGCATATCATTCTGTGAATTCTGTAGGGGCTGCTTAAATACCATCAGGGAAGCACAGTTTGTGATGTAGAAATGCAAAAACATTTTTGTAGCTTTGAGTTCCTCAGTTTTCAAAAATATATTATGAAAATGACTCACTGACTCATAGACTGAAATTTTTACACAGATTGTCAGATTATGAATCAAATAATCTATTGTATAACAGAAAATATTGTTTTAAGATTTATTGTTTTAAAATATGTAATAAATCAAAACCCATATATAAATTTCCTCACAGCACAGATGATTATTAAATAGTTAATTAAAAATATTTTGGTACACAGAAGTTTGTACTTTAAACATTTCAAAGCACCTCGTTGTCAAGATGTAGACACTAATTCAAAGCATTCCTTTGTGACAAACACTGGTCTAGGAATTGCCTCCCAGATCATCCACAAGCACTTTAGGAAAAAAAGTCACTACAGTCCATGATAAAGGCTCTTCTGATTCATTGAAAGCTATTTCTGTGTGTTTGCTAGTATTTCCTTTGTGAACTTTTATATATAATATTCAGTTATTTGTAAACTTGGTGGACTTACTCATTTGCTGTAGAACTATTCTGATAATTTCAGTCTCAATAGTCACATGGTTCTACTCTGTTTGAGGAAAATGTAAAAGAAAATGGAGAATATACTAGGACAAGAGAGAGCTACTCTCAGTGCCTTTCTCAGTAGTTATTTCCCATGTTTCCTGAGAACTTTGAGGAAATCTGTAAAAGATTGCTGGATGAGTTAAGGGACTGCTTTTGAAATTTAAGCTTTAGAGCTAAGTTCCAAATTTAAGCCACCAACGTGACATGAAATTCTCTTTTCACGTTTGTTGAGGACACAGAGCTCATCAAGTGAGCTGGGTGAGGTTTACCATATCCTGTTTGGAAGAGCATACCATTTTTTGTAAAGATTTTAAAAAATTATTTGAGAGAGAGAGATCACTCCCAGGAGAGTGAGCAGAGGGAGAGGGAGCTGGGCGTGGGGCTCAATCCCAGGACGCTGTGACTATGACCTGAACCAAAGGCAGAGGCCACCCAGGTACTCCTGGGCATATCCATTCTGGAATCCCTAGGCAACACAACCCAGCTGGGTCCTATGCAGATGAACAGGAGGCTGCTTTTAAGAATGTTGTTTCTGATAAATTTTTAAACAATTTCCCATGTTGTCTAATTTTCTACATGTCTTGGGAGTACTTTATTTGGGATCTGGTTAGGTGGTGTGACTTAATGAAGGGAACAAGAGACTAGGACAGAGAATCTGCATTTTATCCTGGGTTGTGTGGTTTCATCGTAGTCCCCTTACATTTTGATTCCCAACTCTAAGATGGTGATAAAACCTTTCCAGCCTGTTTCACAGGGCAGCTATAAGGATCAAGTGAGATGTTGTGGCTTCTCTATAGGTTCTGACATGTGAAAATTTTGTCACTGTTATCATTGGTAGTAGGGAACCATCAGATTTGGCCTTTCTCTTCGTGGTCATGTTTTTGCTTACCTCAGCATTTGGACTGCTCTGCTGCTTGTTGCTACATAGGCTGTGGTGGTTAGAGGAGCTGAGTTTTGCATATGTTCCAGGCTTTCTTCATGGCGTGTTCCCCCTCTTAGTTGGCATCAGTGTAACTTTTCTTTCACATGGATTGGTAATCTTTGAAATAGGTCCTCAGCCTCTGAATTGAAAAGTTTTTTCAAGGGTCTACTCTTTTTTTTTTTTTTTTAAAGATTTTATTTATTTGTCAGAGAGAAAGAGAGCATGAGCGAGCACACAAGCGGGCAGAGTGGCAGGTAGAGGCGAGAGAGAAGCAGACTCCCTGCCGAGCAAGGAGCCTGATGCGGGACTCCATCCTAGGACCCTGGGAACATGACCTGAGCTGAAGGCAGCAGCTTAACTGACTGAGCCAACCAGGCATCCCTCAAAGGTCTGCTCTTTAAGCCAATTAATAACAGCTGTAGTTATGCTCTTCAGTGGGTCCTATCTTCTATGGAGTAAAGCTCAAATGGTTCACTGTGATCCACAGGGCTCCTCCATGTGTTCTCTGGACTCTGCCTGCTCTTTGTTAATCTTATGCCTCTTCCCCTTGAGCTTACTCTGCTCTGGCCACAGTGACCTTTCTAGTCCTCCAATAAGTCTAATGAGCAATGCATTGGCACTAGTGGTTTCCTCTGGACAGCTTTCTTCTCTTCCTTTTCCCCTGCAGATCTTCTCATAGTTGGGTTATCTCTTATTATTCTAGTATCAGCTCAAATAACCTTATTCCTAGACAACAATTTTCAATCCTCCAATCTCAAAAAGGTTCCTCACCCATTCTTTTCTCTCACATGATCCTGTTATATTTCTAGCAACCCCCCAATTTTTTTGTTTATTTTTCTGTTTACTAATCTATTATGTGCTTTTCCCATCCTTCACTTGAATGTAAGCTGCATCATGAGGGCAGAGATCTTTCTAATCTTGTTTAAAGCTGAGTACCCAGGCATCTAGAAGAATATCTGTTGTGTTACAGCTCTTTATATTTCTTGTAGAATGGATGAATCAATGAGTACCAATACTTCCATTAAAAAATATATTAAAGTTTAAGCCAGCATTCAAGTAAATGACTTATAATGCAATGATACTTATTCCTCTTGTGTGGGAACACTTTGTTTTTAATATTACCTTTAGATCCCCCAAAATTTTCTTAGTTATGAGGTATGTGTTGCAGATAGCAGAAATCAACAATTTATTACTCCTTACCATTCTGTGGATTGGCTGAGGCTCAGTTGGGTGGCTCTTGCTTGGACCTTGGAGGAGGTAGTGCTGGAGCATCCAGTCTAGCTTCAGGGTATCTCCTCATGTGGCCTTCCTCACTGTCTGAAAAGTTGGACTTCTTACATAATGGCTACCTTTGAAGAAGGAGCAACCTAAGGAGAAAAAAGCATAAACCATGATCTCTTAAGGTAAACATCACTTCGTAGCATCCCATTGGTCAGAGCACTCATAAGGACAACCTGTATCCAAGAGAAAGAGAGAGAGAGAGAGATGAAGAGTAACAGAGAGGGTGGGGACTGTCTGTACTTCACTACAAGAGTGGTCTTTCCCCAAGAGAGAGGAAAGGCACTTTTTAAATTGCTTATTGTCTGCAGTATGCCAGACTCTAGGAATGGAATAGATTCACCATCTGTGGGGAGGTATAGTGTGTAACTCAGGGTTTGGAATACAGAGTTGGTCTCTTATTGATGGCCAGTATGTTTTCTGAGGCTTGACAGATACTGAGAATTCTATCCCCTACTTTGCATTTCTTGGGTGAAAGAAATTGGTATTGCTGTTGTTTCCCTCTAGTGATCATGAAGTATGTTATGAAAATAGAGAATAATTCATTCTTCCATTCTGGGAAATTAGAAATTTGGATATCTTTATAGGGTTTTAGTGACTCTTTAAAATTTGTGTTTTCACATAAGCAAGGCTCAGTTATCTAAATATGTACAATTGAATTCTACAGTTAACTGTTGTGCACGAATTTAATCAATAGCTTCAGTTTTCTCTTTTATCAAATTCCTAACAGAGCTGCTAAGTGGTCTCAAGGGGCCTGATTCAGTTTTTCTCCTTTTCTTGCCTATTATGTGATGTGTGTGCAAAAGTTACCACGTGAAAACAGGAAGACAGATAGGAAAAGAAAAATGAAAGTCAAGAGACCCAGCCAAGCAATTATTTGCAAGCAAAATCATCAAAATACCAGTTCTTATCTAATGTCCCAGAAGTTTCATTTACTTCTTTGATACTTGTTCTTATATAGTCTCTGAGAAAGATTTCATCTTCGTTGGATTCCACCACCCTGCTGGATCCCAAACCTTCTGCTTTGACCATGTCTATTTCTGGAACTCTGGGTGCTTATTTCCAAATATCTAGGAGATACTTCTCCTGGTTTGCCACACCACCACTGTAACTTGTTCTGAACCCATCTGTCTTTCTTCTCTACCAAGCAACTGTAAACCTGAATCTACAGACCATCTAGGCAAGCTGCTCTTGAACAGTTGCCTCTTCCCTGAATCCTATTTTAATCCAGTTTGAATCCAGTTAACCATACAGAGTCTTTAAGGAAACTATCTTCCGTTTTGCAATTCATCCTTCTTCCCTCCCTCCCTCCTTTCCTTCTTTCCTTGCTCTCTTTCTCCCTTCTGCCCTTCCCTCTTTCCTTCCTCCATTGCTCCTTACCTTTCTTTTTCCCTTCCTTCCTTCTTTTCCTTATATGTCAGGAACTAATTCAGTCACCCACATTTGTCTTACCCATGGCTGATTGAACCAAATCAGTATTGGTTATTATTATTAAGTGACGTTATTTTTGGCATTAAAAACATTTCAGTCCATTTCAAAAACTCAGTTTTTTTTTTAAAGATTTTATTTATTTATTTGACAGAGATCACAAGTAGGCAGAGAGGCAGGCAGAGAGAGAGGAGGAAGCAGGCTCTCCGCTGAGCAGAGAGCCCGATGTGGGGCTCGATCCCAGGACCCTGGGATCATGACCTGAACCGAAGGCAGAGGCTTTAACCCACTGAGCCACCCAGGCACCCCAACTCATAGTTTTTTGCCCCAGTTTTTCTCTAAATTAAAAATTATTTCCCTTAATCCATATTGCAACATACGGCAATTTATTTAACATTCCCCATTTTCCAATTTTTCAAGTTATAAGATTTTGTTAAATATTAAATACTGTGCATTTTTTGCCCTGATTAGGATATTTTAATTAGTAGGTCCACCTTGCTTTATTTAAATGTAGATGTTTAGCACTACTGCCTGACTTATACTGTGTAGAACACAGGTAGAGTGGGAGATACTGGATTCAAATGTTAAATGACTTCCTGATTAATGGGACATATTGCTGACGCCACACCTTCCACCCTTTCCTTACATGAGTGTGAATATTCTTAGGTCTGTGGAGCCAACTTTCAACCATGACAGGGCAAAACAGAAGATTCCACAGAGTTGCTTGACATACCTTGACATACTTGATTAGCTCAAACTAACTACAGCAGGTGTGTGTATTTAATAACTTTTGCCATGTGAGAAAAAGCCCAACTTGTACATTTATTTAGTAAGGGTGTCAAAGAGACAGGTATTCGCATAAATCTGAAGAAAGAAAAGGTGGCTGCTTTAGGTAAAGGAATATTTGTTATAGCAGCTTGAGTTAATTAAATCTCAATTGGGCTTTTTAGTTGTTTGCTTTCTTATCTTCATGCCCCCTTCTGCCTCTCAACTCAATGTTGGCTACCTTGAAGTTAACTGGCTTGAATGAGAGGTCCACACCCTTCATTTGATCTTTCCCTTGAATCGCTTCATTCAACAAAGAAATTTTACGGGACTTTTATTTCTTCTAAGTCTTTTTAAATGCCGTATCTTACTATGTCTAGAAAATAATTTGGGGTGTGGTTACTGGTATACACAGTGTGGAACTGACTGGAAGCAAAGTGACTAGAAGTCCACTGAGTTTTGAGGGAATTGTCTCTGAAAACAATACTAGTTTAAAAAGCCTTTTACTGTTCTCAACAATGCAAACATTAGACCCCAAATTGTGGTGCTAGAAACATAGATCTGATGTAATACCCCAAACTATCAAAACTAAGAAAACACATGAATTTTTCAAAGTGTCCATGTCTGAGTCTGTTGGGGTATTTCTTATTAATTTTCACAAAGCTCTGCAGAATGGAAGAGGCAAAGGCAGTGGGGGTGTTGTGAGGATAAAGAGCTTGAAAAGAGAAACAAGGGAAGTTGCACAGCACTGTGTCCCTGGAGCCAAGACTTTTAAGGAGGAAAGTCATCACTGTTTGTTTTTTTTTTTTTTTTTAATTTTTTATTTTTTATAAACATATATTTTTATCCCCAGGGGTACAGGTCTGTGAATCACCAGTTTTACACATTTCACAGCACTCACCAAAGCACATACCCTCCCCAATGTCCATAACCCCACCCCCTTCTCCCAAACCCCCTCCCCCCCAGCAACCCTCACAAAGTCATCACTGTTTTAAAGAACACAAAGGACACTAGTGCAAATTATCATGAAAAGAGCTTTTGTGAGTTCTTCTTTAATTTTTTTAAAGGAAACAAATTTTGCCTTGTTAAAATCAATTTCCTGCCCATGGAATTTTTAGTTGCTTTTAACTTCAAGTGCAAAATGAAAGTCACGTTCAAGTGAAGTATCCTTTTCTTTCAGGTTCTCCTGGACTATGATGAACATTTGGCTGGACCTTAGCTGGACCACAGCCAACGGTGTTAAATAATCTTAATAGATGCAGTGCTCTCTTGTTTTATCACAAATATTTTGCCTAACTTTTATGATTCCTGATTGTAGGCTCCTCTAAAGGAGCAGCAGGGTATGCATGGCTTTTCCTGATAGGGATAAACATAATTGAACAAATTAAGACCTTCTTTTTCCCAGTGAAATAAATTCAGAGTCGCAAGTCTGGGTCAGGAACCAAGTTTATGACAGGGCGTCCCGGATGTCTCTGCAGTTTCCTCTTTGTATCAGACGCCAGAATCCAGTCGACTGGGTCCAGATGGTTGCCAATCTGTGCGGCTGCTTCTCCCACTGCTTCCCCCCATCCCAACCCACCCCAGCAGTCATCCATTGGGTTGTACTGAGACTTTATAAGGTCTCTGGTCTCCAAGGATGTTTGCAAAGTATGTGCTGTGTCCTCACAGGCCAGGGAGAAGGAGAGATGGTGGCACTACCTTATAAAGATGAAACTGCCACAACCTGAGATTAAACTGATAGACGTATAAACTACATTTATGGTTCATTGGGAGGGTGAAATGATGGACCAGAGCACATGAGCACTGATTAAACACATTGCTGGCAATTTTTTTTTTTTTTTTTTCTGTGCCTCCTCCTCAGACATCACATTCACTTTGTCTACTCTCACTTTGGGGGAGCTAGCCTCCTTTCTGGGTGCTTTTAAGTAAAATAGCTTTCCAGCTCTTTATTTTTATTTGCTTCTTAAATTATAGACACAGTCAAAAGTATTTTGCCTTATTGCATTGTTACTCTATATTTTGAACAAGGAATGCAAAGTTTTTCTTTTAAGTACTCAGTATTTATGGTATTTAAGTACAGTTTTTTTTTTTTTTTTTGAAGATTTTACTTATTTGAGAGAGAGGGAGCGAGAGCATTTATGTGTGAGCAGTGGAGAGGAGCAAAGAGAGAGGGAGAAAGAGGGGAAAGTTTTCCAGCAGATTCTGTGCTGAGCATGGAGCCCCTTGTGGAGCTGCATCTCACAATACTGAAGTCATGACCTGAGCCAAAACCAAGTCAGTTGCTTAACCAACTGAGACACCAGGCTCTCCAGTATAAGTATTTTTATATGTATTTATTTTAAAGGTGCAGACTCACTGTGAACTTCTTCTCTTCCCCCTTTGCTGAAGTCCAGCACTGCTGTGGGGAGAGCCTGCAGTAAGGGAGCAGGGAAAAGGCAGAATGTGGGCTACATCTATTTCTCATAAGACTGGAACTGTCCTGAGTTCAGGGCCCTGAGTCCACACCTAAACCTGACTGATTTGCCTTCTACAATTAGCTTCTTCCATTCTCTATGCTTTAGAACCTTTGTTCACCACATCAATATGTTGGGTAAACTCTCATATAGTGTTTGTCTTTTACCATCTTAGAGGACATTATTTGAAGAAATAATGAACTTAATTCTTGCAGCAGTGCCTGGATTGTTCATCCATCTTTTACATTCCCCTACATGTTCTCAAGAAAGTTTCATGTTACACGTAATATTTTAGGTATCTTACTTGAGTAGTCTGAAGAAGAGTCCAAGTTAGGTAGGCCTGTTGATAAAGATTGGAAGGGTGCTGTAAGGAAACAGGTCAATTTAGCAAATTTACTCTAAGAATTCTAGTCATTCTTTCATTCTTCATTATTGAACATATACATGCTGTTTTGCAGAGAGAGACAAAAATCTATGTGGAGATTTTAAGTTCTGAGTAAGTCAGTCTAATTCATTAATCCAGGGCTTTGTCTTCATTGGTTTTTCAAAATTCCACATTCTGAAGAAGAATCCTGAAGAAGGATCATGAGCATGGCCCAAAAGATATCTTGGACATCCTTTGAAAAAATTTACCATTTTATAATGATTTAAGTGTAAGCAAATCAGAGACACATGGATTATATTTCCCTTGGAATATACATGGGCTTGAAACATTAAGGGAAAACAGGCTTGGCACATTGTGGTTGGGCATTACTGAATGTAAAACATTTGGGGAAAATATTTAGTTTTCTTGACAAGTGCCAAAACCCACCAAACTCACTCATCTGCTTTCCCTCTCTTTTGCCTTTAGCATTAGCCCAAAGTTGGAGGACTTTTGAAGTGAGAGGATAGAGAGGGCTTTGTAAGAAAAAGAGCTTTGCCTTATCTTTCCATTCTTCCATCTTTACCATGTCTTCCATCACAGAAAGGGATGAATAATTCTTCACTTTAACGAGTGATGTGTTTTGGGACATTGGATTTCAGAGCTGAGTAATTCATGTGGTATTGAACTCTGCAGAGCCCAGAGAAGGGGGTAAATAAATTTTTATTGAGTAAGATTGTATAAAATAAAGGAATAATCTGCTTTATAGTTGTATTGTACAATTGTTAGCTGCATTGTGCCTCCCTGCCAACTTCCTCTTACAATTTTCTCCTTCCTTCTCCCACAACTATTTATTGAGCATCTATTCTGCACAAGAAAATGTGCTAAGTGCTGCCAGGAGCTGAAAATTTGATCTTTGTATTTTGGATATTTTTAGGTGGTGACAAACTTAGTATAAACATGTAGTAGATAAGTGCTAGGTTGGATATTTTGAGGTTTCATTTCTCTTTGAGGCATTTGTAGATAATTATATATAACCCATTATTTGCTCTCCTGCTATTTGTCAAATATTCATTTATGTGGCATTTCTGGCAGATATGCCTCTTTGATTCTGATTTTATAGTAGAAGAAACAAATGTAATTCATTCATAAATAGGAGGTCTGATTCTATATACTTGAATGGTGTTCTGAATGTGGGTCTATTAGTATGAAGTCGTCTTAGGGGGATGTCACAGTGGACAAGATGTGGCCTTGCCCTAATATCTCCTTGGAGCTTAGCTTTTAAAATTCTATTTATGGCACTTCTACCCCCATTTCCTATTACCAAGGTTCATTGGAATTATGTCTTTAAAGAAGTAATGAGCTATAGCAAGTTAAAGAAATGAGACTATAGGTAGCTTCTAATAGGCAAGACAATTATAGGCAGCCTATTCTTCCAAATTAAAATGAGGGAAACTTATCACACAGACAACTTTATTGTTCTCCATTACTGCATTCATGGAGTTTAGAGATAAAGGCCAAACCTGGAAGTACAAACATTCATTTTTTAAGGTTTTGGGAGAGGCCTATGGAAATAAAATTCAGTCCAGTTTAAAGCCTGAGTCCACTGGGGTGTCTGGGTGGCTCTGTCAGTTAAGCATTTGACTCTTGATTTTGGCTCAGGTCATGATCTCAGGGTTGTGAGATTGAGCCCCATGTTGGGCTCTGCACTAGACATGGAGCCTACTTGGGATTCTCTCTCTCTGTCTCCCACTTCCCCCCTAAAAAAAGGAATTAAAAAAAAAAAAAAAGCCTGAGCCCCTGGAGTGTGAAAGTCTGAAAATTGACTTTTGATTTACTTAGTCTATATACTAAGATGGGCTACTTCACCAGGTGGGGAAGCAGGCATACAGTTGGGACATCTAGAACAAGAGGATATCAAGACCCTATAAGAATGTTAAAGAGAACTTCCCAAAGTTCTCCAGACAGCTATGTCTTTATCCTTGCTTTTTTCCTCTTCTTTGCAACAGATGGTTGCTGTTGAAGAACTATTTTTTTGCATAATGGTCTAGTCAAATTTTGCAACATGTGAAAGGTACTGCCAAACATTTTAGTGGAGAGTTAGCTATTTGATTAATTACTTGCCTCCCTTTCCTTGTCTCAGAATAAAATTCATTTTCATGATTCTCTATGATTTTTCATCATGACTAAGATGTTTTGTTTGCTTTTGTGGTCTCTCTCCATTTTAATTAATTGAAAGTCACCAACCAGATTGGGAATCTTTATCTATTATATGCATCTCAAACTTTAAGTCAACTTGAATTTATTTATTTATTTTTATTTATTTTTTTATTTTTTATTAATTTTTTTTTGAACTTGAATTTATTTTTATCTCTAAGGTTTTTGAGGTTTTAAACATTAAATCCAAATCTGACTAGAAAATTTTATCAGAAGTTTCTAGACAACACGATACCTTCACCTTGTTTTATCGCCTATAACCACCTTTATGTATCTTTTTTCACTTTGGTATCTCATTCATCTACATAGCATGTAGATGAATAATAGGCAAGTTCCTTAATGGCAATAAAGAAAATGAAAAATAGGATCCTGTTGATATTGTTATTCTTTGGTAAGATGGTAGACTTGAAAAAGTGAAGACAGAATTGATGTTATTATTGCTAAACTGGAATAAAAAATGCATAATTAGAGTTCATTGTGATTTTCACTGAGGGTTATACGTATTACTTACATACTACAAAATGGTGACAAACTATGTTTTTTAAGGCCTATAATCTTCTCTTGGATATTGATATTAGTAAAATGTCTCTAGAATATATCCCATGGTTCTTATTCTGGTGAAACCTGTGTATCTACAAGCATAATGCACTTGTGCAGAAAGAGTAACTCTTCTTACCCAGAGAATTTTTAGATGAATGTGTACAATTTCATGTTAAAAAGGTCAAGTCACATTCATTGAACATGTTAAGTGTTCAATATAGATTTGGATTCGTCTCAGATGTATGTGTGTATATTAGATATCTATTTCTGTGCAGCAAATAACTCTACAACCTAACAGCTTTAAAAAAAATCTTTTTTCACAGTTTCTGGTGGGAAAAAACTGGGCATGGCCAAGTGGGTTGTTCCGGCTCAGGGTTCCTTTTGATGTTAAGCTGTTAGTCAGACCTGCTGTTGGGCTCTCCAAAGATTCAGTGTGGGGAGGATCTGCTTCCATGCTCCCTTGACTCCTGGTGGCCAGAAACTAAAATTCTATTTTATATTATTTAATTTATTTTATTTTATTCCAGCTTTATTGAGATATAATTGACATATGACATTGTATAAGTTTAAGATGTACAATGTGATGATTTGATACACTCATAAATGATGACTATAGTGGATAAGCTAACATTTCCATAGCTTCACATAATTACCATTTCTTTTTCTTTGTGGTGAAAACTTAAAAAAAAACTAAAAAAAAAAAAGATTTTACTTATTTATTTAAGAGACAGAGAATGAGTGGGGGATGAGGGACAGAGGGAGAGGGAGAAGAGATTCCCTGCTGAGCAGGGAACCTGTCTCAGGGTTTGATCCCAGGACCCTGAGATCATGACCTGATTCAAAGGTAGACTCTTAACTGACTGAGGGCACTCAGGCACTCCTGCGGTGAGAAATTTTAAAATCTAATCTCTTAGTAACTTTCAAGTATGTACTACAATATTACTAACTATAATCACCATGCTATAGATTTGGTCTCTGGAACTTATTAATTTTGTAGCTGGATGTTTGCACCATTTGACCAACATCTCCCAATTACCCCATCTCCTAGTCACTGGCAACCACTGGGGGCAACCACTATACTACTCCTGAGTTCTGCTTTTTCAGGTATCACATGTAAGTGATATCATGCAATACTTGTTTTTTTCTGTTTGACTTATTTCACTAAGTTTAACCCATGTTGCAAATGGCAGACTTTCCTTCTTTTTCATTGCTGAATAATATTTCATTGTATATGTATGACACAGTTTCTTTATCCATTCATTCATAGAAGGACACTTAGGTCATTTCCATATTTTGGCTACTGTGAATAATGTTGCAGTGAGCATGGGGGTATGGACATTTCTTCAAGATCCTCATTTCATATATATCTTCCTTTGGATACATATATAGAAGAGGAATTGCTAGATCATATAGCAATTCTATTTCTAAATTTTTGAGGACACTTCATACTCTTTTTCACAATGACCATATCAGTTTACATTCCAATCAGCAGTACATGAGGATTTCCTCTTCTTCACATCCTCATCAACATTATTTCCTGTCTTGTTGAGTCTAGCCTTTCTAACTGGTGTAATGTGATGTTTCATCATGGTTTTGATTTGCATTTCCCTGATGATTATTGATATTGTGAATTTTTATCATATATCTACTGGCCATTTGGATGCCTTCTTTGGGAAAATGTCTGTTCAGATCCTCTGCCCAATTTTTAGGCAAATTGATTATTGTTTTGTTTGTTTGTTTGTTTTGCTATTGACTTGTGTGAGTTTCTTATGTTTTGGATGTTATCAGATATATCTTATCAGATATGTATCTTATCAGATATATGACTTGCAAATATTTTCTCACATTTCATAGGTTGCCTTTTCACTTTGTTTATTGTCTCTTTCTGCTGTGTGTGGAAGCTTAGTTTGAGGTAGTTCTACTTGTTTACTTTTTATTTTTGCTTTTGTAGCTTATGCTTTTGATGTCATATCTAAGAAATTGTTGCCAAGACCAATGTCAAGGAGCTTTTTCTTTATGTTTTCTTCTAGAAGTTTTAAGGTTTTAGGTCTTACGTTTAAGTCTTTAATTCATTTCAAGTTAATTCTTGTGAGTGGTGTAAGATCAGAGTCCAATTTCATTCTTCTGCATGTTATTCAGTTTTCTTGGCACTGTTTTTTGAAGAGACTACCCTTTCCCCGTTGTATATTCTTGACTCCTTTATTGCCGTAAATTAACTGATCATATGGGCATGGGTTTATTTCTGTGTTCTTAATTCTGTTCCAGTATTTATATGTCTATTTTTATGCAGTAGCATACTATTTTGATTCTTACAGGTTTGTAGTATAATTTGAAATCAAGAAGTGTAATGCTTCCTGCTTTGTTCTTCTTTCTTAAAATTGCTCTTGCTATTCAGGATCTTCTGTGGTTTCATATGAATTTTAAGATTATTTTTTCTATTTCTGTGAAAGATACCATTGGGATTTTGATAGGGATTGCATTGAATCAAAGGTGGCTTTGGGTCATACGGATATTTTAACAATATTGACTTTGCCAATCCATGAGTATGGATATCTTTCCCTTCATTTGTGTCTTCTTCAATTTCCTTGATCAGCATCTTATAGTTTTCAGTGTATAGGTCTTTCACTTCCTGGGTTAAATTTATTCCTAAGTATTTTATTGCTTTTGCTACTACTGTGAATGGGACTGTTTTCATTCTTTTTTAGATATTTTGTTATAGTGTGTAGAAATGCAACTGATATTGTATGTTGATTTTATATTTGCTGATTGGGTCTAACAGGGTTTTTGTTTGTTTGTTTGTTTGTTTTGAGTCTTTAAGATGTTCTCTATATAAGGTCAGATTATCTGCAAACAAAGGCAATTTTACTTCTTTTCAAAAATTATTAAATTATTTGGATGCTTTACTTCATTGGCCTCTCTGTGGACTGTCAGAGTGTCCTCCTATCATGATAGCTGGGTAACCCCCCTCAAAGGAAGTGGTCCAAAAAGGGAGAAATGACGAGAAAAGGGAGTGGGGGGAGAGACAGAGAGGGAATGAGAGAGACAGGAGAGAGAGAGACAGAGAGGGAGAGAAAGGGAGCATACCTAAGATGAAAACATCAGTTTTTAGATCTCAGTCTGGAAAGTGACATGCCATCTCTTCTGTTGGATGCTATTATTCATCCAGACTAACCCTAGGACAGTGTTGGTGGGGGAATTACACAAGGGAGTGAGTCGAAGCATGTGAGGCTCACTGGAGGCTGGGATCCTCAGTATGTATGTGAGCCAAGTAAGACGGTATTTGGTTTCTTTCATTATCACCGTGCAATGGTCAAAGTTTATTTCTCAAGTATTTGATTTCTAGGTTATTAATCTCTTATAAACAATACAGATGATTAAAAAAAATATTTTCCTTGCTGGTCACAAATATTTCTAACTCCACTTTTCAATTTCAAAATGACCTCAAGAATTTTCTACAATTTAACCAGCAGATGGAGCATGAAAACCTGACATTTTAATGATTACTTTCATTAGGTTACATGTAATACTGTCTTAGGGTTTTGAAAGTGGCCTTAGCACTAGTTTAATCCTCTGCTACCGATTTAAAAACAGTAGCCAGAAATAGTACTAGAATCTGGGTCTTTGGACTTCCTACATTTCTGCCTAAACCACCTGCTTCTATTGGTATCGCTTGATGTTCATTCTTACAAGCCCTGGACTCAGTTCTTTTCTGTTATTCACTCAGTTCCTATTGTGTTGAATTCATACTGAGAAGAATAAGACAATCTATGTCTTATAAGAAATTTTAGTTTGGTTGGAGAGAGAGACAAGTAACGAATAATTTCAGTGCAAAATACAATGATACCTTAGGGTTTAGGAATATGATGCCTACAAACCATGTCATGGATATTCAGATAAGGAGATCCTGGGCACATATTATCTTAAGAACTAGCAGGAATTGTCTAGGTAGTGTAGAGTTTGGGTAATAAAAGGGTATTTCTGGAAGAAGAAAAAGGAAAGCAGGAGTAAAGATGGAAAAGAGGGAGGTAGGCTGGTGTCTTTGGGAGACAAAACAGTTCCATGTTTCTGGTCTGCAAAAGAAAAATTAAGGCTAGAGTCACTCAAGTTTACTGAATACTGATTGAATTATTACAATTAGTAGGACAGCCAGCCCAATAATGACCCTGGAATGACTTGGAGACTTTTTTTTGGATCACTCAATCATTCAGTCAGCAAATAATTCTTGAAAACCTATTAGGTGCCAAATGCAATTGTAGGTGCTGAGAATACAGCAATGAATGGCAAAGATGAAATTGCTCTTACATGGAAACTGCATACTAAATGAGAAATTATAGGTCAAAAGACAATGCTAAGGGCTTTGTAGAAAAATAAAAATAAGAGAGAGATTGCTGCACTGGGAGAGGTATAATTTTAAATGAGGTCATTAGGGTAAGCCTTACTAAGAAGCAAAAGTTTAACGGATTGGTTGATAAGGTGATAGAAGTCTTTTGAATTATAATGTGATGAACCAATTACCACAAGTGGAGCAGAAAAGAGGACTATCAATTAGGAATGTTACATGAGACCATATATACATTTATGGAATATAGCATACATAAGCCCGTTTCTTACATATACATACTATAAAGGGAGTGAGCTTGCCAATATGCTGATGGCCAGGATGAGGACCAAAGTCTAATTTAATGACCCACATTTCCTAAAGTTCTTAATGCTACCAAAGTTGTGAAATGGATGCTTTGGAATTCCATGTGCATATTTACTTATTCTTTGTTGATTTGCACTTCAGTTTATTCATCCGACATTTGTGAGTGTTGGTAAGTTCATAACACTGCACTGAGTGTTCCCATGACAAACAAATGGACTAGCTATATTTGGATATATTTCAAAATAGATTACAAAAATATTCAAGACTTCTACCTCCTTTACCTACGAAGATTGTGTATCATGTTAAAAATGAAAAATGTAAAGAAGAGTGTTCCTTAAACATTGAACAGTTTGTTCATATATATATTTCTAGAAATGTTTTATTGCAAAACATATATAGAGATAGTACCAACTCTTTTTTTTCCTAGCCCATGAAAGATATAGAAAGATTTTTATTTATGTCTTTGAGGAGCTCACAATATAGGGCAAGTCAATACATAATCATAATAAGGTTTCACATGTTCTCTTTAAATTAATGTTAAAGTTAAATTCAGTTATCTCTTCCTTTCTTCCTCTCGAAGCTCCATAAAGTTCAGAGTCCATGTCTTATTTGTTCATTACTGTTCTTCTAGTTCTTGTTAAATGTCTGGCACAAATACTTAGTGAATGAATAGTTGGCTCTTATCTGAATTATTTTCTTTGTTTATTATCTACACGAAAAACTCCACATAAATCAGTCTGGGGTAGTTTAGGTAAACCACTGTGTTATGAACTGTGTATACAGTCAATAAAAGATGATAAGAATGGTAATTATTCCAATTATTCCAGTGCTATTTTTCTATAATTGTTCAATTTAGGCAAGCTAGGCTTGCTAATTACTTTATACCCAAGTGGAAAATCACTGAAGCATATGCCTCTGCCAAGGGGAGGGGGGATGGGGTTTGAAAAGCTGGCTTTTAGGATTCCTCTTTGTCTTATGATTTATGAATCTTTAACTGCCAGTCTCCCTTGATATGTAAACACTTGCTCTTTCTATGTTGATAAATCAAGTTAATTTAATTTATGTGTTTTATGGTGTAATATACCCTTAAGACACCATATTATATTGGAGAGACTTAGAAAAAGTCTGTTTTTTTTAAATGATCTCTGTGGGATTTACTGCTGATGTGGTAATTTGAAAATCTGATTTTTTTTTTTTTTTTTGGTACCAGAAACATTATCTCTACACTAAAATGACAGAAAAAGTTCAATCATCATCAGACATCATCAGATCCTTTCTTTCTAATTCCATACTGCGATTTGGGAGTCACAAAGGGCTTCAGAGTCAAAAGTAACTATTTCTGAATTAACTCATAAGTCACTGACCTGGAATTGAACATGCATTTTGATTTTTAATGTATTCTTATGGGAAAGTTATTATTTAAAGAGGAAATTAGATGATAAAATGCTTTCATCTTTATAGTTTTTAGAACCAAAACAGACTTTCATCTTACTAATGAAATCATGAAAAAAGATTTATTTTATTCTTAGGCTTTTCAATTTTCTGCTGAGAAGTGCTTTATGTGTATGTGTGTGCATGTGTAAAAGAGAGAGTGACAGATTAAAAAATTACTGGGTTATGACAATTATGGTTTAAGTGGTGAAATGTCTGCGTTTTAGTACTCCTTTCTTTTTTTTTTCTTCTAACAAACATTTTTTATTTACACAGCATTGCCAAGGAAAGGTAACAGTAACTATCAATGCAAAGATTATTCCCAGTTTCTATGTTTTCTGGGTGAATGATTTCTGATTTGTCTAACTAAGCAGGCTTGACTTCTTTTTCTAAGTCACAGTACTGGAATAATGATGGACTCAGATGTGCTATATACTTTAAATAAGCAGAATACCTGTGTTAAACATAATTTCCAGGATCTTGCTTTGAAATGGTAATTATTTTTACTCCTTAGAAGACTTTTACATTGATTTTCTTTAACTGTCATCTTTAACAGTGGCCAGGCAATAATATTTACTTGGCAATATAACTTTATGGAGGAAATAAAACAATAGAATCTAATTTTAGCTAGAAAGGATTTTGGAGCTCTCTTATTTTAGCTAGAAAGGATTTTGTAGATCATTTTGTGGTAGAGGTTTGTCTTAGTCTGCTTGAGGTGCTATAACAAAATTCCATATCTTAGGGGGCTTAAACAGCAGACATTTATCTTATAGTCCTGGAGGCTTAGGAATTCAAGATGAAGGTGCCAGCTGATTCAGCTTCTGGTGAGGACCTTCTTCCTGGTTTGCAGACAAATTTCTTCTTGCCATTTCCCCACCTGCTGGAGAGCATGAGATCTCTCTCCCTTTTCTTCTAAAGGCATAATCCCATCATGAGAGTCCCACCCTCATGACCTCATTTAATCCTGATTGTCTCCCAAAGGCCCAATATCCAAATGCCATCACAGTGGTGGGTACTCAACATATAAACTGGAGGGGGGGGGATGACCATTTGATCAGAGAATCAGGAAGGCCAAATGATGTATTTAAGCTTGTATGGTAAATTAATGGCTGAAGTAAAACCAGAAGTCATATTTTATTATTCTATACATTTTTTATTGTACTCTTAAGTCATTTAGCGTTACACTCTGGATTTTCATTTAAACTCACAAGAGCACACTGAGTCTATAAATATCTAATATTTATCCTATCCCCTGATGATGAAAGATGCATGTCAGTGCTCTAAACCGTTGTTTAGATGGAAAAGTTAGAAGTTTGCAGATGTGCTCCTAGAAGTCATCATGATTCCTGTTGTTAAATCTGCAGAAAACACTTTCTGTTTGGGAGATATGACAAGACCAGATAGTTCCTCTAGTCCCTTCTCAAAATTTCTCCCCTTAATGATAACAAACATCAGGAGTAAAGATAAGCATGTCCAGCAGACAGATGTGTTGAGATTACTAGGTAAGAGGGGAAATTGGAGAATTTACCTTGATTGACAGGAAGTGCAGCCAATTATGAAGCTCCATTAACTGAGTTAGTCTTAAGACTGGGCTTTACTACTGAATAATGAGAGAGATCTTTGTAGAGGAGAAGCCATCTTGGCTGTCCCAGCCTCAACTGAGCTCCCTACTGAATACAGTCAGTGAGTGATCTCAGTGACACAGTGTTGTGCAGAGTAACTGCCCTGTTTTTTCTGTGAGCCTATTCAATGCACAGTCACGGGAAGTAATACATCATTGTTGTTTAGGGCACTAAGTTTTGAGATATGTAATATGGCAAAAGTTGACTGAAATACTTAGTTTATGAAAATTGTATGTTGGCTACATACATTTACTCTTCTCTGCCTTGGAGTTGTCTTTATTTTACTTTATAGATTGAGCCACTTACTCTCCCAATTCCTGCACTGAGATAGCAGTACATAAATGGTCTTTACATGACTGTACTCCTCATTCATAAGTGCTCAGCCATTAGCTGCCTCTTTTTCTCTCTTCCCATCACTGCCAAGTATCTACGGACAATCAGTCTGGCACCTAGATACCTCAGTTGGGTCCCAGGCACCAGTATCATTAACAAGTTGCACCTGTCACATAGAACCAGACTTCTGCCTTGATCTCACACTCCCTAGTCTGCCCCCTTTCACTGTCTTGGACTAGACATTCCTCCCACTTTTTGAACTTTCATTATTATGGTCATATTTTATCCTTCATTGTATCTAACTTTATATTTGTATACATATAGGGTATTTTCTTCTAAAAAAAAAGTTAGGATACAACTTCTTCTAATAGATTAAAATATACCCTAAATCTACTACTGGGCTCTGTTCTACTCTCCAGCCTGAGCAAATTCTCTCCACTTTCTTTTTCTTTCTTTTCCCAATCAACTTATCAAGTCCTTCTTTAGAATTTTTTTAAAAAATTTTCATCTTTACAGTCATATTCCAACCCTTCATCATGTTTACCCTTATTTCTGTGTGTGTGTGTGTGTATTTTTTTTTTCTTTCTTTAAAATTTTGGGAGGTAGTTTCTTCTTAGTGACCAAGATACACCCAAAATCAAGTGGGTGGCTCTGTTCTATTCACCAGTCTAATTTTATATATATGTATATATACATATAAATATATTTCTTTTAATTTTTTTAACTTTTTTTTAACTTCTTTTTACCCCCTTTCTCTCCACAATTTGGGATCTCTTCTGACTTGGTTAATGCACATTTTCTGGGGGTCTTTGACACCCTTTTAGTATTTTATTCACTCCTTCATATATTCTTATCTGGATAAAATGACAAAGTGGAAAAACTCACCACAAAAAAAAAAAAAAAAAAAAAAAGAACAAGAGGCAGTACCGAAGGCTAGGGACCTAACCAATATAGACATTGGGAATATGTCAGATCTAGAGTTCAGAATGACAATTCTCAAGGTGCTAGCTGGGTTCAAAAAAGGCATGGAAAATATTAGAGAAACCCTGTCTGGAGAAATAGAAGCACTTTCTGGAGAAATAAGAACTAAAATCTAACCAAGCTGAATTTAAAAAGCTATTAATGGGGTACAATAAAAAATGGAGGCTCTTACTGCTAGGATAAATGAGGCAGAAGAGAGAGTTAGTGATATAGAAGACCAAATGATGGAGAATAAAGAAGCTGAGCAAAAGAGAGACAAACAACTACTGGACTACAAGGAGAGAATTCGAGAGATAAGTGATACCATAAGATGAAACAATATTAGAATAATTGGGATTCCAGGAGAAGAAAAGAGAGAGAGGGGCAGAAGGTATATTGGAATAAATTGTTGTAGAGAATTTCCCTAATATGGCAAAGGGAACAAGTATCAAAATCCAGGAGGTGCAGAGAACCCCCTCAAAATCGATCAGAATAGGTCTGCACCCCGTCATCTAATAGTAAAACTTACAAGTCTTAGTGACAAAGAGAAAACCCTGAAAGCAGCCCAGGACAAGAAGTCTGTAACATACAATGGTAAAAATATTAGATTGGCAGCAGACTTATCCACAGAGACCTGGCAGGCCAAAAAGAACTGGCATGATATATTCAAAGCAAGAAATGAGAAAAACATACAGTGAAAAATACTATATCCAGGTAGACTATCACTGAAGATAGAAGGAGATAAAAAGCTTCCAGGACAAACGAAAACTAAAAGAATTTGTAAACACCAAACCAGCTCTACAGGATATTTTGAAAGGGGTCCTCTAAGCAAAGAGAGAGCCTAAAGGTAGTAGACCAGAAAGGAACAGAGACAATATTCAGTAACAGTCACATTACAGGCAATATAATGGCACTAAATTCATATCTCTCATTAGTTACCCTGAATGGTAATGGGCTAAATGCCCCAATCAAAAGACACAGGTTATCAGAATAGATTAAAAAACAATATGCTGTCTACAAGAAACTCATTTTAGACCCAAAGACACCTTCAGATTGAAAGTGAGGGTGTGGAAAACAATTTATCATGTTAATGGACATCAAAGGAAAGCTGGGGTTGCAGTTCTTACATTATAATAAGAGATGAGGAAGGACACTGTATCATACTCAAAGGGTCTTTCCAACAAGAAGAGCTAACAATTTTCAATATCTATGCACCTAACATGGGAGCAGCCAACTATATAAACCAATTAATAACAAAATCAAAGAAACACATCGACAATAATACAATAATAGTAGGGTATTTGGACAACCCCCCCCCCCCACTGAAACAGACAGATCATCCAAGCAAAAGATCAAAAGGGAAATAAAAGCTTTAATTGACACACTGGACCAGATGGACATCACAGATATATTCAGAACATTCCATCCCAAAGCAACAGAATACACATTCTTCTCCAGTACACATGGAACACTTTCAGTATAGATCACATCCTGGGTCACAAATCAGGTCTTATTGGTACCAAAGGATTGGGATGATTCCCTGCATATTTTCAGACCATAATGCTCTGAGGCTAAAACTCAGGCACAAGAGGAAAGTTGGGAAGAACTCCAGTACATGGTGGCTAAAGAGCATCCTACTAAATGAGTGGTCAACCAAAATCTTAAAAAAGAATTGAAAAAAAATCATGGAAACAAATGATAATGAAAACACAACTGTTCAAAATTGGTGGGACACAGCAAAGACAGTCTTGAGAGGAAAATATATAGTGATACAAGTCTTTCTCAAGAAACAAGAAAGCTCTCAAATACACAACCTACCTCTACCCTTAAAGGAGATGGAGAAATAATAGCAAAGAAAGCCTAAACCCAGCAGGAGAAGGGAAATAATAAAGATCAGAACAGAAATCAATGAAAGAGAAACAGAAAAAAAAATAGAGGAAATCAACGAAACTAGGTCCTGGTTCTTTGACAGAATTAATAAGATTGATAAACCCCTAGCCAGCTTATCAAAAAGAAAAGAGAAAGGACCCAAATAAATAAAATAATAAATGGAAAAGGAGAGATCACAACCAACACCAAAGAAATACAATTATAGGAACATATTATGAGCAACTCTAGGCCAGCAAATTTGGCAATTTGGAAGAAATGGGTGCATTCCTAGAGACATATAAACTACCAAACTGAACCAGGAAGAAATAGAAAACTGAACAGACCCATAACCAGCAAGGAAATTGAAGCAGTCATCAAAAATCTCCCAACAAACAAGAGCCCAGGGCCAGACTGCTTCCCAGGGGAATTTTACCAAACATTTAAAGAAGAATTAATACCTATTCTCCTGTAACTGTCCCAAAAAATAGAAGTAGAAGGAAAACTTCCAAACTCATTTTATGAGGCCAGCATTACCTTGATCCCCAAACCAGACAAAGATCCCACCAAAAAAGAGAATTACAGACCAATATCCTTGATGAACACAGATGCAAAAATTCCAAACAAATACTAGCCAACAGGATCCAACAGTACATTGAAAGTATTATTCACCACGACAAAGTGGGATTTATTCCTGGGCTGCAAGGTTGGTTCAACATCCGCAAATCAATCAATGTGATACAATACATTAATAAAAGAAAGAACAAGAACCATATGATACTCTCAATAGATGCTGAAAAAGCATTTGACAAAGTGCAGCATCCTTTCTTGATCAAAACTCTTCACAGTGTAGGGATAGAGGATACATACCTCAATATCATCAAAGCCATCTATAAAAAACCCACAGCGAATATCATTCTCAATGGGGAGAAGCTAAGAGCTTTCCCCTTAAAGTCAAGAACATGGCAGGGATGGACACTATCACCACTGCTATTCAACGTAGTTCTAGAAGTCCTAGCCTCAGCAATCAGACAACAAAAAGAAATTAAAGGCATCCAAATTGGCAAAGAAGAAGTCAAACTCGTACTCTTTGCAGATGATATAATACTATATGTGGAAAACCCAAAAGACTCCACTCCAAATCTGCTAGAACTTGTACAGGAATTCAGTAAAATGTCAGGATATAAAATCAATGCACAGAAATCAGTTGTATCTTTCTACACCAACAACAAGACAGAAGAAAGAGAAATTAAGGAGTCAATCCCCTTTACAATTGCACCAAAAACCATAAGATACCTAGGAATAAACCTAACCAAAGAGGCATGGAATCTATACTCAGAAAACTATAAAGAACTCATGAAAGAAATTGAGGAAGAGGGGTACCTGGGTGGCTCAGTCATTAAGCGTCTGCCTTCAGCTCAGGTCATGATCCTGGGGTTCTGGGATCGAGCCCCATGTCAGGCTCCCTGCTTGGCAGGAATCTGCTTCTCCCTCTCCAGCTCCTCCTGCTTGTGTTCCCTCTCTTCCTATCTCTTAAAAAAAAAAAAAAAAAGAAAAAGAAATTGAGGAAGACACAAAGAAATGGAAAATGTTCCATGCTCATGGATTGAAAGAACAAATATTGTAAAAATGTCTACACTACCTAAAGCAATCTACACGTTTAATACAATCACTATCAAAATACTATCAATTTTTTTTTTCAAAGAACTGGAACAAAAAATCCTAAAATTTGTATGGAACCAGAAAGACCTTGAATAGCCAGAAGAATGTTGAAAAAGAAAGCCAAAGTTGGTGGCATCACGATTCCAGACTTCAAGCTCTATTACATAGCTGTAATCATCAAGACAGTATGGTACTGGCATAAAAACATACACATAGATCAATGGAACATAATAGAGAGTCCAGAAATACACCTTCAACTCTGTGGTCAACTAATCTTCAACAAAGCAGGAAAGAATGTCCAGTGGTAAAAAGATAATCTCTTCAATAAATGGTGTTGGGAAAATTGGACAGCTACATGCAGAAAAATGAAACTGGACCATTTCCTTACACCACACACAAAAGTAGACCAAAAATGGATGAAAGACCTCAACGTGAATCCATCAAAATCCTTGGGGAGAACACAGGCAACAACCTCTTTAACCTCAGCCACAGTAACGGCTAGAAACATGGCCAAAGGCAAGAGAAGCAAGGGCAAAAATGAACTATTGGGACTTCATCAAGATCAAAACCTTTTGCACAGCAAAGGAAACAGTTAACAAAACCAAAAGACAACTGACAAAATGGGAGAAGATATTTGCAAATGCCATATCAGATAAAGGGCTAGTATTTAAAATCTATAAAGAGCTTAGCAAACTCAACACCCAAAGAACAAATAATCCAATCAAGAAATGGGAAGAGGTCATGAACATACATTTCTTCAAAGAAGACATCCAGATGGCCAACAGAAACATGAAAAAGTACTCCACATCACTGGGCATAAGGGAAATACAAATCAAAACCACAATAAGATACCAATTCACACCCATCAGAATGGCTAAAATTAACAAGTCAGGAAATGACAGATGCTGGTGAGGATGCAGAGAAAGGGGAAGCCTCCTACACTGTTGGTGGGAATGCAAGCTGGTGCAGCCATTCTCAAAAACAGCATGCGGAGTTCCTCAAAAAGTTGAGAACAGACCTATCCTACTACCCAGCAATCACACTACTGGGTATTTACCTTAAGGATACAAAAGTAGTGATCTGAAGGTGCACATGCACCCGAATGTTTATAGCAGCAATGTCCACAATAGCCAAACTATGAAAGAACCTAGATTTCCATCCACAGATGAATGAAGAAAGAAGAAGTGGTATATATATATATATAAAACTATGCAGCCATCAAAAGAAATGAAATCTCGCTATTTGCGACGACATGGATGGAACTAGAGGGTATTATGCTAATTGATGTAAGTCAATCAGAGAAAGATAATTATTATATGACCTCCCTGATATGAGGAATTTGAGAGGCAGTGTGAGGGGTTTGGAGGGTAGGGAAAGAAAAAAGGTAACAAGATGGTATTGGGAGGGGGACAAACCATAAGAGACTCTTAATCTCACAAAACAAACTGAGATTTGCTGGGGGGAGGGGGGTCGGGAGAGGGTGGTTGGGTTATGGACATTGGGGTGGGTATGTGCTATGGTGAGTGCTGTGAAGTGTGTAAACCTGGTGATTCACAGACATGTACCCCTGGGGCTAATAATACATTATATGTTAATAAAAAATAAAAATAAATACATAAATAAACAAAAGGAAAAATAAAGGAAAACAAGCTACATGATAGCCCACCAAAAAGCTAGTTGAAAGGCCATGCTTAATTGATTCCTTTTAGGTTCTGCTGGATTTCCTTTAGACTTTGGTTGATTTTCTTTAGATCTTGTACACAGGAGTATGTTTTAATTTACATGTCTGTTTACTAAGTTTTCATTTTTTCTACCATCATTCTTTGAGGTAATAACTTAATAGTGTAATAACACTTAATAGTGTAACAACAGTGTAATTTTGGACTGTTTCCAAATAGTGTGTTAATTATTTTACAGTTTTCCGTTTAAACCATTAAGGACATTGTGTGTGTGTGTGTGTGTGTGTGTGTGTGTACTTATGGATGAATCTACTATACAAACTGTTAAAACTCAGGGTACAAAACAAATGAAATGTATGATTTTGTAAATGAAATCAACCCATTTTGATGCTGTACTATATTCTACAAATTGTTTTAATTGCATAGGGGAAGACAAAAGACTTTTGGGTGTGTTTACTTTATTCTAACTCCAGAACTGTATTACTCTTCATGTATTAGACGCCCCACTGACTGGGAGTGGTGCAGAAGGAAGGGTGCAATATGTAAATACACTAATCAGATCAATGCAAATCATAGTAATACATTCCTTTATAGTCTGGGAGACAGCTGTGTAATAGTGGTTTTCATTTTCATAGGTTTGGGTGAATCTCTTTAGCAAATCCTATCTCCTTGATTCTGTGAGTCTATCTCTGTTGTGTTATATTTTGATTTTCTTCCCCTTCTGGTTTTTGTGGGATTACATATGGTGAAAGTTGGCATTTCAGTCCTCAGTGGCTAGTTTTATTTTCTTCTCTTTGTATCCAACTGGTTTTGGAACTTTTGTTTCCCATAACAGCTATAAAACCACATGAGCGGAGCTTTTGTGAGGTTTTCTGCATGACCAAAGTGGGGTTGGTGATATGGCAACTGTCTCAAAGGATTTCTTAGGAAAGAATGGATCATCATCTTTAGAGAAAGGATTTTTTTTCCTTTGAAAGATTCAATAAATTACTTCAGTTTACCAAACCTGATGCTATCATTTCAATGTTTTAATGAGATTAAAACTTCTGGCTATTTGCTTATATGGAAGATATATTAGTACCATTATAAGAGAAAAAAATAAAATTCAGATAGATATTCCCATTTCCCTGGGATCTTAACAGAGCCAACAGAAAGAAGGAAGTGTTGCTAATGGAAATTAAAAGAAATCAGAACGTTCTGAGTTACCATGGCAAGGGGAAACTAAGAGGAGAAAAAAAAAGAAAAATAAACTTGCTCATCAAAAGCTTAGAATTTTAAGTCAAAATGAAAAGTTAAGGGTTTGAAACATTGTGAAGGCATTTTAAAGACAAGGTACAGGTTTAGTGGTGAAATTGCATAATCCTTAAAACCAAATTTTAAAAATAAACTTTTGTTGGATCTTTCCCTCATAAGTGGAGGAACCCACAGCAGTTTCTAGGGAATAAAGTATCCAGAGCTTCTCAGATCACTCTGAAAGATAATTTCAATAAGGTGAGATGTTTGGGGGTGCCTGGGTGGCTCAGTTGGTTAAGCATCTGTGTTAAGCTCAGATCATGATCCTAGGGTCCTGGGATTGGGCCCTATATTGGCCTCCCTGCTCAGTGAGGATTCTGCTTCTCCCTTTCCCTCTGCCCTGTCCCTGCTCATGCACTCTCTTTCTCCCCTTTCAAATAAATAAAATCTTAAAAAAAAAAAAAAAAGGTGACATGTTTGGCATGTATCTGTAGGTTCTTCTTCTCTCATTTCCTGGGAGAGAGTAAATTAGGAGTGCAGGTCTTTCTTGCTGAAATTCTGGAGGAATCCTCTGGGTGTAATTGTTCAGAGAATTAGAAGAAGAGATGGAACAGCCTGACTTGGTTTGTAGAGCTCAGCTGCCTATAGATAATTCAGTCTGCTGAAATAAATGTCCACTGACACCACCACAACTACCTCCTCATGTACATTTCTATCTATATGTCTGCCAGTCACATGGATAAGAAACCAGAAAATTCTACTTATAACAAATATATTTAGTACTTCTCAAAAACAGATTTCCAGGACACCAAAAAAGTATGAGGGTACATTGAACAACATTATTAAGTGGTAAAGAAGAAATGAGACACAAGACTAAAAATGTACTTTTGGAGTTCCAACTCCCAGAGTATATTCCCTCAACCTCTTCTGAAGCAATCCACTTCTCTCTCTACCTATGGCCACCACCATAGTCCAGGCCAGTGTGAGTTCTGGTCTGGATTACTTTGATAATTTCTGATTGAATTCACTCATGTTCTGCGTGCCTCTACCCCGATCCAATGAGCTGCACGTTTGCTATTATCCTTTGGCCCAAAATCTTTCAGCAGCTCAACACTGTTTGTTGGATAAAATCTCCTTGTGCACTAATAGGCCATTAGGACCTTCCTGATTTATGGACTCTGCCTCACTCCTTAGAGTGCTCAGAGTGCTCTCTTTGCTTCAGCTCTAGCCTTCTGTCTTATCAATCAGATCTTTTGCATTTTTGGCTTTTCTGCCTGAATTGACCTTTTATCTCCTTATTTGTTCCTCCCTCACCTCTTCCCCCAAAGTAATTTTTATGCATATAAAACAGAACAATGAAACAGCCAAAAAACCTAAACAAAGAAATAAGATCCTATCTATGGCTATAGAATTGGTGATGAGAGACATCTTCTGAGTCCAGTGTCAAGGTTATGGTCCCATGATGATCATGAACTGTTTCTTACATTAGGTAGAAGTTCCCTCACTCAGATATCAAACATTTTTTATTTGGTCATGGAGAAGGAAAGTTTAGAGCAGCTCAACTAGGCAGGAGGGACCACAGATGAGATTCTTTGAAAGTCACTTGGAAGCTCCCTTTTAGGATTTCCTTTCATGTCAACTGGGTGAGTTTGGCTAGATCTCAGTGAATCCCTGCTCCAATACACATAATTTAGCTTGAGCAATGGCTGTAGACACCTTACACAACTTCACAAGTCAGTGAGGAAGGCTGAATAACTGGCAGAGACTTTTCCCTTTATCACGTCCAAAACCCTGAAAACTGAACCAGAAATCAGATCTTGTTCATCTTTCAGATCTTCCTGCCTCAGGCTCATTCTTCTTCTGTGAAGCCTTTCTTTTTCTCCCTCCTTTGTGGTCTCCTAGCACCTTGCCCATACCCCTCTCAGACAGCAGCCATCACAAGCTATTTGCTGATGTGTCTGCTTCATAAAAAAATCTAACTACCACAGGACAAAATCACTAAAGGTAAGTTTATAGTAGGAGGGCTTTGAAGAATTTGAGAAAAAAATCTGCTGTGAAAGAGAGCTAGTGGATGTTATACCCAGGAGAATTAGCCATCCCCAAATTGAAGACCAAAAACCAATCTGAAGAAAACTACAAATTACATATATTTTAAAAAGATTAAAGAGACAAAGAATTAAAAGCCAAAACAAAAGATCAGGCTGCTTGTAAAATCCAAGCAGTTTTTGAAGAAGAACTAAATTAACTTCTGGATATGAAAACTGTAATTATAAAAAAATAAGTCCAATGGGTGGGACAAATAGCAGATGAATGTCAGTTAAAATGGGAACCAGAAAACTGAAAGATGGAGTTGAGTGAACTGCACAGAATGTAATAGAAAGGTAAATAAAATGGCTTTAAAAATTATGAAGTGATATTAAGGTATAAAGAAGATAGAATGAAGGGATGGAATGAGATATTCCAGAGAGAGAAAATAAAAGACAGAGAGAGACAGTATTCTAGGAGAAAATGACTAGGGAATTTTCAGAATTAAAGAAGGACATGAACCCTCAAATTAAGAAATCATAATGGGTGCCTATTACCAAACCCAAACAAACCCCCAAATATAAACAAACAAGCAAACAAAACACAATGACACTAGGATGTATTATGGTCAAAAAACAAACAAACCAAGAAAACCCCACAACCCAAAAATGAAGTCCAGAGACAAGAAGAGATTTTTTTCTAGAGAGGAATATAGTTAGGCTGACAACAGTACTACCAATGGATATTGGATGAGACTAAAATCACATATCTAAAGAGCTGAGGAAAAGCAACCCTCAATCTAGAATTCTAAACCCACTAAGGTATCATTTAAGACCACGAGCAAAATAAACACATCTAATTTTGTTTGTGATAAGTTTTGTTATAGATAAAACTGAAAAACTGCTGAAGATTTTCATCATTCAGAATGAATCAATTAAGAAGTGGAATACAAAGAACGATGTCTTGTAAAGAAATTGATAATTCAAATAAGCATTGACAAAAATATAACAGAATTATATCTAACTAGGTGGAGATTTTTAAAAATGAAACCCGAAGCGCACTTGTCTTAGTTGGTTAAGTGTCTGCCTTCTGCTCAGGTCATGGTCTCAGAGTCCTGAGACTGAGCCCCACATTGGGCTCCCTGCTCAGTGTGGAGCCTGCTTCTCTCTCAAACTCTCCTTCTCTGGTCTCTCTCTCTATATAAATAAATAAAATCTTTTAAAAAGAAACTAGAATACTAACTGACATCAGGAGGCAGTGATAACATCAAGACATTAAAGAATAAATGGCCTTGCATTGATTGGAAGAAGGCATGTGAAATAGAAATAGGTTATGTAATTCAAAGCCAATAGAAAAGGTAGATGAGTGAAAACTGGATGAATCCAGTGAAAATAATCCATGGAGAAAGACAAAAGTTAATCAGACAAAACAAAATAGATGGTTGACATAAATCCAAAGAAATAGAAGTATAAACAATTAAACCTTCCTGATTATGAATAGAGATGGTCAGATTGGGTTAAAAATCAATCAATTATAAATTTTTGGTTTATAAAAACTGGGAAGTTCCATGAAAGAGGTTGATGGTAAATTAAACAAAAACAACCCTGAAACTTCAGGGCTCCTATTTGGAGATTAAAATGTTGTTGTTGATTTTTTATAATTTTATTTTTATTTTTTAACAAACATATAATGTATTATTAGCCCCAGGGGTACAGGTCTGTGAATCACCAGCTTTACACACTTCATAGTACTTACCATAGCACTTACTTTCCCCAATGTCCATAATCCCACCACCCTCTCCCTACCCCCCTCCCCCGGCAACCCTCAGTTTGTTTTGTGAAATTAAGAGTATCTTATGGTTTGTCTCCCTCCTGATCCCATCTTGTTTCATTTATTCTTTTCCTATCCCCCAAACCCCCATGTTGCATTTCCACTTCCTCATATCAGGGAGATCATATGATAGTTGTCTTTTGGAGATTAAAATGTTATGTCATTTTACCAAGAATAATAATTTCTGCTCCTCCTCTCCCCAAAATCATGTATCAATTTTTAAGTCAAAGGTAGATAATACATTTTTTCACAAATGATAAGATTATCTACAGAGAAAGCCACAAAGAATCTGAAGATTGACTTTTATAACCATTTAAGTGTTTATATCAATTTGCAGTTGCATACATATGCATAAACTGAAAGTGTAATAAGAAAAAAATAGCATTTACAATAGTGAAAAGGAAAAAAAAAGTGAAAAAGAAAAAAGTAATATACCAAGGAGTAAATCTTATATGTTTAAGACCTGAATAGAAAAATTATAAGGGTTTCTAAAAAGATATTGAAGAAAACCCAAATAATGGAGAGATACATCATCTTAGTTCATTTGGGCTGCTATAACAGGATAGGGTGGGTAGCTTACCCATAGACTGAGTACCTTATAAATAGAAATTACTTTCTCACAGCTCTGGAGGCTGAGTACATAGTTACATTCTGGTGAGGATCTTCTTCCCGGTTCACCTTCTTATTGTGTGGTGGAAGGGGCTTACATGGTGGAAGGGGCTAAGGATCTGTCTGGGGTCTCTTTTATGAGTCACTAATCCCATTTATGAGTGTTCCATCCTTATGACTTATGCACTTACCAAAGCCCCACCTCCTGATGCCATCATGCTTGGGAGTTAGGATTTCAACATAACTTTTTTTTGGGAGGGGCAGGAACAAATTTTCAGAGCATAGTATACATCATATTCATGAGTAGAGACTCAATTATCAGAACAATGTTGTTTCCCCTTCAATCTTTTGGGTAGAACCATATGAAATTGTCATCTTTGTAGGTCAGAACAGTTGAATTTCAATGTCAAAAGGTTTAAATTAACATATATATGCAATTGTAATTCAAATAAAAAGAGGGTTTTACAGGAACTTGGCAATTTGATTCTATAATTTGTATGGAATAACAAAGGCTCAAGAGTAGTCAAGAGAGTACTGAAGAAGTACAGCAAGGTAAGAGGACTTCAACCAGGTGTCATAACTTATTATCCAATAATAGTAATTAAGATAACATAGCACTGGCCGGGAAGAAACAATTAACCAGTTGAACAGAATAGAGAGCTCCTAAAGGATTCCATGCCTGTATTGCCCAAACAGAACAGGTTTTATCACATATCATTGAGCAATGGTAGACTGTTCAGTGAATGGTGATGGGACAATCCAACAGTATGTTAACAATGAGAACTCAAATCTGCAGACAATAGTAAGCTCTTCAAAAGTAAGAAGAAATGCTGATCTAAGGAAATTATAGGAAGATCTTTCATGGCCATTGATGTAAATGTGGCAGATGAGTTTCAGTATTTCTGATCTGCCTATTCCATGGCACAGAAGCTGCCCTTTTGTGTCCAAGTCTAGTTTAGGTGGAGGTAAATTCTTTATCTTTTCTGAACCCTCTTTCTTAGACTTTTTGTTTGTGGGCTGCAGGTACATTTGGAAGGTAGGTATACAAACAGGTGGCAAGACAAATGATGAGGTCTTGATAGACTCAAGGAATCAATAACCTTTGGTTAAACAAACTTAGTCAGGACTCTGCTCAGAATATTCTGTGCCCATCACATGCCAGCCCATCCTTCCTGTCCTTTAGCACAGGACTAAATGGAGGTTTGCATTTATTAGTGAAGATCAGATGTTCTTTTAAAAATTAATCTGGTGCAACAAGCAAAGGAAACAGTTAACAAAACCAAAAGACAACTGACACAATGGGAGAAGATATTTTCAAATGCCATATCAGATAAAGGGCTAGTATCCAAAATCTATAAAGAGCTTAGCAAACTCAACACCCAAAGAACAAATAATCCAATCAAGAAATGGGCAGAGGAGATGAACAGACATTTCTGCAAAAAAGACATCCAGATAGCCAACAGACACATGAAAAAGTGCTCCACATCACTCAGCATCAGGGAAATACAAATCAAAACCACAATGAGATACCACCTCACACCAATCAGAATGGCTAAAATTAACCAGTCAGGAAATGACAGATGCTGGCGAGGATGCGGAGAAAGGGGAACACTCCTACACTGTTGGTGGGAATGCAAGCTGGTGCAACCACTCTGGAAAACAGCATGGAGGTTCCTCAAAAAGTTGAAAATAGAGCTACCCTAGGACCCAGCAATTGCACTACTGGGTATTTACCCTAAAGATACAAATGTAGTGATCCGAAGGGGCACATGCACCCAAATGTTTATAGCAGCAGTGCCCACAATAGCCAAACTATGGGAAGAACCTAGATGTCCATCCACAGATGAATGGATAAATAAGAAGTGGTATATATGTATATACAATGGAATACTATGCAGCCATCAAAATAAATGAAATCTTGCCATTTGTGACGACATGGATGGAACTAGAGGGTATTATGCTTAGTGAAATAAGTCAATCGGAAAAAGACAACTATCATATGATCTCCCTGATATGAGGAAGTGGAGATGCAACATGGAGGGTTTGGGGGGTAGGAAAAGAATAAATGAAACAAGATGGGATTGGGAGGGAGACAAACCATCAGAGACTCTCAATCTCACAAAACAAACTGAGGGGGGAAGGAGGGGGAGGGGAGTAGGGAGAGGGTGGTGGGGTTATGGACATTGGGAAGGGTATGTGCTATGGTGAGTGCTGCGAAGTGTGTAAACCTGGTGATTCATAGATCTGTACCCCTGGGGCTAAAAATACATTATATGTTTATAAAAAAAAGTTAATCTGGTGCAACAAATATCATACTAAAGAATTCCCAAGGCAAAGAAAATATATTATTACTCACTCTCTTGAAATGAATGATAAACTTGAGCAATAAAGTACTCATAAAGTTGAGTGATAAAATACTCACTCTCTTGAAATTAAATGATAAAGTTGAGCTCATCCAAATGATCTCAGAAATCTTAAATGAACTCATGGATAAAACTGCTTCTGCTGAGTAACATGATAAAGACTCTGCTATCTATCTGGGTATAGTAAAGGGATGAATGATCATATTGAAATATTACACTGTTAGCAATGTAAATGAGTTACCTAAAAATAATTTAAAAGCATTTGACAGAAATTAAAGTGCACAGAGACATCATGACCTTTTCTTTCACTTCTTGCTTGGAGCTGCTCATTGATAGTTGTTAGACCCCTGGAAATGATGTCTCTGTGCACTTTAATTTTTGTCAAATGCTTTTAAATTATTTTTAAGTAACTCATTTACATTGCTAACAGTGTAATATTTCAATATATCAGTATCAATTATCCCACATGCAACCTGCTAGGTGTCCACATACATGTACCATGCATCCACAGTTTAGATTGAAATTAGTACTCCAAGAATTGCTATAATTGAGGTGATTACATTTCAAGCTAAATATAATCCTCCCACCAAACAACCCACTGAAGAGCGTGGAGCAGAATTAAAATTTCAATATTACCACAAATCCAAGAAGTTTACATCTCTCAAATAAATGCATTCCACTCAAAAGCAAACAAAGTAGGTTTTCAACATAAGAAATCCTTTGTTTCCAACAAACCCCACCAAAGCCAAGTAAGTACTTCATTATGCAAATCAGCTATTTTCCAGGAGAAGGCCAGTCAGCAGCATGTATGGACGATACTAGGAAAAGCAGATTATTTTCATCTTCTCAGCAGGACAGATTCGCCATGCCACAGATTAAATGACCCCTCCTTCCCCGTATATCTTTAAAAAAGCGATGTTTTAAAGATTTTTTTAAAAAGATGTTTTAAATGAAGCAGATCTCAAATAAATTCCTTTCTTGTGGCCTCTGAGTTAGCATTAAAAATAGCAGGTGTGGAAATGCCTTGGTGGCTCAGTCAGTTGGGCAACTGACTCTTGGTTCTGGCTCAGGTCATGATCTGGGAGTTGTGAGATGGAGCTCTGTGTCCGTCTCTGGCTCAGCATGCAGTCTGCTTGGGATTCTCTTTTCCTCTCCCTCTGTCCCTTACCTGCTTGTGCATGCTCTCTCTCTAAAATAAGAAAGTAAATCTTAAAAAGAAAAGCAGTTGGGGTAAAGTGGATATAGGCAAATAATGTTGGTGTTACTGAACGTAGTGACCACCCATTACTGATTCAGTCATTTGGGAAAAACTTGGAGTATTAGAAATGGGTGCAAAGGATTGTGTTCATCGCTATGACCAAAGTCTGCCACTATTGAGTGCATTACTAATATATCAAGTACTGAAAAATATTATGAGGTTTTGATGATTCAGACTCCAGAATGGAGAGAAAAGAGGGCTGACTAGAGTTAAAACTGTAACTAATTCTCAAGATAGCAGTGTTAATGGAAGCCTAAGCCCTTCCTTTCAGGGGTGGGAAGAGAGTGCCACACTGAGTAAGTCCATACTGGATAAAAGCCTTATCTGCGCATGAATGACAGAGACCAAGATAGTGAAGAAATGGGGTAGATAAATTTTCTATATTTGGGGTATTATAGCTCCTAGAAGATTTTAGGGTAGAGAATTGAGGAGGAGAGTGAAAAGCATTTTAATAAGTGTATTGTATGTTCAGAAATAATCTAATTTAAAAATGTTTGAGTTTTTAAAATTTCTTAGAGTCAGAACTAAGTTTTCTGAAATCTGACCCTATTCCAGAACTTGACTACTGGAGTTTCCAAGTAGTTAAGGCATTTCTTGTCTTTTGATGATGAGAAACCTGGCAGGTAAGAGTTATTCACTGCACAGATCTTTAGAGAAGGCATGTAAAAAGACCTGGCTCCATCTCAACAACAAGCACTAACTCCGCTATGGTGAATGTTTGATTTGGAAATCATTTGCAAACAGTGTACTCCATAAAATGTGGAAGTCTCTTAGAGGCTTAGAGAAAGTTGGCAAAGGAATCACACAGTTATTACTCTGTGCTTCATCTTAGCCTAGAAAAATGTAGAGAGGAAAAAACCCAAGAGATGCGATTACTCTCACAGCCAGAGAAGTCATGACTTTGAGTAACAGCCTATAATGCTGTGGTGCACCACCTGGCCCAGCAGCCTCCCCACTGTTGGGGTTAATATAGCCATGATTTCATGACTGAATTAGTAGCAAGCCAATACCTGGCTTGCTAAAATGTAACATGGAGGCACTAGGGGTGTGGGAAGGTTTCAGAGAAGGGCATAGGCCTCTGGAATGCAAAGGCCTGTGTGACCACTCTGCCATAGGAATGCCCTGGGGAGTTGGCTTCCTGGAAGCTTGCTTAGCCAGAACAGCTGCCCTCTGATCTAAGGGACATACGCATTGTCTCCTAGGCTATGTTTAGGAGCATAGCAGAACTTCTAGAACATGCAGATTAGCATATTGTGCCTTTACTGTAAATAGATCCTCCTAGTTCCAGTAAGACCCCTTGTCACACATCCTGTGCTTGAGAAGATTTGATAAAGATTTATGATTATCCCAAAGAACGGGTAAAGGCAGGAGCAAACGAGGGTCTTCAGGTTTCTGAGCATTGATCCTCTTGCCTTTTCCTCTCTTTCACAGCAAAGTTTGGAATCATTTTTCATCCATCAGTACAGGAAGTGCTGGCCATCCCTGGCACCCCAGAAGGAAGGAGTTAGGATCTCTCTCTTAAAGTAGATATAGCCAAGGCCATAAAATGAGCTTTGTTGATAGTTGGATCACTTATCAGCAATATACCCAGTCTTCTGGCCTTTACACCAATCACACTAGTATGACTGCTTGCTTGCTCTCTACACTCCCAAGTTCTAGTTGCTCAGAATTTGCCTTCTCCCAGTAGGCAAACACATCATAAATGGTTTTGTTTCTTTTGAACCAGCAGACTATCTTTATTTATTTTTAATTTTTTTAATTTTTATTTATTTTAAAGATTTTATTTGACAGCAGCCTATCTTTAACTGAGTTATAAAATAATGATATTATGTACTAAACTATTTTAAAATGCCCTTTAAATCTTTACAAAAATATTAATTTTTAGCACAGATTTTATGGCAATGCATTACTTAATACATACTGCTAAGATAGGTTAGCTAAATCATTTAATCAGTGAACCATCCCATTTCTTTATTATATCATATGATAGAGAGCTCAATGTCATTTCCATTTATTACCTAAAACATTGTATTATACTAGAAACAGAATTGTGAGCATCTAGAGAGTCATTCTGGGTCAGGAATTACAGTGAGTGACGATGAAGTTAGCACTTGCTATTGAAGTAGCCGATGTGGTCTTTAAGTTAAGTCCAAAGTGGTACTCTCCGGTTTTCAGCCTTTGGATTCAGAGTAGGTTTTCCTGCTTGAGGATGAGGTAAAGGTGAATGAAACAGCACATAAGGTTTCTGTAGCAAGAGATTTACGGTAGAATACCAACTCCTGTCCAGGTGGGAAACAACCCCAGAAAGGAAAACTTCTCTCTTTCTGAATGGGAAATGCACTTTGGAGCAAAAACTCATCTTACTAATTGAATCATAGCTTATGATTTTTTTTTTTCTAGTGCATCTTGTTACACTAAAACATTTGTTTAAGGGTTTATATGAATAGAATATGGGTATTATGGAAGGCAGATATATTTACAATGTATAGTCATCAGAATTCTTCTTAATGCTTGAATTGTTGGGATGGAGGCCAGATCTTTGATTTCTAACTGAATCCTTTTGACTCTGCAAATATATATCTTTTATATTTAATGATTAGAATACCTAAGAATTTTTCTAAGTCTAATGGACTTAGTTTCCATTCTAGAAGACAAATTCTTCATTCTAATGATTGTTTTTTGCTTGTTTGGTTACAAAACAAACAATTTGATTTTACTTTTTTTTATTTACTGAAGAATGACTTAATGAAAAAGAACACAACAATGGTGACTTTTTCCCCTAGAGATAAAACTGTTTGATAAAACAGATCTACTACTAAGTTTTTGAGTAAGAAGGGTTTAAAAGAACATTCCTGAGCCTAACTTTTCAATTTTATTTTGGAGAGCGTGATTTCTTAGAGTAAATTCTGCAATTGATCAAGAGATGAAAATTGAGTGAGGAAAATAGATGCACTGAAGATTATCTGCAATGAGATACTACTGTCATTTCCCTTTTGCCCCTACCCATGAACAACTGATGACCCATTAATAGTTATTCCTTAATTTTTTTCTAAGATTGTCATAAATATAGAAAGTTTCCTCCACAATCTTCTCATGGGATTTTGAGATTAGGATTTGGTAGGCAGTTAAGGGACAGATGGAATTTCAGGTCACCAATAATTTGCCTGCTAAAGGAAAAATGAATCTAGCAGATAGCCTTGCATATGATAGGTATGATAGGTACAGAATAGTTGGCAACTAGATGAATGAAGGAATCAAATACAATGTTAGTATATTTTAGTGAATATTTTGATATTTTGTATTGTTTTTGTTCAGCTAGAACAGATTTAGAAACTGTTAGAGAAGTGATTTGCTGATACCTCCTCCTCTCCAACCTAACTAAGTTTAAACATGAATTTCACTATATTACCTTCCTGATAAAAATCTTCAGTGAATATATTGGCCTTAGGATAAAGTGAAAACTTACAAGCCTTCAAAACAGAACTTCTAAAATTTGATACTACCCAGTTTATTCAGTCAAGTTTATCACTAATAATAGATTCACTCTGATTTTGATGTTCCACTCACTATTTTTTTTTTCAACTAAGATCTTTATTCATGCAGTAAGAGCCTTTTTCAATTATAGGTGTGAAAGCATAAGGAAAGTAACATATACTTAACTCAAAGAAACAAGTTGGTGTAGAAGTTGTCCTTAGGTTAACATGTTCTTTCATAGATAGAGAAGTGTTTTTAAATGTATGGGTGGAAGCATAAGGAAATTGCTATATACCTAACTTCAAGAAACAAGTCTGTATAGAAACCATATTTCTTTTTTTTTAACCAACTAATTAACATATAGTACATTATTAATTTCAGGGATAAAGTTTTGTGATTCATCAATTGCATATAACACCCAGTGCTTGTTACATCATGTGCCCTCCTTAATGCTCATCACCCAGTTACCCCATCCCCCCATCCACCTCCTCTCCAGCAATCCTCAGTTTGTTTCCTATAGTTAAGAGTCTCTTATGGGTTGTCTCCCTCTCTCTGATTTTGTCTCATTTTCTTTTTCCATCCCTTCCCCTATGATACTCTGTCTGGTTTCTTCAATGCCACATATGAGTGAAGTCATATGATAATTGTCTTTCTCTGATTGACTTATTTCCCTCAGGGTAATACTCTCTAGTTCCATCCACATCATTGCAAATGGTAAATTTTTTTTTGACAGCTGAGTAATATTCCATAGTATATATAATGCCACATCTTCTTTATCCATTTATCTGTTGATGGACATCTGGGTGCTTTCCATAGTTTGGCTATTGTGGACATTGCTGCTATAAACATTGGGGTACATGTGCCCCTTTGAATCATTGTTTTTATATCCTTTGAGTAAATACCTAGTAGTGCAATGTTTTTCCAGCTTGCATTTCCACCAGTAGTGTAAAAGAGTTCCCCTTACTCTGTATCTTGCCAACTTCTGTTGTTCCCTGAACTTTTAATTTTAGCCATTCTGATTGGTGTGAGGTGGTATCTCATTTTGGTTTTGATTTGTATTTCCCTGATACTGAGAGATGTCAAATATTTTTTCATGTGTCTGTTGGCTAGTTATATGTCTCCTTTATATGGAACCAGAAAAGACACTAAATAGCCCAAGGAATGTTGAAAAAGAAAAAGAAAATCAAAGCTGGTGGCATCACAATTCTGGACTTCAAGCTATACTACAAAGCTGTAATAATCATCAAGACAGTATGGTACAAAAACAGACACATAAATCAATGGAACAGAATAGAGAACCCAGAAATGGACCCTCAACACTATGGTCACCTAATCTTCGAGGCAGGAAAGAATAGCCAGTGGAAAAAAAGACAGTCTTTTTAACAAATGTGTTGGGAAAATTGGGCATGTGCACACAGAGTAAAGAAATTGCACCATTTTCTTATGCCATACACAAAAATAGACTCAAAATTGATGAAAAACCTAAATGTGAGGCAGGAATCCATCAAAATCCTAGAGGAGAATATAGGCAACAACCTCTGTGACCTTGGCCACAACATCTTGCTAGACACCTCTTCAAAGACCAAGGAAACAAAAGCAAAAATGAATGATTCGGACTTCATCAGGATAAAAACTTTTGCACAGCAAAGCAAACAACTGACAAAACCAAAAGACAAACTACAGAATGGGAGAAGATATTTGGAAATGTCTTATCAAATAAAGGGTTAGTATCCAACATCTATAAAACAAACAAACAAACAAACAAACAAATAAACTTATCAGGGCACCTGGGTGGCTCAGTGGGTTAAAGCCTCTGCCTTTGGCTCAGGTCATGATCCCAGGGTTCTGGGATCCAGGCCCGCATTGGGCTCTCTGCTCAGAGGGGAGCCTGCTTCCCTTCCTCTCTCTGCCTACTTGTGATCTCTGTCTGTCAAATAAATAAATAAGATCTTTAAAAAAAAACAAAAACAACTTATCAAACTCAACACCCCAAACATAAGTAATCCAGTCAAGAAATGGGAAGAAGACATGGATAAATATTTCTCATCTTACTATTTTTTTAAAGACAAAACAACAAAAACAAGCAAACTGCTTCTCATCTCAAGTCCGAGGGTTTTTTTGTTTTGTTTTGTTTTGTTTTGTTTTGGTTATATAACAACATTCTCTTCCCTATTAACATTCTACTATTAAACTAGAGATTTTATTTTTTTTAATTTTGCAATGTCTCTCTTCATAATAAAGGTCTGCCAAGGATCAGAACACCATGAGGATGCCATACACCCAGAACAGAACTCTTGCTGGCCCTTTGCAAACTACCTGGCTTCCCACTGCAGTTTTTATAGCATCTCCCTTCCAGCCTTTGGTAAAAACCCATCCTCTTTGGGGTCTCATGCCATCAAACTCTACCATTCTCCTCCCTTTCCTTACTGATGTCATTTACTGGCTTCTTAATCATTTCCCTTCACTTGGAAGTCTTTGAAAATTGTGAGCTTTCACAACTGTTATCCCTATACTCACTCCTGTCAGAGAGGAAAGTTTCAGTGTATCTACAGAAAACAGTTATTTAAAAATTCTAGCCATTATTTTCTCCAGTTAATTTTGTATTCACTAGATTGGAACCATCCATTCCCATAGCCACACCATAAATTTTTCTAACAGATCATAATTTCATGCATTTTACTTTGACCAAAATATTTGTCTATTAAGCTTCCCTTTACCCTTGCTACTACCATAGCTGCTCTTAGAACACTCTAGTCTTTGGATTTTTCACATTTTCTCTCTTCATCTAGCTTCTTCCAGAGCACTTAGTCTTTCTTACCCAGCCTCATTCCATGGAGAGAATAGCAGAAGAACATAGGACCTACTTTCCCACTAAGTACCTGATTGGTTCCCTTATGCCCTTATCCTTCCACTGTTCTACTAACTTTAAATGACTCAATCCAAAATCAAAGCCACAGTCCTATCTCTTGAAACCTCTACATTGGTTGCTGAAGGATACTAGTTCAAGACCTACATCCATGCAATTTTGTCTTGCTCATTTTTATGTATTTTGCACTGTCCATAATCTTTTCCCATACCTTTGATTAGCTTTCTTTTTTTAGACCCTACTAGATTTGCCAAATGGAATCATGAATTATGCAGTCTTTTGTGAATGGCTTCTTTTACTTAGCACAATGTTTTTCAAGGTTCATCCATGTTATAGCATGGATGACACTATATATAGTATGATCCATACTATATATGATACTATATATAGTATCAATACCTCATCCCTTTTTATTGCTGAGTGAGGAAATGGAATGCTGGATAAGGACACAGTGGAATTGCTGGCTTATATGGTAACTCCATGTTTAACATTTTGAGGAAACAGCCAAACTGATTTCTAAAGTGACTTCACCATATTCTAATCCCACCAGCAATGTATGAGTGACCTAATTTCTCCCCACCCACACCAACAGTTGTTATTATTTGTCTTTTTGATTATTTGTTGTCTGTTTTCCTAATGGGCATGAAGTGGTATCTCATTGTGATTTTTATTTACCTTTTCTGAATGATTAATAATTTCAGACCTTATTTCCTAATATCATTAATTCTTAATAAAATACTTGAAAATTGAATTCAACAGTACATTAAAAGAATTATTCACCATGATCGGGTGGGATTTATTCCTGGAATGCAGGAATTCACAAATTAATCAATGTGATATGCCACATGAATAAAATAGAGGATAAGAACCATATGATACTGTCAATAGATACAGAAAAAGTATTTGAGAAAATACAGCATCCTCAAGAAAGTAGGGATAGATGGAACATATCTCAACATCATAAAGGTCATATATGAAAGACCCACAGCTAATATCATTCTCAATGGGGAAAAACTGAGAGCCTTTCCCCTGCAGTCAGGAACAAGACAAGGATGTCCACTCTCACCATTATTATTTGACATAGTACTGGAAGTTTTAGCCTCAGCAATCAGACAACAAAAAGAAATAAAAGGCATCCAAATTGGCAAGGAAGAAGTCAACCTTTCACTATTTGCAGATGATATGATACTCTATGTAGAAAACCCAAAAAACACCAAAAAATTGCTAGAACTCATACATGAATTCAGCTAAGTTGCAGGATATAAAATCAATGTGCAAAAATCTGTTGTATTTATGTACACCAATAATGAAACAGCAGAAAAAGAAATCAAGGAATCAACCCCATTTGTAAGTTCACCAAAAAAAGTAAGATACCTAGGAATAAACCTAACTAAATATGTAAAAGATCTCTACTGCTTTAAGAAAAAATTATTTGTGTATTATTTATTTGAGAGAGAGAATGAGGGAGAAAGAGAGCATGAGAAGTGGCAGACTCCCTGCTGAGCCAGGAGCTGGATGTGGGACTGATCCCGGGACTCCAGGATCATGACCTGAGTGGAAGGCATTTGCCCAACCAACTGAGCCACCCAGGCGCCCAAAAATCTGTATTCTTAAAACTATACAACATTTATGAAAGAAATCGAAGAGGGCACATAGAAATGGAAAAGCATTCCATATTCACGGATTAGAAGAAAAACATTGTTAAAATATCTGCACTACCCAAAGCAAGCTACATATTTTTAATGCAATCCCTATCCAAATACCACTGGCATTTTTCATAGAACTAGAACAAACAATCCTAAAATTTGTATGGAATCATTTCATTTCAAAATATATTTGATATTTAGTGTATCTTGAAGAAATGTCTATTTGGCTCTTTTGTTTATTTTAAAGTTGTATCATTTATTATTATTGATTGTAGAAATTCTGTTCATATTCTGGGTACAAGTTCTTTGTCAGATATATGATTTGCAAATACGTTCTTTAATTTATGAGTTTTCTTGTTTGTTTGTTTTTTTACTTTCTTGGTGGTATTTTTTGAAATACAAAGTTTTTTAACTTATAGAAATCCAGTTTAGGGGTCCCTGGGTGGCGCAGTCCTTAAGTGTCTACCTTCGGTTCAGGTCATGATGATCCCAGAGTCCTGGGATAGAGCCCCACATTAGAAATCCCAGCTCAGTGGAAAGCCTGCTTTTCCTTCTTCTACTCCTCCTGCTTTGTGTTCCCTCTCTCACTGTGTCTCTCTCCGTCAATAAAAAAAAAAATCCAGTTTTTTTTTGTTGTTGTTGTTTCTGGTTTTGATGTCATATCTAAGGAACTACTGATTAACTAAAAATTTACTCTCTTATTTTCTTCCAAGTGTTTTTTTTTTTTTTTTTAGATTTTATTTATTTATTTGACAGACAGAGATCACAACTAGGCAGAGAGGCAGGCAGAGAGAGAGGAGGAAGCATGCTCCCTGCTGGGCAGAGAGCCTGATGCAGGGCCGGATCCCAGGACCCTGGGATCATAACCCAAACCGAAGGCAGAGGCCTTAACCCACTGAGCCATCCAGGCGCCCCTCTTCCAAGTGTTTTATGGTTTTAGCTCTTAACATTTAGGTCTGTGATATATTGGGAGTTAACTTTGTGTATCTGAGGTAGAGGTTCAAGTTTCTTTCTCATGCAAATATCCAGCTCTCCAGGCAACACTTGTTGAAAAATACTCTTCTTTGCCCATTGAATTGTCTTAATTAACACCTTGTTGAAAATCAGAGTATAAGGGCTTATATCTGGATTCTCAGTTCTATTCCACTTATTTGTTATGAGTTTCTTATTGCTATTGAAACAAATTACCACAAACTTAGTGTCTCAAAATAGCATAAATTTATACTCTTATAGTTCTGAAGGCCAGAAATTTGAAATAGCTTCATTAAGCCAAAGCAACTTGTTTATAGGTTGTGCTTCCTCTGGAGGCTCTAATGCCTTATCTCTTCTATCTTCTAGAGATTTCATTTAATTTTTGACCTCTGACCATCTTCTACCTTCAGAGTCAATATTCTCATTACTCTGACCTCTGCTTTTGTCATCACATCATCTTCTCTTTTACTTGTCTGCTTTTTTTCTTTCACATATAAGGACCCTGGTGATTACATTGGGGCTACATTGGTGATTGCTGTAGCTTCACAGTTATAAGTTTTGAAATCAGGAAGTATGAGTTATCCAAACTTGTTCTTCTTTCCAAAGATTGTTTTGGTTATTTTGAGTCCCTTACATTTTCCTGTGAATTTTGGGATCACCTTCTTAATTTTTGCATAAAAAACAGCTGGTATTTTGATAGAAATTATGTTTAATCTATAAATCATAACAATATTAAATCTGCTAATCCATGAACATGGGATATCTTTCCATTTATTTTAGATTTTATTTATTTTCTTTTAACAACATGTTTGCTTTTCAGTGAAATAGACATGTAGCATTTTGTTAAACTTATTTCTAAATATTTAATCTTTTTGAGACTATGGTAAATGAAATTGTTTTCTTAATTTCATTTTGGGATTTTTCATTGCTAGTATATATGAATACAATTGATGCTTGCATATTGATCTTATGTCTTGCAAACTTGCTAAGCTTCTTTATTAGTTGTACTGGATTTTCTGTTGGCTTCATGGGATTGTTTTATATATAAGATCATGTTATCAGCAAATTTGAAATAGTTTTACTCTTTCCTTTACAATCTGGTTGCCTTTTTCCCCTCCTGGTCAATTGTCTTGGCTAGAATTTCAACCCCAATGTTAAATAGAAGTGGTAAGATAAACACCCTTATCTTCTTGATCATAGAGGGAAAGGATTCAGTCTTCACTGAAGACTATAATTAACTATAATTAGACTATAATTATAATAATTATAATATTAACTCTGGTTAGATGTTTTATAAGGCTGAAGAAATTTTCTGCTATTTTTAGTTTGTTGATCATTTTTATCATGAAAGCATTTGTCAGATGCTTTTTCTTCATCTATTGAGATGATCATGTGATTTTTCTCCTTAATTCTATTAATATGGTGTATTACACTAATTAATTTTCAGACACTCAAACAACCTTTTATTCCTACAGTAAATCTCACTGGATAATGCTGCATAATCCTTTTTGTATGTTGTTAGATTTAATTTTCTGTATGTTGTTGAGGATTTTTTACAAGAGATATTGTCCTATAATTTTCTTTTCTTATGATATCTCACTAGTTTTGGTATCAGATTACTACCAGCCTCATAGAATGAATTAGGAAGTATTTCTTCCTATATATTTTGGAAGTTTGTGAAGGACTTGTATTAATTATTCTTTAAATGCTTGATAAAATTCAAAAGTAAATTCATCTGGGCCTGGGATTTTATTGTATAATGTTTTAAAATTACTGATTTAGTCTTTTTATTTGTTATAAACCTATTCAAATGTTCTATTTCTTGAATCAGATTTTTTTTTAAAGATTTTATTTATTTATTTGAAATAGAGAGAGAGAGAGAGATCACAAGTAGGCAGAGAGGCAGGCAGAGAGAGGGAGAAGCGGACTCCCCTCTGAGCAGAGAGCCCGATGCAGGCCTCAATCCCAGGACCCTGAGATCATGACCTGAGCTGAAGGCAGAGGCTTAACCCACTGAGCCACCCAGGCGCCCTTGAATCAGATTTGATAGTTTTGTGTCCTTCTAGTTTATTTCATCTGTTATTTAATATTATGACATACAATGCATTTCAAGTCCTTTAAAATTATGTTTTTTTTTATGAATTGAACTATAATTTACATACAGTGAAGTGTTCATATTTTCAGTGTATAGCTCTATGACTTTAACAAATACATATAACCAAAACCAATGAAAATAGAGCATTTTTATCATCCCAGAAAATTTCCTCCTGCCCTTTTCCAGTCTGTTTCCTTCCCTTTGCTGAAGGTAGATACTATTCTGATTTCTATCACCATAGATTAATTTTGCTTGCTATTTATTATGGATAAATAAATGTGTGTCCATTTGTTTCTGACTTTCATGATCAACAAAATGTTTTGTTTGCTTGTTTGTTTTTTTATTTATTTGTCAGAGGGAGAGAGAGAGATATCTCACAAGTAGGCAGAGAGGCAGAGAGAGAGGGGGAAGAAGGCTCCCTCTTGAGCAGAAGGTCTGAGACAATTCTTGATCCCAGGACCCTGGGATCATGACCCGAGCTGTAGGCAGAGGCTTTAACCCATTGAGCCACTCAGGTGCCCCAACAAAATGTTTTAAGAATCACTCATGTTGTTATATGTGTCAGTAGATTGTTTCTTTTTTATTGCTAAGTAGTATTCCATTGTTTTGTTTTCTAGTTTTTAGCTTGTATAGAGCTGTTATATCAGCTATATGTCACAAAGTTTTTTTGAGGGTGAATGTTTTTATTTGTCTTGGGTAATTGGCTAGGTGTAAAATTGTTAGGTTATAGGGTGGATGCATTTTTACCTATATGAGAAACTTCCAAAGAGATTTCTAAACAGCTTGTAACCATATTATACCCCCACCAGCTAAAGATGAGGATTCAAATTGTTCAAGATACTTGTCAACATTTGGTATCATCAGCTTTTTTAGTGTTAACCATTCTAGTGTGTTTGTAGTGTTACCTTATTGTGTTTTTAATTTTTAAATAGCTTTTTGAGGTATAATTGGTATAAATTACACATATTTAAAGTGCACATAGGCATACACTTGTGAAATCATTATCATAATCAAGATAATGAATGTACCAATTATTCTGATTCACTTTTGTAATTTCTCTCTCCTGCCTTCTTTCTACCTCTCCATTCTCAGGAAGCTGCTGATCTGCTTTCTGTTACTGTGAATTAGTTTGATGTTCTAGAATTTTACTTTATTATTTATTATTTTAAAACATTAATTAGTTAATATTTAATATTTTAATTTATATTTAAAAAATTGAAGTATAGTTGGCATATAATAATGATGTTCTAGAATTTTATGCAAATATACAACTATTTTGAAATTCATCTATGTTATTCCATGTATTAGTAGTTTATTCTTTTTATTGTTGAGTGGTATCCCATTGCATAGAAATCCTACAATTTGTTTACCTATCTACCTGGTGATATATATTTGGTATTTTCAGTTTGGGGCTATTAAAATAAAGCTGCTATGAACATTTACGTACAAGTCTAGATGCATAGATATGCTTCCACTTTTCTTGGGTAAGTATGTAGACATGGATTGCTAAGCCACATAGTAGGTATATGTTTAATGGTTTAAGAAACTGCCAAAGTATTTCCCCAAGAGGCTATACCACTTCACCTTCCCATCAGTAGTGCTTGAGAGTTCCAGTTCCCCTACATCTTTGCCCATATTTGGTATACTCAGTGTTTTTTTTTTTAATTTATTTATTTTCAGAAAAACAGTATTCATTATTTTTCACCACAACCAGTCTTTTAAAGTTAAGACATCTCCCAAATTGTATATTAGTTTATTATTGTGGTCTAACTTAGTTGAATGTCTTTTCATGTGCACTTTGTTATCCATATATCTTTTTTCATTGAAATGTGTGTTCAAATCTCTTGATCATTGGAAACTTTTTTTTTTTAAATCATTGAATTTTGGGTATTCTTTACGTATTCTGCTACAAGTCCTTTATAACATATGTGGTTTGTAAATTTTTTTTTTTTGGAGTTTGTTGCTTGTGTTTTCATTCCCATAATAATTTCTTTTCAAAGAGCTGGAGTTCTTAATTTCGAGAAAGTATAATTTATCAAGTTTTGTTTTACATATCATGATTTTGGAGACACATCTAAGAAATCATTGCCTAACTCAAGGTCTAAAGAGTTTTATGTTTTCTTCTGTAAGTATTTTAGTTTAGGTTTTACATAAACCTGGTGATTCACAGACCTGTACCCCTGGGGATAAAAATATATGTTTATAAAGTTTATGATTCATTTTGAGTTCAGGTTTGATTTGATTTTGAAAAAGATTTTATTTGTTTGTTTGACAGAGAGAGATCACAAGTAGATAGAAAAGCAGGCAGAGAGAGAGGGGGAAGCAGGTTCCCCACTGAGCAGAGAACCCAATGCGGGGCATGATCTCAGAACCCTGAGATCATGACCTGAGCCAAAGGCAGAGGCTTAACCCACTGACCCATGCAGGCACCCCTTGAGTTCAGATTTTAAAGATGCATGATATGGTTGAGATTCTTTTATTATTTTTGCATTTGGGTATTCAGTTGTTTCAGAACTATTGATAAAAAGATTAATAACATTTTTTTCTCCACTGAATTGCTTTTGCATCATTGTTAAAAATCAATTAACTATATACATAAGCATAAAATACATAAAATTATGAACTTTATTCTGTTTAATTAGTATATTTGGCTATCTTTCTAATCATATTACACTGTATATAGTAGCATAGTTATAAATCTTGAAATCTGATAGTCTCAATTTTCTAACTTTAAAAAATTAAAAAATATTTTAAAAATTAAAAATTATTATTATTTATATTATTATATTATATTAATATAGATAATATATTATTATATATAAATATATTATTATATATTAATATATTAAAAATTAAAAATATATTAAAAATAAAAACAAATAAAAACAAATTTTGCCTGTTTTAGGTCTTTTGCATATTTCACCAAGAATTTTAGACTCAGTTTGTTAGTTTCCACAATAAAAACTTGTGGAGAATTTGGTTGTGTTGATTTTATGATGTTACCCATATAGTTTTTTTTTAAATATATTTTTTTATATTCTCCCTTCTGACTGGTATTAACTGGTTCCCCTTTGTAATTTTTTTTTTTTCTTTTGGATCACTAACTCAATTGTGTTTCTCTCCTTCCCCTATTTTCTTGGACACTGGACTCCATCTTAGTCTCTTTCATCTTTTGTTTAGCAGAACTCCCATCTAATCCTTCATTTTATTCTTTTACCATTACTCATTATAAAGAACAAAAAATGTAGTTCTGGATGAATTTCCCAAAGGGTGATATTCCAATTACAGGAATCTAGGATGGGCCTATAACTTAGAGGTATCTTTTTTGTATAGTCTTAGATTCCTAAAAGGATTATGGGATATACTTCTTTATACTTCAGGATGCATTGCCTTGAAAACCATCTAGGGAGAAAGCAGGGTATAAATAATAAATAAATAAAATATCCTTCCAGTTACCAGGCTTTGATATGCCAGGTGTGGTTTAAGAAACTTCTGGTAAATCCTGGATATGGGGCATTAAGGCAGATCTGTTATCTATTATTAGGACTTGGATATAGGAAGCTCAGTTTTGGATGATTTCTTCCCCCTGGGTATCTTGAACTGGGTGTTAAGGAGTGGAACATATGTTTTAGATGTAGAAATTCATGAATAAAATGGCCTTTGGGTAAGCCTAGGTATTTTAAACATCTGGTCTTCAAATGCAGAAATCACCTTTCTATTCCTCTTGATGTAAGAACCATCACATAGGTAGTGGGAAATTCCTGGGACATGGCAATTGAGTTTCAACTTATTTCATTGTCTTCATTCTGTCCTCATATTATCATATTTTAATACTTTTTTCTTTAAACATAGACATGAGTGTTTCTTTCTAATTTTAAAAGATGGGTCTTTGATGATCTTATTTTATCTTCAGAATAATGTTCCACTCCTATCAGTTGGCACTAAAAGACTCTTTCTGCTTCTTTCCTTTTATGTTGCACATCTCCTACAACTATCTATTGTGAGCAGTGTGTGTAAGCCCACATATGTTCATATCTCTGTATCTTTGCTGCTTCTACTTCCCTGCCTAGAATATTTTTTTATACTTCTGAAATTAAATATATGTCTTTCAGTACTCAGATCCAGTGTCACCCTCTGTGAATTCTAACCCTGAGTTCCTTCCAAGTCACAATTACAATTATACAATTACTTCCAGCTATTTTGGGGTTATAACACATAGCATTTAATATGTACTTACAAAAAGGTAGGTACGGAATAAATGACATAGAAGTTAAAAAAAATAGAATAGATCAATGAAATCAGATGCTGGTTCTTTGAAAAAATTAATAAAATTGAAAAATCTCTAGCCAGACTTACTTAAAGGAAAAAAGATACAAATAAATAAAATCATAAATGAGAGAGGAGAAATAACAACCAGCACCACAGAAATACAATTATAAGAGAATTTTTTGATAAACTATATGCTAAATAAATTGAACAACCTGAAAGAAATGGATAAATTCCTAGAAACATAAGAATTACCAAAACTGAAACAGAAAGAACCAGAAAACTTGAACAGATTGATATCCAGCAAAGAAATTAAATCAGTAATAAAAAAAAAAAAACTCCCAACAAACAAAAGTCTAGGACGATATGGCTTCACAAGAGAATTCTACCAAACATTTAAGAAAGTTAGTACCTCTTCTCAAAATATTTAAAAAACAATAGAAAAGGAAAAATCCAAATTCATTCTGAGACCCGTGTTGCACTGATATCAAAACAAGATTAAGACACCACTAAAAAAGGGAATGACAGGACAATATCCCTGATGAATATAGATGCAAAAATTCTCAATAAAATCTTAGCAAATCAAATCCAACAGTACTTTAAAAAATCATTCACCACAATCAAGTGGGATTTACTCCTGTGTAGGTACACCATTTTTTTGTTAGCAGACCCACAAGTGGATAAGTGGTAGGATTCAACTGCAGTTATTCTCGTTCCAGTACTGATACTTCTATCATCTATGACTCAAGTACCTCACGTGCCTTTTATTATGGTATTTACAACTAATTGTGTTATATTTTCCTTCAAAATACTTTTGCTTTGAGAGTAGAAATTTTCATTTGCCAATTGTTTCACGATGCCTTGCAGAATGCCCTTCATCATGACTATTAAATAATTTAAAAATATATTTGACAAATTGTTTCTGGTTATGTCAGCTATCCCATTCAAATAAGCCTCAAAAAAAGAAAAGTTTATTATAATGAAATTTATCTCAGGAAATTAAAGGGCATGAAATGAGAAAGGGGAGACTTCAGAAAGTAAAGCCTCCATGTTTTGATTCTCTCTTTCAGGAGGTACATGGTTTCTTATGTCTTTTTTTTTTTTTTTCTTTTTTGAATACATTCTCTCTGTTTCTCCTTCTTATTCTCTCTGTTTATTTATGATAGGGAATGGTTTCACCATTTTGTTTTGTGACACATTCTCTGTGCTCACTGCCAACCACTGACTGATTGGAATTCTATATTTCCCATTTTGATTCATGAAAGAGATAATATGAGCAGGACAGGTACTCACACTTGAACCACCCAGCTACAGCCAGAGGACAGCAAGAGACACTATAAGATGAACTCACAGTTGTAGAGACAGTTCACAGGAAAGGAGAGGGCCTACTCCAAGAAGTAGATACCTTTAAAGTAGTATTTACTTTAGATAAATTAATGGTCATATCTTGCTAAATTAACATTTTATTGGCTCTGTTTACTGTGTGTTATCCTGGTAAGAATGATCTGTTTTGTTGCTTCTTAAGTGAAACTGTGGACAACAAAAGACAATGAATTTGAACATTTCCTTTCCAGAGTCCTGCTCCTTAAAATCTCATTGAGCAAGACAAGAACAGAGGCAATAAAATGTCTTTGTTCTGAAAGAAAAAGTTGGCTATGTTGCCTATAATTTGAAAATGCTTGGTATACTTGGTGGCTGGCATTTTTTAAAAAAATTTAATTACACAGCATAATTCATATTGTAGGTGTTAATAATTGACTGGGTACCATGAAATGCCATATTGATTTTTTTTTTTTTTTTAACTTTTTATTTTTTATAAACATATATTTTTATCCCCAGGGGTACAGGTCTGTGAATCACCAGGTTTACACACTTCACAGCACTCACCAAAGCACATACCCTCCCCAATGTCCATAATCCCACCCCCTTCTCCCAAACCCCCTCCCCCCAGCAACCCTCAGTTTGTTTTGTGAGATTAAGAGTCACTTATGGTTTGTCTCCCTCCCAATCCCATCTTGTTTCATTTATTCTTCTCCTACCCACTTAAGCCTCCATGTTGCATCACCACTTCCTCATATCAGGGAGATCATATGATAGTTGTCTTTCTCTGCTTGACTTATTTCGCTAAGCATGATACGCTCTAGTTCCATCCATGTTGTCGCAAATGGAAAGACTTCATTTCTTTTGATGGCTGCATAGTATTCCATTGTGTATATATACCACATCTTCTTGATCCATTCATCTGTTGATGGACATCTAGGTTCTTTCCATAGTTTGGCTATTGTGGACATTGCTGCTATAAACATTCGGGTGCATGTGCCCCTTTGGATCACGACGTTTGTATCTTTAGGGTAAATACCCAATAGTGCAATTGCTGGGTCATAGGGCAGTTCTATTTTCAACATTCTGAGGAACCTCCATGCTGTTTTCCAGAGTGGCTGCACCAGCTTGCATTCCCACCAACAGTGTAGGAGGGTTCCCCTTTCTCCACATCCTCGCCAGCATCTGTCATTTCCTGACTTGTTGATTTTAGCCATTCTGACTGGTGTGAGGTGATATCTCATTGTGGTTTTGATTTGTATTTCCCTGATGCCGAGTGATATGGAGCACTTTTTCATGTGTCTGTTGGCCATCTGGATGTCTTCTTTGCAGAAATGTCTGTTCATGTCCTCTGCCCATTTCTTGATTGGGTTATTTGTTCTTTGGGTGTTGAGTTTGCTAAGTTCTTTATAGATTCTGGACACTAGTCCTTTATCTGATATGTCGTTTGCAAATATCTTCTCCCATTCTGTCAGTTGTCTTTTGATTTTGTTAACTGTTTCTTTTGCTGTGCAAAAGCTTTTGATCTTGATGAAATCCCAATAGTTCATTTTTTCCCTTGCTTCCCTTGCCTTTTGCGTTGTTCCTAGGAAGATGTTGCTGCGGCAGAGGTCGAAGAGGTTGCTGCCTGTGTTCTCCTCAAGGATTTTGATGGATTCCTTTCGCACATTGAGGTCCTTCATCCATTTTGAGTCTATTTTTGTGTGTGGTGTAAGGAAATGGTCCAATTTCATTTTTCTACATGTGGCTGTCCAATTTTCCCAGCACCATTTATTGAAGAGGCTGTCTTTTTTCCATTGGACATTCTTTCCTGCTTTGTCGAAGATGAGTTGACCATATATTTGAGGGTCTATTTCTGGGCTCTCTATTCTGTTCCATTGATCTATGTGTCTGTTTTTGTGCCAGTACCATGCTGTCTTGATGATGACAGCTTTGTAATAGAGCTTGAAGTCCGGAATTGTGATGCCACCAACGTTGGCTTTCTTTTTCAATATCCCTTTGGCTATTCGAGGTCTTTTCTGGTTCCATATAAATTTTAGCATTATTTGTTCCATTTCTTTGAAAAAGATGGATGGTACTTTGATAGGAATTGCATTAAATGTGTAGATTGCTTTAGGTAGCATAGACATTTTCACAATATTTATTCTTCCAATCCAGGAGCATGGAACATTTTTCCATTTCTTTGTGTCTTCCTCAATTTCTTTCATGAGTACTTTATAGTTTTCTGAGTATAGATTCTGTGTCTCTTTGGTTAGGTTTATTCCTAGGTATCTTATGGTTTTGGATGCAATTGTAAATGGGATTGACTCCTTAATCTCTCTTTCTTCTGTCTTGCTGTTGGTGTAGAGAAATGCAACTGATTTCTGTGCATTGATTTTATATCCTGACACTTTACTGAATTTCTGTATAAGTTCTAGCAGTTTTGGAGTGGAGTCTTTTGGGTTTTCCACATATAGTATCATATCATCTGCGAAGAGTGATAATTTGACTTCTTCTTTGCCGATTTGGATGCCTTTAATTTCCTTTTGTTGTCTGATTGCTGAGGCTAGGACCTCTAGTACTATGTTGAATAGCAGTGGTGATAATGGACATCCCTGCCGTGTTCCTGACCTTAGTGGAAAAGCTTTCAGTTTTTCTCCATTGAGAATGATATTTGCGGTGGGTTTTTCATAGATGGCTTTGATGATATTGAGGTATGTGCCCTCTATTCCTACACGTTGAAGAGTTTTGATCAGGAAGGGATGCTGTACTTTGTCAAATGCTTTTTCAGCATCTATTGAAAGTATCATATGGTTCTTGTTCTTTCTTTTATTGATGTGTTGTATCACATTGACTGATTTGCGGATGTTGAACCAACCTTGCAGCCCTGGAATAAATCCCACTTGGTCGTGGTGAATAATCTTTTTAATGTACTGTTGAATCCTATTGGCTAGTATTTTGTTGAGTATTTTCGCATCTGTGTTCATCAAGGATATCGGTCTATAGCTCTCTTTTTTGGTGGGATCCTTGTCTGGTTTTGGGATCAAGGTGATGCTGGCCTCATAAAATGAGTTTGGAAGTTTTCCTTCCATTTCTATTTTTTGGAACAGTTTCAGGAGAATAGGAATTAGTTCTTCTTTAAATGTTTGGTAGAATTCCCCCGGGAAGCCATCTGGCCCTGGGCTTTTGTTTGTTTGGAGATTTTTAATGACTGTTTCAATCTCCTTACTGGTTATGGGTCTGTTCAGGCTTTCTATTTCTTCCTGGTTCAGTTGTGGTAGTTTATATGTTTCTAGGAATGCATCCATTTCTTCCAGATTGTCAAATTTATTGCCGTAGAGTTGCTCATAGTATGTTCTTATAATAGTTTGTATTTCTTTGGTGTTAGTTGTGATCTCTCCTCTTTCATTCATGATTTTATTTATTTGGGTCCTTTCTCTTTTCTTTTTGATAAGTCGGGCCAGGGGTTTATCAATTTTATTAATTCTTTCAAAGAACCAGCTCCTACTTTCGTTGATTTTTTCTATTGTTTTTTTGGTTTCTATTTCATTGATTTCTGCTCTGATCTTTATGATTTCTCTTCTCCTGCTGGGCTTAGGGTTTCTTTCTTGTTCTTTCTCCAGCTCCTTTAGGTGTAGGGTTAGGTTGTGTACCTGAGACCTTTCTTGTTTCTTGAGAAAGGCTTGTACCGCTATATATTTTCCTCTCAGGACTGCCTTTATTGTGTCCCACAGATTTTGAACTGTTGTATTTTCATTATCATTTGTTTCCATGATTTTTTTCAATTCTTCTTTAATTTCCCGGTTGACCCATTCATTCTTTAGAAGGATACTGTTTAGTCTCCATGTATTTGGGTTCTTTTCAAACTTCCTTTTGTGGTTGAGTTCTAGCTTTAGAGCATTGTGGTCTGAAAATATGCAGGGAATGATCCCAATCTTTTGATACCGGTTGAGTCCTGATTTAGGACCGAGGATGTGATCTATTCTGGAGAATGTTCCATGTGCACTAGAGAAGAATGTGTATTCTGTTGCTTTGGGATGAAATATTCTGAATATATCTGTGATGTCCATCTGGTCCAGTGTGTCGTTTAAGGCCTTTATTTCCTTGCTGATCTTTTGCTTGGATGACCTGTCCATTTCAGTGAGGGGAGTGTTAAAGTCCCCTACTATTATTGTATTGTTGTTGATGTGTTTCTTTGATTTTGTTATTAATTGGTTTATATAGTTGGCTGCTCCCACGTTGGGGGCATAGATATTTAAAATTGTTAAATCTTCTTGTTGGACAGACCCTTTGAGTATGATATAGTGTCCTTCCTCATCTCTTATTATAGTCTTTGGCTTAAAATCTAATTGATCTGATATAAGGATTGCCACTCCTGCTTTCTTCTGATGTCCATTAGCATGGTAAATTCTTTTCCACCCCCTCACTTTAAATCTGGAGGTGTCTTCGGGCTTAAAATGAGTTTCTTGGAGGCAACATATAGATGGGTTTTGTTTTTTTATCCATTCTGATACCCTGTGTCTTTTGACAGGGGCATTTAGCCCATTCACATTCAGGGTAACTATTGAGAGATATGAATTTAGTGCCATTGTATTGCCTGTAAGGTGACTGTTATTGTATATGGTCTCTGTTCCTTTCTGATCTACCACTTGTAGGCTCTCTCTTTGCTTAGAGGACCCCTTTCAATATTTCCTGTAGAGCTGGTTTGGTATTTGCAAATTCTTTCAGTTGTTGTTTGTCCTGGAAGCTTTTAATCTCTCCTTCTATTTTCAATGATAGCCTAGCTGGATATAGTATTCTGGGCTGCATGTTTTTCTCGTTTAGTGCTCTAAAAATATCATGCCAGCTCTTTCTGGCCTGCCAGGTCTCTGTGGATAAGTCAGCTGCCAATCTAATATTTTTACCATTGTATGTTACAGACTTCTTTTCCCGAGCTGCTTTCAGGATTTTCTCTTTGTCACTGAGACTTGTAAATTTTACTATTAGGTGACGGGGTGTGGGCCTATTCTTATTGATTTTGAGGGGCATTCTCTGAACCTCCTGAATTTTGATGCTCGTTCCCTTTGCCATATTGGGGAAATTCTCCCCAATAATTCTCTCCAGTATACCTTCTGCTCCCCTCTCTCTTTCTTCTTCTTCTGGAATCCCAATTATTCTAATGTTGTTTCGTCTTATGGTGTCACTTAATTCTCGAATTCTCCCCTCGTGGTCCAGTAGCTGTTTGTCCCTCTTTTGCTCAGCTTCTTTATTCTCTGTCATTTGGTCTTCTATATCACTAATTCTTTCTTCTGCCTCATTTATCCTAGCAGTTAGAGCCTCCATTTTTGATTGCACCTCATTAATAGCTTTTTTGATTTCAACTTGGTTAGATTTTAGTTCTTTTATTTCTCCAGAAAGGGCTTTTATATCTCTCGAGAGGGTTTCTCTAATATCTTCCATGCCTTTTTCGAGCCCGGCTAGAACCTTGAGAATTGTCATTCTGAACTCTAGATCTGACATATTACCGATGTCTGTATTGATTAGGTCCCTAGCCTTCGGTACTGCCTCTTGTTCTTTTTTTTGCGTTGAATTTTTACGTCTTGTCATTTTGGCCAGATAAGAGTAAATGAAGGGGCAAGTAAAATACTAAAAGGGTGGCAGCAACCCCAGAAAAATATGCTTTAACTAAATTAGAAGAGATCCAAAATCGTGAGTGGGGAGAAAGGGGATAAAAAGAGGTTCAAAAAGAAAGAAAGAAAAAAAAAGAAAAGAAAAAAAAAATTTTTTTTTTAAAAAAAGAAAACACCTGAGAAAAATGTAAAAAAGAAAAAATATATATATTAGATAAACTAGTAAAAAATCGTTAAAAAAGAAAAAGGTAACAGTTAAAAAAAAAAATTTTTACCCGAAGGCGAGAAGAAAAAGAAAAAAAAAAAAAAATGAAAAAGAAAAAATTAAATTAACTGCAAGACTAAAAAAAATCACAGGAAAAAAGCCATGAGTTCCGTGCTTGGCTTTCTCCTCCTCTGGAATTCTGCTGCTCTCCTTGGTATTGAAACCGCACTCCTTGGTAGGTGAACTTGCTCTCGGCTGGATTTCTTGTTGATCTTCTGGGGGAGGGGCCTGTTGTAGTGATTCTCACGTGTCTTTGCCCCAGGCGGAATTACACCGCCCTTACCCGGGGCCGGGGTGAGTAATCCGCTCGGGTTTGCTTTCAGGAGCTTTTGTTCCCTGAGCGCTTTCCGTAGAGTTCCGGAGGACGGGAACACAAATGGCGGCCTCCTGGTCTCCGGCCTGGAGGAGCCGAGAGCCCAGGGCCCCACTCCTCAGTGCGCCCTCAGAGAACAGCGCCCAGTTATTCCCGTCTGCCTGACCTCCGGCCGCGCTCCGAGCTCACCGAGCCTGCGATCGGTTCAAGGTAACACCGAGCTGTGAGCTTACTGTCGGCTCTGTCTCTGCAGCCGGCTTTCCCGTTCCAATACCCGCAAGCTCTGCGACACTCAGACACCCCCGATCCTTCTGTGACCCTGCGGGACCTGAGGCCACGCTGACCCCGCGTGGGCTTCGCCCCGGTTTAGCCTCTGGAGCGATGTCCCTCAGCGGAACAGACTTTTAAAAGTCCTGATTTCGTGCGCGGTTGCTCCGCCGCTTGCCGGGAGCCGGCCCCTCCCCCCGGGGTCTATCTTCCCGTCGCTTTGGATTCACTTCTCCGCCGGTCCTACCTTTCAGAAAGCGGTTGTTTTTCTGTTTCCAGAATTGCTGTTCTTCTTCTCTTCGGTCTGCCGATGGATTTTCAGGTGTTTTCAATCTTTAGATAAGCTATCTAGCTGATCTCCGGCTAGCTGAAGCAGTCTCAGCTTGCTACTTCTCCGCCATCTTGACTCCTCCTGCCATATTGATTTTTAAGTCTAATTTTCCAAGGAGCATCTAATCCCTTGGAGAAACACACTTGGATACTGATGATGTAAATCCTTCTCAGTGTATCTCTCAAGGTTTCATCAAAAGCTATGTACAATTTTACTGTTTCTGACAAGCAGTGAAAAGAAGTTGTTTTTCTCACTACATAACTCCATGTTAAGTTGGTGGTTCCTCACATAGAGGTTTTGCGCATCCCCTCTTCCCTTCCAATTTGAGTAAAGTGTCAGATATTTTCCATCGTTTCAGTGGTAATGGCAGCCAGATCTATCACTGCCTAGTGAGCCATGCCAAGGGAAAGGATGTCCAGGAGTGGACCACAAATTGCCTCCCAGGACTTTATATCATTGTTTATTAATCAAGTGCTGACAGTATGTTTGCCTTTCTGTTAAGTGAGGTGAAGAAACAGACTCAACTTTCTGAATTCAAGGTCTGAATCAGCCAGACAGTATCGGGCAGGTTGGCATACTCTGATGGCTCTATCTCAGGTATGAACTGTTTATTTCCATGGCACAACTTCTTCTCATGCAATGGAAGAAATTATGATTTAAAAACAATGAAAGGTGTGAAGTTCAGACAGTTTTTAAGATGAAAAGCAGTTGCCTCATGAAAAAAAAGTCCTTTTTTCCTTTTGTTCTTGAAATACTCTCTTCTCACCCTCAATGCAGTGAACTAGAGTAATTTGACTAGTTTTATGCATAGAAGAGAGTAACACTCAGAAATGACCCAGATTCAGTTTATTTCCATGGAGATCTGTGGCTCTTCAATATTAGTGCAGATTCCTTGTCTATGCAATAGGAGGTGAGGTTGGGTAAGAGCCAAACTGAGTCTTCATAATATAACCATGCCTTGCAAATGCCAATTATTCTAACTGGATTATCTCTCCTGTTAACAAGTCTCTTTGCCTTTTTAGACAGCTGTGTAGGGAATTCTCCACAAGTTCTTCCAATCTCATATGACCCAGATGTTGTCTATATAAGGATAAAAATGTGAACAAATCTTGAAAAACTTGAAATAACTTTAGATTGTTACATTCCCCTGGGGTAGGATAGCTTAAGAATGTGTCACCTTCAAGTCTGTGGTAAGTGATTGATGAATTCAATAAAAGGATTTGATTTTTGATAGGAACTATTTCTTGGAACAAGTATCAGAGAATCACAGAAGAGAATTAATTGAGTCTATATTCTGTTCTGAATCTGCGAGGATGAATATGTATTTGTTTGTTATATTGAGTGAGGAAAGAGGAAAGTAGAATTATGGTACAGGAAATAGGAGTCAAAGTGGAACAAAATTGTTTACTGGCAGGTAGAGTGGATAAGAAGTTTTAGCTAAAAACACCAAGTGTAAATTTTGAGTTTCTGGAATAGAAAAAGTACCTTCAGAATGTATTACATTACTTCCAAATTCTTTTTTATGGGAAAACACATTTTTTATATCTTGATATCTTGATGCAGAAATTAAAGAAATAATTTCTTTCAAAAACCAACTGTGTATCAATAAGTCAAATGACTCAAAAGTGATTTCAGTTGTGATTGATTTCTTTTCTCAAAACAAAATTTTGGCTGAAATATTTTGTTTTTCACTTAATAGTTGTGTATTTTTTGTGCTTCTATTATATGCTGGGTCTGAACTTAGAACTAGAGTATATATTCATTTTATTACTGCTTTGTCCACACTCATCTTCTCAATAAACAAAGACACGATTGCATTCCTGATAGAGTGCAAGCTTAATTCATGGATTTTGAATATCCATCTTTAATGTAGCTCTCATACAAGATCAACTTATTTCAAACCATTTTCTTGATCCTTTCTATGATAAAAATATTCTGGCCAGCAGAGCTGTTGTGGGATTTGAGCTTGTTATAAGTTGACTAGTATGGATGTCAATCCAAAGGCCACTCAGTGTAGCAGAGTAGCTCTTGGGACTTGGAACACTTTGGATTCTTCCTCCAAAAGCATCTATAATGAACAGAGTTATTTTGAAAGCATTCCCTGCAGTTCATGCCTTAATTCAATCATCTGGGAATAGGAAAGCAGATCCCTCTCAATACACCACTAACTTGGATTTCTATGGTATTATGCACAATCTTCTCATTTATTTTTACAGTGATAGAGTGGTTTCTGAGCCAAGTTTTGCAAGCATGTGGTGGGGAGAAAAAGGTTTTGGATGGTTCCAAATTCTTGAAGTGACAATTGACTTTTAAAAAAAAATCCTTTTTCTCTTCTTTAGAAATGACAACAAACACAGTAAACTACACACCTTAGAGTAGAAGGATATGGTTCTTGGCTTTTTGGCTCATGCTGACAAAAATCAACTCCTTTGATTCAAGAATGTTTTGTTTGTACCACTGCTCTTTAAATTGCTTCTCCAGCTTTTTACTAACTTGCTTTAGTACTTTGAACCAGAAAATTAGAAATGAAGAACTAAACTGTATGAGAGTAATAGATTGTAAGGCCTTGCAACATTAATCATGAAAATGATATCCATCAAACCCTTTGCAGTTTTGTAGGGCTTTAATAGAAGTGGCTTCTGCTTATTAACACCCTCCTTTTTTAAAGGAGGTAATTTATTAGAAAAGGATTTTGATTTCTGAAGCTTTTGTTGATTCTCAGCTGTACATGCAAATAAATACTATATTGAAGTGAGATTCAGTAAATACATGCTGATTTTTGTTTGAGAAAAATCCTGTTACATAAACAAGAAACTTCAGTGATCTAGTACTTTTTATTTACCTGCAATCTTTCCCCCATCCCTATTTCTCTTTTTTGTTTTAAACTGTGAAGTATGACCTTTACTGTTGACTGTACATATATTGTTGCCTTGTAGACCAAGGGTGAATTTCAGACCAAGCAAAATACTCGTTAACTATGTAATTATTAAAGAGAGTGAAAATAATGCTTAGAAACAATTCTCTAAGAAGCCTAAATAAAAAAAAATGCCTAAACAACCAAAAAATTAATCATGGGAAATTCCTTTCCTTATACATAATGTAATCCCATGAAATTGCTTTCATTGGGACTATGCTTTAATGACTTAACAGTATTAATTTCAGCAAGTCAGTTCCAATATGGAAACATCACAGATACTTCTATTCAGTATCTAGCTGAATTAGAGCCATGTAAATGTGTTTTTGCAGGATCTGAGAGCAATGTGAGGAGTAGAAAATATTTATGACTCTGTAACAGAATTGAAAAGAATCAGAGTAAAGGGTAGGCTTTGTTTTCTAGGAATAATTAACTATGGAGGAAATTTTACTGCACTAGGACTCTATTCTATTTTTTGTTTTGTTTTGTTTTTAGAACAATATATGGGAGTTCTGACTTATTAAGGAAATTAGGTGTTGGTATATTGAAAACTAAGGCAAAATCTGTGTAATATTTGCCCTCTGTTTCCTATATTTATCCTACTTTAGTCTGTAATTCTGCAGTGCAGCTCTTGAAATAAAAATTGAAATTGCTAAGGTAAATTCAGTTAGGGAGAAAGAAAAATATTTTCAAATTTAGTTCTGGCTTTTCTATATAAGAATGCATAAAAATGAAAGATTGACATAATTAAATTTAACTCTAGAATAAGAGAATCGATGTTTGGTACATAAATCCCAGAACATTAGGTCTCAAGTAGATTTAAAATTTGTTCATAGTGGATGTTCAAAATAATGATGATAAGAACAAGTTAAATCAAATTTTATTCTTTTAAGACAATGATTTTGATGATTTTGTGCCAGAATTAACGGAGCCTCATACGAGGCAGTCCTCATATAAAGCGATATAAACTTCTTGATGTAGTAAGGTTAGATAGCATGGGATTATGTCCCAGATGTTTAGACATACTTGCCATTTATATTTTAGAACCCAGGATAGTTTTTATTGAACTCAGTTTTAAGCTGAGTTGCCACAATCTCCTGCCTTATCTTTTGAAGTTCTGATATATGTTTAGAAAATTGGATAAGGAATGAGTTAAATTGTGCCTCTAAAATAAAGGACATGAAAGAACACATGGACCTTTTCCCTATTTCCAAGAATTATTAGAACTGCTCCTTTCTGGAGATAGACCACATGTATCACTATGAACAGACTTCATATTTTCCATTTCCAGTGGGTGCACTTGTCAACTTCACATTGGGTTAAGAGATGTGAACCCTGTTATACTTGAAATAGCTTTTCTGAATAGACACACAAAATATAGCCCCCCCCCAAATTGGTGTTCCTTGGAATCTGCAACTGTCAATGCCAGCAAGAGGGAGTTGCTATAATAATTTTAGGTAAGTGAGTTTGCTCATGCCTGCATTAAAAAATGACCTAGGGAACATGGTGGGATCATGTTTCAATTTGTTATGAGACCTCTGTCTTTCTTGACCTTTTCAATATCAGTGTCTTTTCTTAAACTGGATATAGTCAGATTTTGAAAAGTATAGGCTATGCTCATAGGAGAGTCACTCAGCTCTCTTTCTGTATTAGTGTGGGCTTATTTTAATAAGGGTGCCCTGATTGCTTGCAAGCTACAGGTTGAATTTGGTTTATGAAGTGATTTAGCCTGTCAGACAATAAAATGAAATGGAAACCAATTTCATAAAAATGGTACCTGAAGAAATTCTTCAGACGAAAACATCAATGGGTGAATTATTAAATGAATTTTATTTCAGTGTCCAGAAACTGGTTCTGTTCTACCATCCAGGAAGGAGGAACCTTTATCTCATGTTCAATCATTCTTGGCTTGGCAGACCACAGGAAAGCTGGATTTACTCTAGGCTCAAAATATGGATTTGGTGCTAATTTTGGATATACTCAGTTTTAGGCTTGGGTCCATAGCAGAAAAGACCTAAATTTACACTTCCTTTATCCTTTTCCAAATTTTTAGTACTAGGGATGAATTTGATGTTGAAATTGGTCTTTGGAGGTGAGGAAAAAGAAACATTTATTTGTCTGGAAATTCTCTTAGTCATAGTCTCTCTAGGAAAAGAAGAGGGACTATTGGACATCAAGTTCAAGTTCCATTAATACTCTATGAAGCAATAGTTGCAAGCTGATGGCTTTATGGGTATGATATTTGACCACATGTCAGCCAATATATTGAACATATGTTTATAACATCTTTTTGTTACTGAAAAAGTGAAAAATTTACAGGCTTTTATGACTCAAAAACCAAGAGTAGTCAAGTTGACAAGTCAAGTTGACAAGGTTGAAATGTCACTTCAACAATCATAATGATGATACTACTAATAATTAGTATTATGTTTTATTGCTTAACCATACTTCTGAGGGTGCCTGGGTGGCTCAGTTTAAGTGTCTGCCCTCAGCTCAGGTCAAGATCCCAGGGTCTTGGGATCAAGTCCTACATCTGGCTCCTGACTCAGCAGAGAGCCTGCTTCCCTTCTCCCTCTGCGGTTTCCCCTGCTTGTACTCTCTTTCTCTCCCTGTCAAGTAAATAAATAAAATCTTAAAAAAAAGTACTTGGAATAAACTGTATATCCAGAAAATGGAATATTATTTGGCTTTAAAAAGAAATGAGCTATCAAACCATGACAAGACATGGATGAATCTTAAATGCTTATTACTAGGTGAAAGGAGCCAATCTGAAAGGATTATATGTGGTTTGATTTCCACTATGTGACATTTTGGAAAAGGACAAAACTATGGGAACAATGAAATGATTAGTACTTGCCTTGGTTTAGGTGGGGTTGGGAGGGATAAATGTTGGAGCCCAGAGGGTTTCTAGGCACCAAAACAATTCTCTAAGATAATATAATGGTGGATACGCACCAGTAAACATTTGGAAAAACCCATAAAATGTACAACACAAGAGTGAATCCTAATCTAAACTATAGCTTTTAGGTGATAATGATGTGTCAATGCAGGTTCATTGACTGTAACAAATGTATCACTGCAGCGCAGGTTATCAGTAGTGGTGGAAATTGTGTGTGTGTGTGTGTGTGTGTAGACAGGGAGAATATCGAACCTTTCTGGACTTTCCACTCAATTTTGCTGTGAACCTAAAACTACTCTATAAAATAAAGTATACTCATTTACAAAAAAGTAATCCTGTACTGTGGTTAAAACATTATTTTTACTTTCACCAAATACGATTGAACGCTTACTTACTCTTCTAGGCACTGGGATTATGATAGCACACAATCCTCAACCCATGGAATTTACACTGCTTTGTTCATTTGACTATTGACTAGTTTAATTTGAAATTTAAGCCCTGTCATTTAAATTCCATATCCTGTAGTCTTTCTACTACATTCCCCACACCCCTTGTCACTGAGCCTCAGTGGGCAGAACAAAGTATGAAGGAAATGACACAAAATTAGAGGTCAGTGACCAAGCAAAGCATTCTCAATTAAAAAGCATTAAAAAAAAGGACACCAGGGTGGTGTGAAATATTTTAAAAAATATTTTATTTATTTGTTTGAGAGAGAGAGAATGAGAGAGAGAGGGAGAGAGAGAGCGAGATCATGAGAAGTGGGAGGGTCAGAGGGAGAAGCAGACTTCCTGCCACGCAGGGGGCCTGAAGTGGGACTCCCTCCCAGGACTCCAGGATCATGGCCTGAGCCGAAGGCAGTTGCTTAACCAACTGAGTCACGCAGGTATCCCAGTGGTGTGAAATATTATTACCTAGACAAAGAATTATTGTAAACTGTATAGATACTGGAAAATCATATTTTTAAATATAGAATATTGAAAAGTGAAAAAATTTGTTTTAAGACATGATCTACAATGTTTTTGTAGTTTAGTTGCTTTTACAACTACAGAAAAGAGTGATTTTCAGAAGAATTTCTAGTATTTCCATGATAGATTTGACCAATATGTGGTCGTTTATAGCTTGGCTGTACAATGGATCTTTTTTTCTTTTGAAAATATGTATTTTTTAGTAGACTATCTGGAAGAGGTTTAAAGAGAATGTGTTGATACTTAACTCTATTATAACAAATATTAGATGTGTTTAAAGTTCTTTTGTCAAACTTGGTCTAGATCTCACCAAGGTTATTTTCAAGTTCAGAAATTCATTTCATCGACATCATTCCTTTGTCTTCAGGATCTGCTCCTGCTTGGCTAAATTAAATATTTTTTAGAACCACAATTTAATTATTTTTGAATCATCTATTTAAAAAATCCCCACCTTAAAAATGGGAATTAATTCCAGATTAATTATAATAAAAAGAGCTCTTGGCATTTCTTTAGGGTTCCACCCTGGGATTTTCCAGTTTTTTCACATTATAAAATAAATTTCTATGCTAATGATTAAGTAACATTAACTTTTAGTGGTAGGTGTTAGAACAAGTGTGGTCTTTGGAAACAGAGCTTCTTTAGTTTGAATCTTGACTCTTTATTGCTTTGAGCAAATTGCTTAGTTTCTCTGTAAGTTCTGTAATTTCTCTATTAAGTTGGATTAGTAATAACTGCTATTTCAGAGGATTGTATGAGCCCATCTACATAAGGCACATTCCTTAAAAGGGAGCATTTATCACCACACTGTTGCTTATTTATTACCACACAAAACCAAGGAAAGAGTTGTGTTATTTTAGTTGCTTTGACAGTACATAGATTTTTTTAGTTGTTTATATTTTAAGATTTTTAGGTTCTCACTGTAATAGTATCTTTATAGTGTCTTCATGCAGGAGTTGCTTAGAGATCTCTGACTGCTTCAAAGATTTCAGAGCACTGCTTGATTCATGGACTTAACCTGAGCTTGGCGGAATTTGTATTTCTGTCTCTTAGAGACAGACAATGATTCTCTAGAAGGACTTTCAGGATAGAGGTAAAGACAGGAAGGAGTAAAGAATTGAGGAATTTAAATAACAGCCTTTTACCATATTACTTTCTCTCTTTCTCCTGATGTTAGTCATTTTTGTTCCATGTTTTCAACTTCATTCAGAGGTTTACTTACTGCCCATGGCTTGTGGATCAATAGCAGCCCAATTACTGTTGGGTTTATGGTTATCATTCTTTTTTTTTTTTTTTTTTAAAGATTTTATTTATTTATTTGACAGAGAGAGAGCGCGCGCGCGCGCACAAATAGGCAGAGTGGCAGGCAGAGGGAGAGGAAGAAGCAGGCTCTCCACTGAGCAGGGAGCCTGATGCGGGGCTTGATTCAAGAACCCTGGGATCATGACCTGAGCTGAAGGCAGTCGCTTAACTGACTGAGCTACCCAGGAGTCCTATAAATTTATTTTATATTATATTTTATTTTTTTGGTAAATATTTTATTTATTTATTTGAAAGAGAGAGAGACAGTGAGAGATGGGATATAAGAAGGGAGGGGGAGAGAGAGAGAGAGAAGCAGGTTACCAGCTGACCAGGGAGCCTGACGTGGGGCTCAATCCCAGGACCTAGTAATGTTATGGTTGCCAGGTTGGTTATTGTTCTTTTACACTATCTTCCATCTCCTTTATATAATAGTCCACACTGCATTCTTCATTCACAGCCTTCAAGCAGGTGTCTCTTTAACAGTGTTTGGAGCTAAATATCCTGATTTTTCCTATTAATCAGACTGTACTGTGGACATATTTCACCTGCTTGGCAGATTTTTTCCAGGCCATGGTTTGATTCTTGTTGAGTTACAGATAGACATTCTTTCACACATTCTTATATCAGGTAACAAAGAGGAGGCAACATTCTAAAGATTGACCTCAGATTCTTTCTGGAGGTGTGAGCTACCACACAGCAGAGGACCAAAAAACATTTTTTAAAAAATCAATAGGCATCAGTTTTTGTGACCAACATTCATCTTTCTCTTCAAATTAAAATAAAAATCTTTAGAAATTTAAAAGAATTACAGTAGAGGACCACAACAGAAAGTATCATGTAATAGTCATTCATTTTTCCCACCAGCAAGAATGTATCACGGTTAATATTTTACTGCATTTGCTTCCCATTTTCTGTTTTAATGAAAAATCACTATACTATTTTTATAAAATTGATATGTCCTCACACTATGACAATGCAGAAAAAGTAAAATTAAAAAGATTGAAAACATTCAATTACTCCCACTATCCAGAAACAAACTTCATTAACATTTAAGAAATATCATTAGAGATATCTTTTTTTCACATAAATATAGAGAATAAAGATAGAGAGGTATACTTTTATAAAAATGAGATTGTTATTGATACTACTTCTGTAAAATTTATATATAATCTGAATTGAGTTAAGCAAAATCAAATTCAATTGAAATGTAGAGGGACCATAAAGCTTCATATAGTTGCATATAGGTAAAGAACATCTATCTATCAATCATCTATCATCTCTTCATTACCAAAGATATTTTTCCTAAAATATCCTAAGATGAAGAAAATAGATAGTAGAAAGTATGAAGTTAATTGCACAAGCACTTCACACCAATTCGTTTTAATAACCAGACTTCTCATAGTATATTAAAAATCAATTCTATATTTTAAATGACTATCAGGACTTTGTTATTCCTGAGTTCTTTCAGTTTCTTTAAAGTTAATCTGTTTGCTAAGTAGTTTTTTGAAAGGCTCATAGCTCTGGTACAGTCACTTTGGAGAACAGAATAGAGGTTTCCCAAAAAGTTACAATTGAAGCTATCATATGACCCAGCAATTGCATTACTAAGTATTTACCCAAAGGATACAAACACAATGATCTGAAGGGGCACCTGCACCCCAGTGTTTATAGCAGCAATGTCCACAATGGCTAAACTATAGAAAGAGCCCAGATGTTCATCGATAGATGGATGGATAAAGAAGATGTGATTTATATATACAATGTAATATTGTGCAGCCATCAAAAATTTGAAATCTTGCCATTTGCAATGCTGAGGATGGAACTATAGGGTATTATGTTAAGTGAAATATGTCAGTCAGAGAAAAACAATTATATAATCTCACTCACATGTGGAATTTAAGAAATGAAAGAGAAGCTCATAGGGAAAATAAAGGAAAAGAAAATAAAATGAAATCAGAGAGGGAGATAAATCATAAGAGATTCTTAATCATGGGAAACAAACAGGTTTGCTGGGGGGAAGAGGGGGTAGGGGGTATAGAGTAGCCGGGTAATGGGCATTAAGGAGGGTGCTTGATGTAATGAACATTGAGTGTTGTGTGCAACTGATGAATCACTGAACTCTACCTCTGAACCTAGTAATACTCTGTATGTAACTGAATCTAAATAAATTTTTAAAAAGTACAAAAAAAAAGAGAGAGAGAGAGACTCATGGCTTGTATATTCCTCAAATTTGTTCATATTTTATGATGATTATCTATTTATTGCCTTTTACTTGAATGCTAAACTAAGCACAGTATTCTTGGGCCACACTTTCTTCCTTTTAGAATTTTGTAGATATTATTCTGTTGTCCCCTGGCATAGACTATTGCTATGCAAAAGCTTGAGGTCAACCTGACTTTTGGTTTAAAGCCTGGATACTTTCAGAATTCCTTCTTTATTCCTTCTTAAAGTATAAAACCTTGGCCAGGATATATATATATATATATATATATATATATATATATATATATATAATCAGTGTTGTAATTTATGGAACATATTACATTTACTTTTCCAATGGCAAATTCAATTTTTTCTTCATTCTAGAAAATTTTTCTTTTATTACATCACTGAATAAAAATATGATTCCCTTTATTGGACTTACTATTTTGTGGATAACAAGTATCCTTAATTGGATCATCTTTGCTTTTCCCATTCATTAATTTTTCTGTAAATGCTGTTTATCTCTTTTTTCATGTGCATCTTTTGTGATTACCTCAAGCTTTTCTTCTGTGACAATATTGTTTTCCAGTGGTGTCTGTAGAAGTCATTGCTCTTTAAAATCTATTAATTCTAAAATTATTTTGTTTGTACCCTTAATATTTATAATTGAATTTCCCTTTCTATACCATATATCATTCTAATGTTTTATTGCCTCTCTTTAAGCTTCTATTATATTGAGTTTATGTTCTTATTAAGTTATAAGAAATTTTCTTCTATTCTTGCATTATTTTCTTCTCATCCACATTCTTGGTCTTTTTTTTTTTAAGATTTTATTTACTTATTTGACAGAGAGATCATAAATAGGCAGAAAGGCAGGTGGTGGGAGGGAGGGGGAAGAAGACCCCCTGCTGAGCAGAGAGCCCGATGTGCGACTCCATCCCAGGATGCTGGAATCATGACCTGAGCCAAAGGCAGAGGCTTAATGCACTGAGCCATCCAGGCATCCCCCCCCTTTTTGTTTTCTAACAACTAACTTTCTTCCTTCCTTCTTTCCTTCCCTCCTCCTTTTTCCTCCCCTTCCTTTCTTCCTTTTTAGTAATTTCTCTGTGTTTTTTAGGATTTTGTTCCTGCTTCGATGGCTTTGTCTAGATATTCAATTTGCTGTTATAATAGAGTTTGTGACTCTATTATAGAGTCACAACACTATTTAATTGTGTTCTACAAACTACAGGCTACTAGGGGAAGAGAGGGAAAGCAGAGGAGGAGAGGAAGAAAGGAGACAGAACATTTAATCTTTGTTACAACACCTGGCTCTGTTCCTTCTGCTAAAATATTCTGAACTTCCAGATTACTACTCACCTGGGAGTGGTGGCAGAACTCTTACTTCTGTAAGACAAAGTCAAAGCCACTTTTTAACCTTTTGCATGGTTTACTACATCTCAGGAAAAGGAATAAAAAAAGGATATATATTTAACATCCTACCATGTAGGTTTAGGGCATCAGTAAAAATTCACACAACTTTATCTTTCAACAAAGTGAATTTGAGTAGGCATGACTGGCTTCAGTTGCTGAGTGCTGCAACAGGATTTTCTGTTTCTCTTCTTTGTAGTTGGGTTTTGATATTTTCCTACCCATTGAATCTCAGTCTTGCCATGTGCTTGGTTTAATCAATGGGTTGCTAGCAAATACAGTACAAGCAGAGGCATGAAAAGCATTGAGAAGCAGGGTCTGTTCTTTCTAGCTGTTCTCTGTACTCTGTGGTCACTATATGAATAGGCACACGGATGAATAACGTGTGCCTTAGTTGTCGCAATATCCTGGATCATTGCCAATAGTCAGACATCTTTGAACACAGCCATCAGTAGACCTACCAGCTAAGCACAAACTCACAAAAAAGCTCAAGAGAGATCATCCAAGCTGTCCCAGATTTGAAGAATGACAGACCCACAGAATCTTGAGCTAAATAAATGGTTGTTATTTAGTTTTTGTTTTTGCTTTCCAGTTTTACTGAGAAAAAATTGATGTACACCACTGTATATGTTGAAGGTATGCAGCACAAAGATTTGATTTACATATATTGTGAAAGGATTACCACAGTAGGTCCAGTTAATCTATTTTTCCATATAAATACAATAAAAAGAAAAGAAAGAAAAAAGAAGAAAAATTTTCTACTTGTTATCCGAGGTTTACTGTTTTGACTTCCTTAACAACTTTCCTGTATATCATACAGCACTGTTAGCTAGTCATCATGTTGTATATTATATCCCAATACTTATTTATCTTTATATATTTCTTTTTTAGAGAGGGAGAGAGAGTGTGGGGGAGTGGCAAATGGAAGGGGAGAGAGGGAATCTTATGCAGGCTTCATGCCCACCAAGAAGCCTGATGTGGGGCTTGATCTCAAGACACTGAGATCATGACCTAAGCTGAAATAAAAGTCAGATACTTAACTGACTGGGCCACCCAAGCACCACAGTAATTATTTATCTCATAATTGGAAGTTTGTACCTTTTTAAAAAAAATTTTTATTTTTTATAGACATATATTTTTATCCCCAGGGGTACAGGTCTGTGAATCGCCAGGTTTACACACTTCACAGCACTCACCATAGCACATACCCTCCCCAATGTCCATAACCCCACCCACCTTCTCAACCCCCCTCCCCCCAGCAACCCTCAGTTTGTTTTGTGAGATTAAGAGTCACTTATGGTTTTTCTCCCTCCCAATACCATCTTGATTCATTTATTCTTCTCCTACCCTCTTAACCCCCCATGGGAAGTTTGTACCTTTTGACCACCTTCCTCCAATTCTCTCTGCCGCCACATTCTATCTCTTGTAAATACAAGTCTGATGTCTTTCTATGAGTGTGATTTTTTTTTCTTTTAAGATTTTACATATAAGTGAGACCACACTGTACTTACCCTTTGTCTGACTTGTTTCATTTAGTATATATAATGCCTTCAATGTGCATCCATGTCATCATGAATGTAGGATTTCCTCAGATTTTAATGGCTAACTGATATTGTATTGTTTATATACTACAACTTTTTTTCTCATTCATCCACTGACGGACACTTAGGTTGTTTCTATGTCTTGGCTATTGTAAATAACACAGCTATGAATATGGGAGTGAAGAAAACTTATAGTCAGTGTTTTCATTTCCTTTTTATATTTTCCCAGAAATAAAATTTCCAGATTATATGGTAGTACAATTTTTAATTTTTTGACTGTCCTCTATACTGTTTTCCATAGGGGCTATGTAAATTTACAGTCCCAACAACAGTGCACAAAGTTTCCCTTTTCTCCACCTGCATACCAGCATTTATCTCTTATCCTTTTGATAATGGCCATTCCAACAGGTGTGAATTATATCTCACCGTGGTTTTAACTTGCATTTCCCTAATGACTAGTGATGTTGAGCATCTTCTCATGTATGTGTTAGTCTTTTGTCTACCTTCTTTGTATATTCAGGTGTTTTGCCCAGTTGAGTTGTTTATATATTTTGGACACTAATCCCTTAATAGAGATAAGATTTACAAATATTTTTCCCCATTCTATAGGTTTTCTTTTCACTTTGTTGATAGGTTCTTTTGCTGTGCAGAAACTTTTTAGTTTGATGTAGTCATACTTGTTTATTTTTGATTTTGTTACTTATCCTTTAGGTGTAATACCCAAAAAATGATAACCAAGATTCATATCAAAGAGCTTTTTTCCTATATATTTTTCCAGGAGTTTCATGGTTTTAGGTCTTACTACATTTAAGTCTTTGATCCATTTTGAATTAATTTTTATGAGTGGTGTAAGATATGGGTCTATTTCATTCTTTTACATAAGAATATCTAATTATCTCAGCACCATTTATTGAAGAGACTGTCTTCTCTCCATTGAGTATTCTGGGTCCCTTGTCAAATATTAGTTGACCATATATGCTTGGGTTTACTTATGGGCTCTTGATTCTGACCCATTGGTCTATTTTTCAGTTTTTATGTTAGTACCATATTGTTTTGATGACCATAGCTTTATAGTATAGCTTGAAATCAGGAAGTGTAATGTCTCCTGCTTTGTTCTTTCTCATAATTTCTTTGGTTATCTGGATTTTTTTGTGGTTCCATAAAATTTTAAAGGAGAGCTTTCTACTTGTATAAAAATGGCATTGGACTCTTGAGAGGGACACTGAATCTATAAATGGCTTTTGGTAATACTGACACTTTAACAATTTTCCAATCTACAAATATAAGATACCTTTCCATTTATTTGTATCATCTTTGATTTCATCAGTCTCATATTTTTCAGAGTTGAGATTATTCATCTCCTTTGTTAAACTTATTCCTCAGTATTTTATTGTTTTTGATGTTATTATAAATCAGATGGATTTCTTTCTTTCTTTTTTAGAAAATTCATTGCTAGTGTATAGAAACACCACTGATTTTTTGGTATGTTAATTTTGTATCCTCAAACTCTAGTGAAGTTACTGATCAAACAGCTTTAGTTGCATCTTTAAGATGTTCTATTTATAAAACAATGCAATTTGCATATAAAGACAGTTTTACTTTTTCCTTTCTAATTCTGATACCTGTTCTTTCTTCCTTCCTACCTTCCTCCCTCCCCTTCTTCCTCCCTACCCCCCCCCCTTTTTTTTTTTTTGCCTGACTGATCTAGCCAGGACTTTCAGTACCATGTTGAATAGGACTGGTGAGAGTAAGCACCCGTATCTTGTTCCTGATATTAGAGGAATAGATTTCAGACTTTCACCATTGACTATGATGTTAGCTATGGGCCTGTCTTATATGACCTTTATTATGTTGAGGTATGTTCTTTCTGTGCCTAATTTGTTAAGGGTTTTTATAATGAATGGATATTTGTTTTGTTTTTGTTTTGTGTGTGTGTGTGTTTTTTTTTTTTTTTTTTTGGTCAAATGCTTTTTCTGCATCTATTGAGATGATCATGATTCTTTCCTTTCATTCAATTAATCTGATGTGTCACGTTGATTGATTTGCATTTGTTAAGCAATTCTTGGATACTCACAATAGAGCTCACTTGATCATGGTGAATGATCCTTTCAGTGTGCTGTTGAATTCAGTTTGCCATTATTTTATTGGGAATTTTTGCATCTGTGTTCATCAGGGATATTTGCCTACAGTTTTCTTTTCTAGTAATGTCCTTTCTTGGTTTAGTATTGGGATAATGTTGACCTCTTCAATTTTTAGAGTTTGAGAAGGATTACTGTTAATTCTTTAAATGTTTGATAAAATTCATCTGTACAGCTATCTGGCTGGGCTTCCCTTCATTGGGAGATTTTTGATTACTGATTCAATCTCTTCACTAGTAATTAGTCTACTCAAATTTTCTATTTCATCCTGATTCAATCTAGACAAGTTGTATATTTCTAAGAATTTTCCATTTTTTCCCCAGTGGTCCAGTTTGTTAGTGTATAGTTGTTCATAGTGGCTTCTTGCAGCCTTTTGAATTTCTGTGGTAATGGTAATGCTTCTTTTTTTTAAAAGAAAAAAAAGGGTCCTTTTTGTTTTTTCTTTGGCTAGTCTAGCTAAGTACTTATATTTTCAAGAACAACTCTTAGTTTGGTTAATCTTTTCTTTTTCTTTTTTTTTTTCTGTTCTCTATTTAACGTATTTATGCTTTATTTGTTATTATTTCTTTTATTCTGCTAACTTGGGGCTCTATTTGCTCTTTCTCTTTTTAGCTCCTTAAGGTATATATCTGCTATATTCCATGAGTTTTGGTATGTTGTGTTTCCATTTTCAGTTGTCTCAAACTTTATTTCCCATTTAATTTCTTCTCTGATCCATTGGTTGTTCCAGAGAATGTTGCTGTTCAGGTGTCAGTGTACTTGGGGCTGTTGAATGCTCTGCAGGATCCTGTTGCTCTGGTTAGGTACTGAGGTTGGTCAGCCTGGAGGCTATATTTGGTAATGAGTGGGGCTATGAATCACCTTCCCTGCCTGGGCACAATAGGAGAAGCAGCTATAAAGTTGATAAAGTTCAATGTTGTCTTAACTCAAGCCAACTACACACCGAGTTCCCTGACCAAACAGAGCCAGTAGCTTTGTCCTCTAAACTGTCAACATTGCCTTTCTGGTTCTTAGCTTAAGTGCTGCTGGGCTGCACAGCTCCCAGGAATTGTCACCAACCCTACTGGTCAGATGGGACCAAGAGACAGTCTCCATGGTTGGTGGGACTATGATTCAGCCTTTTGCCTGGGCAAGAGAAGGGGATCACTCTGGGCCACTCTCAAAATTTTCTAAACAGACTATCAGGGTAGGAGGTACTGGGAGTTCATCTCAACTTTGGCTATAAATTAATCTCCCATTTGTGCCTAGCCTGTGAATGCTCCATATCCAGTACTGGTCTTGCTCTGGGGCAATCAAGTCTGCCTGACTGCCTGGAGCACCATTGGGCGAAACTACTTCCAGTAGTTTTTGCCAATCCTTCTGGTCTGATTGGGCTGGAAGGCACTTTCTGCAATGGTGGAGCTGTGATTCTGCTCCCTTCCTGGGCAAACTAGACTGTAGGTCTGCCAAAACTCTTTATTTGAGGATCTGAATTAGGTAGATCTGCATTCCACCAAGTTCCTTGGTCAGAGTACACCCTGACTTGGTTCTGCAAATGAGCAAAACCACTGGTTGGAATTACTACTTGGAATCCAACATAGTGGTTAGAAAACTACTGGTCACGGGTATCAACACGGTCTATCAAGGTCCGTGTACTGGTTGTTGTAAGGCCCTTCCCACTTCTCTGTCACATCTAATTCCCAGTGTTCAAGCCCTACAGATTCCTCTGCAGTCCCCATGGTGGGAAATCACAATAAGGGTTCTTGCAAAGTGACCCACGGTGCTGGGAGGCCTACTGAGAGTCCCTCTTGGATTCATTTTTCCTGCTGCAGGAGCTGGAGACTCACAGGATACATTTCTGCATGGTTCTGTGATGGCCTGGGGGAGGAGCAATGCAGTCAACATACAATCATTTTTTTTTTTCCTTTCTGAAGTAATCTGTCCTGGTGTTGGTTTTATAGTGAATACTTTAGCCTCACCTCCATGTTCTAGTATTCTCTCAGTGGTGTCTTGTTCAGGAACAGTTGTTTCTCTTGTGAAGGGGAGTGAGGTCAGGACCATCTTGGTGGCATCCTATACTGCACCCTGGTTGTTGTTTTAAGACACTATGTTTTCAGGGTGATTTTTAGATGAGAAAAGCTAACTGATCCAGCATCTTTTTGTTGTTGTCATTAGGTTCAGGGAGAAAGAAATTCTAACGTGGGGATAATTTGCTTAGTCAAGTTTGCAATACTTTGTTGTTTAAGGTGTTAATTAGGATACTTCTGAATATTAATTACAATACATGCTGAGCCAAAATTACTTGTTAGTTATCTAGTACTTTATAACTCACCTTCCAGTAAGATAAATTCAGGTACTTTATACATTTAGAACATTGTGCTAGCTACATCTGTATTGTTTTGAATGGGAGTCCAGACAATCGTGTATTGCATAGAGCACTGGGTGTGGTGCATAAACAATGAATTTTGGAACACTGAAAAAAATAAAAAAATAAAAAAAAGAAAGAAAGCAACAACCAAACAAAAGAAAAAAAAAGGATATTCTGAACTTTTCTTCTTTTCTTTTTTCCTTTTTTCCTTTCTTCTCTTCTCTTTTCTTCTCTTTGTCTTTTTTCTTTTCTTCTTTCTTTTTTCTTTTTTAAACCTGGGATAGCTCTGCTTTAGTAATCTTCCAATTTCACAAGGACAATAAAAAGATTGATTAAATTCAACTTCTCTGTTTTTTCCCCAAGCCTATCTTTTCCCTTACCCTATTTTGAATTTTATTCAGAAAGGTATTAATCATCCACCAAAGGAATTTATAATGAATTCATTTTGGTATGTCAATACGGGAAATCTCAACACAAATCCTACAAAAGGGCCACAGATAATAATGGCAAACAAATGCTCAGAAGCAAGTAATTATTGAATGCAGCAGAATGTCACGTTTGTTTTCAGCCTCAAGGGCTCAAGATTCTTTTAATGGTCTTTGTTAGAAAAGATCTAAAGACTTTCAAGTTACAAAGCCTGGAAGGTTCCTAATTTTGGCTTTTCTCCAGGCTGACCTATTCATTTGAAAGAGAGCCTGGCAATAGATACACTTATAGTTTTTGGTGCTGGTAGGAAAGGCTAAAAGTCTAGGTAAGTATCTTTAACACTGATAATAGCTCCAAACCCTAGAATTTTGCTAGGCATGGATGCATTTCAGGCTCATTTGCCTGTTTCAGCTACAACAATTCAAGTAAAATTCATGCTCTTTCTAAATTGGAATTTGCACCAAATATTAACAATAGCAATTTGCTTTAGTAAAAAGAGGCCCCAATTTGCAGTCTGAAAATTATGATTTGTACTTGGCTCCACAGCCCATTAGTCTGGTGACTTTTTGAATGTTGCTTAACTAAATTGAACTTCAGTTTTTTAATCTGTAATATGAAAATAATGGCACACTATTTTTTTCAAGGACTAATCATAAGTCAAATGAATCAGTATTTATGTAAGTACTTTGTAAATTTATAGTGCAGTGTACAATAAAGCCATTACTTTGCCTCTAGAATCTCTGGAAAATCCTTTGGTTTATAAGATATCCCTTCCTCTTAATTTTCTTTGGATAGTTCATTGGCGTTTTTTTCTTTTTGTGACAGCTCCAAATCAATACATCTCTAGCTAAGGCCTATTTTCTTTATTCCAGAGCTATTTATCTAACTCATGGTACATCACCTTTTCTTGAATACCACTAAAGCACCTCAAAATCAGCAAGTCAAAATGAAGCCAGTTCCTCTCCCTCTAGATTCTTCCTTCTGTGTTGTTTATATTGGTTGCAGACATTGTCATATACTCAACTGCCCAGGACAGAAATCTTAGAATCATGCATGACTCCTTTTCCCCCTTTATCACTTATATCCAGATAACCACTAAACCTTGAATTCTACCTTCTTGGTAATGTTCAAATCCATCTATATTTCTCTATTCCTCTTGTTAGAGTCCTACTTTAGCTCTTCAATTTCTGACCTGGATTGCCATCATAGCTCCTTTTGTCATTTTCTTGCTTATCTTCTCTTTCTTCTCTTATTTCTCACATTAGCCAGTGATCTTTTAAAAATGCAATGTAATAAGGGCTCCTGGATGGCTTACTTGGTTAGTCACATCACAACCAACTTTTGGTTTCATCTCAGATAATGATTTCCAGTCTCCTGAGATCCAGCCCCATGTCAAGAGTCTATGTTGGACATGGAGCCTACTTAAGACGCTCATTCTCCTTCTCCATTTACCCTTCCCCACCCAACTCTGTCACTCCTCTTTCTCTAAACAAACAAACAAACAAACAGACAGACAATCTAATCATGTGACTTTCTTTAAATGCCTTTGTGACTCCTTTACTCTATCACATATCATTTAATAGGTAAGGACCACCATGATTGACCTTGGCCCATCTCTCTAGCCTTTTTTCCCACCTCGTACAGTGTTTTCTACTCCATTGAAGTTCTTAAACATGCCACAAGCTTTTCTTTTGCCAGTGTTTTTGTTCTGCCTGGAGAAGCTATCTCCTACCCTTCTTACTTAAGTAATTTTCCTTTCAAGTCTCTTCTCTAAGAATCCACTCCTGAACTTCTTCCATCTCCAAATTCAGTTTGGATTCACTACTTCACAATTTCACTTTGCACTTTTCGTCTCTATCATAGCAGTAAACCATATCATAATACAGTTATTAGTTTACCTGACCAGAAGATGCCATGCGCTGCTCATCGGGTCATTAGTTATCACTTCCTATCCACTGCCAGTGTAGTCTACAAATACTATGCTACAGAAGTAGCATAGTATCGCAACAAATATTGCTGAATTTGGAGTCAGATACATATGAATTTGAGCCTAATCTTTCTAGTCCTCTGTTTATTTATCTGTAGAAAGGACTGAAAATAATACCTTTTTCATGGAATCGTGTTCTATTACTATCTAGTAAATGATCAAAAACTGTTAATATGATTTCTAATTTTAATTTTTAAGAGCAGATAAACCTGAATATTCAACTCATTTTTATAAGTCAAGTGCATGGTCACTTGGCATGGATATTGAGACAATCATGCTGATACTTTAACATACTAATTGATTCCTTCCTGACTTCTGGATAATTAAGATGTCCAGATAAACCATATTGTGGATAAGTTAGACTTTATTAAAGAATTTCTGTTCAGATCCTACAATCATTAAACATCTTATTTCAGGTTTTAGATTCCAAAGCAAAACAAAGCAACACTAAGCAAAATAAAACAAACAAACTTAAAGAAGGCACTAAGGTAGGAGTTTAGAGAGAGAGTTAAAATCTAAAAACCTAGGTCACATTTCCTAGGTAAACCCATTGTCAGGATATGTTCTTTTATCTGGGCTCACATCACAGCAGTCCATCTAAGAACCAGAAATAATGGAATCAGAAGACTAAACTGAATTTGAATTTAACTAACCCTTGCTAATTCACCATGAAATCCAATTGTTCTGGCTCCTTGTTGATCTGCTTTCGTTCTGATTCACATATTTATCCCACAATTATGAACTGAACATCTTTATGTCCAGCTCTGTGGTAGACATAGGCTTGTGGCTGTGTGAGTGAAGAGGTTGTCTTATGATTTACCCTTGACTGTGACTAGGCCCTTCTTGCTTCCATGCCTCCCTTAGAGTTCAAGTTCCCACCAGTACGATTGATGCTTTTTGTTCATGAATTATGTTATATACTCTAAATTTATAATAAGCTTAGCTGTATCTTTCCCCCCTTCCTCAATAAATAGTCTTTAGGACAAATGCCAGTTTTCACTAATGGGATAGTCTAGAAGTCTTGATTAGATTGTTGCCATGGGCATGGCTCTTTACTGTCTTCTTATCATTGAATTTTCTTTGCAGCTGCACCTCATGCCAAGCAATTGATATTGTCCCAAGTCACCATCTTGTGGCCTAAACCAGCATTGCTAACCAGCATCAGCTAAACTTTTAAATACATTTCTTTAAGGCAGCATTGTAAACAGAAATATAAAGGAAGCCACATATGAAATTTAAATCCTCCAGAAGCACATTAAAGAGGTAAAACTAACAGGTAAAGTTAATTTTAATAATAGATTTTATTTAATCAAATATATTAACTGTTATCCCTTCAAAGTAGTCAATATAAAGGCTATGAAATATTTTATATATTTTTGTCATAAATAGTTTTAAAAATTCAGCATGCATTTTGCACTTCCATTACACACAGATTTGGACTAACCACATTTTATTTTATTTTTATTTTTTTAGAGATTTTATGTATTTATTTGACAGAGAGAGAGACAGCAAGAGAGGGAACACATGCAGGAGGAGTGGGAGAGGGAGAAGCAGGCCTCCCACCAAGCGGGGAGCCCAATGCCCAGCTCAATCCCAGGACCCTGGGATCATGACCAGAGCCAAAGGCAGACACTCAACAACTGAGCCACCCAGGCACCCCTGGACTAACCACATTTTGAATGCTCAGAATTCCCATGTGGCTCATGGTTACCATATTGAATGGTACAACTCTGTTCTGCCAAGCTCTCTAGCACCCCCATGCTCTTGTTTACATTGTTCCTTCCTTAGAATACTTTTCTTTTCCTTGCTCATTTCTTTAGATTAACTCAAATATCACCTTCTCCAGCAAGTACTCCTGTTCCAAGTGCTTCTTCTCTCTGTGTCTTTGTACCTTGTGCATACCCTGTCATTGTCATCATAAGCATCATGTTCCTGAAATAGCTGAGCTGCTCATCAGTTTCCATGTACTGTTGGAATACTTGAGAGCAAGGACTGTGTGTGTTTTATTTTGTTTTGTTTTTTTTTGCATAGTATAAGAACTTACAAAAGTATTGGATACAAAATATATGATCATCTTTTGATAGAGGTACCTGGTGGCTCAGTCAGTTAAGCATCTGCCTTTGGCTCAGGTCATGATCCTGGTGTCTGTGGATCAAACCCCACATCAGGCTCCCCGCTCAAATGGGGAGTCTGCTTCACCCTTTGCCCCTGCTCATGCTCTCTCACTCTCTCTTAAATAGATAAATAAAAATATTAAAAAAGGAAATGTCTTGATAAATAAATGCATATATTAATGATGCATATAGCAGATACAAATGTTTAGACAGGACTAGGACCAACAGAGTAGAGAGAGATGAATGGAGAGATGGATAGGAGATATAGCACAGAGCACCTTATATGCCTTTGCAGTTTATCCTGAAGCTGAAGTGAAGGCATTATTTCTGTGTAGTGAATAAATATAAAGAAAACTTGGGCATACTGTGGTAGTTAAGAAGATAGACTCCAGATGCACACAATCTGAGTTTGAATCCAAGGGGTTTTGCTAGTTCTGAGACCTTGGGCAAATTTATTTATTTATTTGAGAGAGAGAGAGAGAGAGTGTACAAGCAGGGAGAAGAGTGGAGGGAGAGGTAGTGGGAGAAGCAGTTTCTCTGCTGAGCTGGGAGCCTAATGTGGGACTTGATCCCAGGACCTGAGATCATGACATAAGCTGAAGTCAGATGCTTAATTGACTGAGCCACCCATGTGCCCCTGACCTTGGGCAAATTATTTAGCCTGTCTGTGCATAAATTTCATCACATCAAATTGTAAAGAATATTATAGTGTATCTCCATGGCAGGGTTATTGTGAGGATATAAGGAGTTGTTACATGAAAAGTTATAAGAATGATTTCTACAGTAGGTTTCACAAGTGGTAGATCTTACAATTAAATATTTTAAGTAAAGAAGTAACACAATGAGATCTGCATTTCATAAATATCATGATGTCAACTGAGGGTGAAGAGTGAGTCCAATGAGGAGATTACTCAAAGGCTTTAGTAAGATTTGGTGGAAGTCTGAACTAGGGAGTAGATAGTGGAAATGGGGAACATTGACATCTTTGGAAAGTATATAAGAGGTGAGGAGATTTGAAGATTTGACAGAGTTGTTGAGGGAGGTGAGACACAAAAGAGTCTATCATAACTCTTAAGTGTCTGTCTTGGGCAGCTGGGTGAATGATAGTACCTTTTAACAGCCTAAGAAATATAGAAAGAATAGTGTTTTGGTGGGAATGAGGTGGTAGTGGCAGAGTGAAGGGTACACTGGAGTAATGGATTGAAAATGATAGATAGACTGAGTTTGGTGTGACTGGGGGATATTTCAGAGTAAATGTTTAATAAGAAAGAGATATATGGGTCTAATACCCAGGATAAACATCTAGACACTGACTTTGTATTTTCTAAGGAAATGGTTAACTATCTGGTTGGTATTGATAAATGTGAACTTTGAGAACATAATGGACACCTTTTAAAAATAATCAGTTAAGCCCTTTCTTGACCTGAGAGATGAAAAATTTAAATAAAATAGAAAGCAGTTTTATATGTACACTATAAGCAGTTCATATTGCTCTAAACTATTTTTGAAAGATTATACGGATGCACACAAAGCACAACTATAATCTTTAAATTGTTAAAGCAACAGAGGTTTCAGTAGTACAAACTAAACCTATTCTATTTTACATAAAGACAAAAAGCAGAGGTTGTGATTCACTTCTTCTCACATGGGTAATAATGATTGCAGCATGTGCAGGTGCAAGAAATTAGAAGTAGAAGTTATCACCAAGAAGTATTTTCCTCTTGGTTAATCTTTCCTAAAACCAGAATACATTTTTATCATATCGTAGAGATACCTCATCTCTCCTTCAGGCTATCCATTGTTAAGTATGAAACGTTCATTTTTTTTTCTTTTTTTAAGATTCAGATTCAAGTCATTCAGTAAATTCAGGAAATATCTATGTAAACTAATGCCAGAGAAGTGGATCCCTGGACACTGGGGCTCTGTTAGAGCCATTTATAGGGGAAAATCCCCAGACCTAACTGAAGGGGTTCATTTAGCAGATGTGCATCTGGCAAGCACTGAGACAGGGAAGAAGAGAAAAGTAGTACGTTGCAACAAAGGACAGATGTAGGGTGAGTTTGAGAGCTAGAGAAACCTGTGGATAAAGCTATTGAATGGGAGAGATTGGAGTAAGCCAGAGGAATGGAAAGATGAAGCTAAGAAGTTTTGTGATACATTTTGCTACTGTTCTCAAAACATACTGCCCTGCTTTGTCTTTGTCTCCTTAGCAGATACCAAGCTTAGTCTGGTGATTTTCTCTGGTCAAGAAAAGGGAGCAGGGGCACCTGGGTGGCTCAGTGGGTTAAAGCCTCTGCTTTTGGCTTGGATCATGATCCCAGGGTCCTGGGATCGAGCCCCGCATCGTGCTCTCTGCTCAGCAGGAGGCCTGCTTCTCTTCCTCTCTCTCTCTCTGCCTGCCTCTCTGCTTATTTGTGATCTCTGTCTGTCGATAAAAAAAAAAAAAAAAAGAAAAAAAAAGAAAAGAAAAGAAAAGGGAGCAGAACTAATGTATACTCCTTTCGAGTGGAAGTTCCGCCAGGTGATCAGCCTGTTCCAGATAGGAGCTGTCAGTGATGTGCATGAAATACAAGTTCAGAAGTTGATCTTTGTTGTTGAAAGCCACAAAAATTTGGGGGTCATTTGTTACTGCAGCAGAGCCTAGCCAATGTTGATTAATACAAAGCAAAAAATGAGCAAATAATGAGATTTGGAAAGGTCAAGAGTGGGTTTGAGATTGAGCACAAGAACAAGAGTTCTGGTTTTGGAGTTTCTCCTACTGTTATCCCTGCCAGCCTGGTGTAGACCCCTATAGTAAAGGATCCTAGCAGTGTAGTATCATGGATATAGAAGCATATACTAGGCATCAAACAGAGGTTCCTCTGTACCCAAAGGATGTGACCTTTGGCAAATTATTTCATGTCCCTTTAGGTCTGTACATCAACTTCCTGTATAATAGGGAAAACAAAACCTACCTCAGAGAGTTTGTTGTGAGGATTATACAAGGGAATTACTGTCTCATAGATATATGGTACACAGTAATCACTGAGTAAATCCTCACTATAGTTATTATTTTGGTTTTACACAATCAAATATGCTTAGGATTGAGAATTCCATTAAGGGTAATTTATTGCATATGACATCTCATTCAATGAGAAAATACATTTTATGAAATTACTGTAACAGATAGTTGCTCAGGTTGACTCTCATGGTAGTTGCATGGCTATTTCAGTGATGCTCCTCAAATAAAAATAGACACACTGGTTTCTAGGATAAATGCATGGTGCATTGTGCATACTTTGAATTTCATACATTAAAGCAGGGCATTGTTCATTTAACTGCTGTAGGACAAGGTTAACAGTAGGGAATGGGAATTGATATCTGTAGAGTGGTAGAATAATTGATTATGGTAGTTGACCTCTCTTAAAAGATGGAGAAAAGTTCTTACAACAGGAAAACATGAATTTTAGTAAACAAGTATTAGGGAAAATAATGCCTGGCCCCACAATTATCCTAACTTCCAGAACCTGTGATATGTCAGGTTACATGGCAAAGGAAATTAAGGATGCAGGTGGAATTAAGTTTGCTAATAAACTGACTTTGAGATGAAGTGATTATCCTGGATATGCCAGGCCCACCCTGGCAATCTAAACTAGATAAACTAGATAAGGCAGAGAAATGGATTATGTCCTAGATCCTTCAAGAACAGAATGATACCTTGATTATAGACTATTGAGACTTTTCCAACAAAGGGTGCTGATAACCACATGCAAAATAAATAAACTTTGATCTTTAATTAACTTGAAATGAATTATAAATCTAAATATAAAACCAAACACTTATAAATCTTCCAGCAGAAAACATAGAAGAAAATGTTTGTGACTGTGAGTTAAGAATAAATTTCTCTTCCTTCCCCCTCCCTCCCCCTCCTCCCCCTCTCCCTTATCCTCCTCCCCCTCTCCCTTATCCTCCTCCCCCTCTCCCTTATCCTCCTCCCCCTCTCCCTTATCCTCCTCTCCTTCTCACTCCTCCTCCCCCCTCCCTTCCCCTCCTTCCCCCTCCTCCCCTTCACTTCCTCTTCCTCCTTCCTGCTGCTGCTGCTGCTGCTACTTCTTCTTCTTCTTCTTTTTGGTATAGCAATCCAAGTTTATTGAATTATTGATGCTAAGTTATACAAAATCGGACCACTTTAATTAAGGCTTTTAGTTTACCTAAAAGTATTATAACATTAGGTTGGTCAATTTAAATACTGTCAATTTAAATACTGTGACTCCCTGTTAGATAGACACACAATTTTTACACTTAAAGGTTAATGCATACCAAGGTACAAGATATTGTTAAATAAACAGGTACCCCTGTTGATGGAAATTTAAATGGTAAAACCACTTTACAAAGTGATTTGGCTGTTTTCTAAAAGTTAAACCTAGTGTTACCATATGATCTATTCATTATAATCATGAGAGAAGAGAAAGTGTAAATCAACACAAAACTTGTACATGAATGCTCATAATAGCTTTATATGTAATAGTAAACATCTGGAAAAACAAAACAAAACAAAACAAAAAACCCTATGTCCAGTGCCAAGAGAAGTGAAAAATTGGTAAACACACAATATAAGTGAATCTCCAAATAATTATGCTGAGTGAAATAAGCCAGACAAAAAGGAGTACACACTCTATGATCCCATTTACAAAAGAGTGTAGAAAATGCAAATGCTAATCCACAGTGACAGAGAACAGATTGGTAGTTGTCTGGGAATTGAGGAAAGGGAGAGGCAGAGTGGAGAAGGGGAGGGAGGGATTTCAAAGAGGCAGGAATAAACTTTTGGGAGCTTAATCAATATGTTCACTATATTGATTATGGTAATGGTTGCCCAGGTGAATGCATATATCATAACTTTCAAACTGTATATTTTATTGTATGTCAATTATACCTCAGTAATAAAAAAAAAAAGACATTGTCCTTTATTACTTCTTGTATTGTGGTAGAGGTAAGACCATCTGGGAGTACAAAAAGAAATGAATTTGGGTTGACCTTTAGGCTTCACAACCTGAATTCTCATTTAATTAAATTGTGAGAGAGAGGAAATAAAAAGAAATTTACAGAGGTATGTATGCTCACACATATACATACACACATTACATGAGTTCAATTCTTCCTTTTTCTGTATTTCCATACAATAATTTTATGTGAGAATATTTCACAGGAAGTTTTAATTTTGAGATCAACTACTCAAGAATTTTAAGGTAGTCATCTAGTTTAATGTGCCATTAATGATTTATGGACTTTTGAGTATTTCAGATAGCAAGTTTCCATAATAGGTTGGTGTATCTCCGACTTAAAAGGAATCACTCTGGTTTCATCTCTGTATATTATCAGATAATTGGAATCCATGATCTTTATGAGAATCAGCTTTACAGTATAATTTGGCCAAGCGATTTATAAACTAATTACTAAAAAGGGAAGATATGCAAACACTCAAGTCATACATATTTAAATTATTATATTGCACATTTTTCTCCTTTTCTTTTTCTTTTTTTTGTTGTTGTTATTGTTCTTCACAGGGTAAAGTCTCTATTGAGCCTTATACTTAAATCTATTGTTTGTTTTACCAAGTTGATGACATATTTAATACCTGTATTTGCTGTCAAATTACATAGTTATTTTATTTTTATTTTCTCAATTTTTAGGATAGTTTGTGACTCATGAAATCCCCAAGAAAGTATTTTTTGTAACATCTTGTGAATTGTGTATCATCTCTGGTAGATCCCTTTCAAAGACTTCATGTTTCAAGTGTTCTGCAGTGCTCTGGTGACAACTAATTCTTCCCATCAACATGTGTTTTACACAAAAATAGCCCGAGTCTTGCATCTGAAACTTCTGTCCATGAGTGTGTGTGTCCTCTTTCTCTCTGCTCTTCCCTCCTCACTCTCTGCTCACTTTAAATTATAGCTTCATGTTATACTATTTGTTTTTCTAAAAGGCAGTCTTGGTTCATCTAAGTATGGATATCTCATTTTATTATTTGCCCCAGTCTTATCTTCGTGCCTTTATTATAGTAAATTTTAAACTTTTCTTGGTCATCTATGGTCTCATAGCAAGTGAGTACCTTGTAGCATATTTAGAAGTATATCATGAACTTGAACTCTTTGTAATTCATTTTCTAGTTCATGGGAGAGATAATGAATGAAATTATTATGATAATGAAATAATAAGATTAAGATACATAATAAAATGCAAAATTCTGACAATTGGGCTTTCAACTTTAACTTTTTGTTGTTGTTATTAAAAAGAAAGTGACACTTTCTATTCAAAGAAAGTATTTTTGATTCCTTATCCCCTTCTTAGACCTAAAACATTAGGTGGGGATTTGATTGCTATGAATACTCAACTATTTGGGGCAGGTAGCAGGAGGGGGCCATTGTACAAATGCTGACCTATTAGCTAACTTCACAAACATGAGCTTCACCTAAGACCCTAGTCCACTAATAAAATATGACAAGTTCAAAGTAAATCAGTACAAGATATTCTGTAAGTTTATGTAAAAGCTCTGTATAAACTTTTTTAAAAGTTATTTTTATTAACATACAATATATTATTTGCTCCAGCGGTACGGTTCTGTGAATCATCAGGCTTACATATTTCACAGCACTTACCATAGCACATACTCTCCCCATGTATAAACTTATTTTATTTAAAATTATGTTTTTGAAAACCTAATCATTATAATAACACCCATCTGTGATACATTTTTGCATGTGATTTGCTTTGCCCTAATGAAGAATGAAAAAATAAAAACAACTCAAATGTTCATAAAGTCAGAACATCTTTAGCAGAGTAGTTTAAACTGCTGTGGGCTCTGTGTTGACAGCCTGGTGAAATGAATGCCTTAGTTGACTCCATGTTTTATCTTAGACAAGTTCTTTAAGTCCTTAATCCTCTAAAATAGAGAAATTAACAATAATCACTCCCATAGAGTTGTTAGTACTAAGTGAGATGATGTGGGTGAACTGGCTGGAAGTGTGAGTGACATGTAAGTGCTACTTTTATTTTTATTAAGATATAACTGACTTATAACATCAATTTGAGGTATATAACATAATGATTTGGTATTTTTATATAGAGTATTATGAAATGAACTGCAATAAACCTAGTTGACATCCATCACCACACATGGTTATAATTTTTTTCCTTGTGATGGGAACTTTTAGTATCTACTCTCGTAGCAACTTCCAAGTATAAAATATAGTATTATTCACTGTGGTCACCGTGCTGTACATTGGATTCTTTGGACTACTTTATACTATAACTAGATATTTGTATCTTTTGACCTCTTCACCCATTTTGCCCACTGCTCACTCCCTACTTCCAGGCTCTGGTAACCATCAATCAGTTCTCTGTATTTATGTTAAGTCTTTACTTTTTTTCAGATTCCACTTACAAATGACATAGTATGATATTTGTCTTCGAATATATTGTCATATATTCATATAGAAAGATATAGAAATCACATGTGTGCAGCTGGATGAATGATCACAAAATGAATTTAGAGGTGTTCAATTTGTTTCATTCCCAAATTCTGCTTACTCCTTTACTTTGTTCTCTTTCTTTCCTATTTTTAAGTTAAATTATTTTGTTACATTTTGTTTGAGCTATTTCAAATTCATTCTGGAACAAGGAGGGATAAGAATAAAATCACAAATGGGGATGCCTGGGTATCCAAAGTCTATGAAGAACTTATCAAACTCAATACCCAAAGAACAAATAATCCAATCAAAAAATGGGCAGAGGACATGAACAGACATTTCTGCAAAGAAGACATCCAGATGGCCAACACACACATGAAAAAGTGCTCAACATCACTTGGCATCAGGGAAATACCAATCAAAATTACAATGAGATACCACCTCACACCAGCCAGAATGGCTAAAATTAACCAGTCAGGAAATGACAGACGTTGGAGAGAATACAGAGAAAGGGTAATTCTCCTATACTGTTGGTGGGAATGCAAGCTTGTGGAGTCACTCTGGAAAACAGTATGGAGGTTCCTCAAAAAGTTGACAATAGAGCTACCCTACCCTAAAGATAGGGTACACGAAATGTAGTGATTTGAAGGGGTACATGCACCCAAATGTTTATAGCAGCAATGTCCACTATAACCAAACTATGGAAAGAACCTAGATGTCCATCTAGGTTTATCCACATTATCCACATTATCCATATTATCCATATTATCCACAGATAAATGTATAAAGAAGATGTGATATATATATATATATATATATATATATATATATATATATATAATGGAATACTATGCAGCCATCAAAAGAAATGAAATCTTGCCATTTGCGACAACATGGATGGAACTAGAGGGTATTAAGCTGATTGAAATAAGTCAATCAGAGAAAGACAATTATCATATGATCTCCCTGATATGAGGAATTTGAGAGGCAGAATGGGGTGGGGGGGTAGGGAAGCAAAAAAGGAAACAAGATGGGATCGGGAGGGAGACAAACCATAAGAGACTCTTAATCTCACAAAACAGTCAGGGTTGCTGGAGGGAGGGGTGTGTGTGGAAAGGGTGGTTGAGTTATGGACATTGGGGAGGGTATGTGATATGGTGAGTGCTGTGAAGTGTGTAAGCCTGTCCATTCATAGGCCTTTACCCCTGGGGCAAATAAAACATTTAGTGTTAATAAAAATAATAAAAAATTTAAAAGACAAAGAATAAAATCACAAATAGATGAATGGATGGATACACAGTTCTCTGACATGACCAGGAAGCTGATCTATCTTGAGTCACAGTGCTGAGGACCACAACTCTGTCTTAGATGTATGGACACACCTCCTAGTAGAGATGGCATGGATGGATCAGAACAACTCTGGGAGTTGTCCTTGTTTGACCCTAATGCCATCTCTCTCGGCACTTGTCATCTGGGTCACTATCCATATTGTTGGCCATTTGTTCATTTGAGCCTTTATTCTTGTAGTTGTAATGTAATTGTAATTTACAGTTTAAAATTGTAATGTAATTGTAGCAAGTACCATCATAGCATTCCTGTCTTCAAACTCCTCTGCTGTTGGAAGCAATGCTTAGTCATTTCCCTTAATTTCCTGTAGGGAATAGGCCAATGCCAGAGAAGACAGTCTGTCACTCCAAAGATTTGGGTGATAACTCTGACAGTGAAAGCTAGGTTGATCACCATCATTTAACAGTCTTCTTTTCCTCAGAGAAATAGCAAATAATTTTATTTATTAGAAGCAAGAGCTATTCCAGCTGGCTTATTTGTTATGAAAAGATTGGCCAGAATGCCGTCTTAAAAATTAACATGTTCTTCTGAGGAATATTCAAAATGTGTGGGGTAGGGGCGCCTGGGTGGCTCAGTGGTTTGGGCTGCTGCCTTTGGCTCGGGTCATGATCTCAGGGTCCTGGGATCGAGCCCCGCATCGGGCTCCCTGCTCCGCAGGAAGCCTGCTTCCCTCTCTCTCTTTCTCTGCCTGCCTCTCTGCCTACTTGTGATCTCCGTCTTTCAAATAAATAAATAAAATCTTTAAAAAAAAAAATGTGTGGGGTAAAACAGAGTATACTGAATTCTAATCCCAGCCTTTGACTGAGACTTTCTGGAGCTCAGTTTCCTTTTACAGAAAAGTACAGGTTTAAATAAGATGACGTCTAGCATCCTTTCCAATCTCCCTCCTCTTTTCTCGCTTCCCAACAGGTGTGTGATTTTGAGTTTGTAGTGGTGTGAAAATTATGACCACTCTTGAGTGGCAAAGTATTTCTTATTAATAACACATCTAGTTCTTTCTTATACCAATTTGATTGGGCAAATTTTATTGGACTTAATTACTTTTTTGAAAAGTCCTTCAAAAAACTGGGTGGTAATGAGGGTCAAAGCCCTGAGATGAACACTGCTATGAGAATTCCTGACTTTCTGAACTGAAGATACTACAGCCTATCAGATAGGTGAGGATACAATAAATGGCCTAACAAGCACAGGTTTGGGGTTTTTCAAAGTGAGATGAGGTGGCAGAATTACAGATGACTCAGCTCAGGCAAACCCTACACGTGCTCCAATTTGAAAATCTCTCTTCAGTAATTATTGTGGAACTGAGTCCCTGATAGCTCCAAGTGCAATGAAACAGCTCTGGAGATTGGAATTTGGGGATAGGCCAGTTGCAAGCCTCAGACAACTGGACTCAGCTCACCAGTTCCTATCCTGCAAGATATTCATGCTCCCACCCAGCCTGAGACCTATTTTGGGACTCTGTGAAGCCATTTCCCAGGGCACTGGAGCCTTTTGCTTTCCTCTGAAGGACTCAGGCTTCACATAAAATTCTTGTCTAAAATTCCGTCAGCTTCCTAAAAGAAGCCTCTGCCTGTTTAAGATCCCTTTTTACCTTCTTCAATTCCAGATCCTGGGGGCTGCCATTTTGGTTCACTCTGCATGTGAGTGGTAGGAGGTAGCCAAAAAGAGGGTCTTATTCAGCACCACCACCACCACCACCACCTCTTCCTCCCCCTCCCCCTCCCCCTGCCCCTCCCCCTCCCCCTGCCCCTCCCCCTCTCCTTCCCATTCTTCTTCCTCCTCCTCCTCTTCTTCTTCTTCTTCTCCTTCTTCTTCTTCTTCTTCTTCTTCTTCTTCTTCTTCTTCTTCTTCTTCTTCTTCTTCTTCTTCTTTTTCCTTCTTCTTTTTAAAAGATTTTACTTATTTATTTGTCAGAGAGAGAGAGAGAGAGAAAGAGCATAATCTGAGGCGGGGGCAGGCAGGGAAGAGAGAGAAGCAGACTCCCCAGTGAGCAGGGAACTTGATGCAGGGCCTGATCCCAGGATGCTGGGATAATGACCTGGGCTGAAGGCAGATGCTTAACTGACTGAACCCCCCAGGGACCCCACTCAGTACTTCTTAAACAACAATTTGGGATGGGTTTTGACGTGTGTGTAGTGGATGGTGCAAAGAGGCAAGAAGGTCTGAAATTAGTAATGATGGATATAAATGTAAACTGTGAACAAATTTTGCCTCCAGCTCCCTCCTATCATTCCTTTCTTCAGTTATTGTATTTAATAAATATGCTTATGGTGTCACAAATATTCTTACCTTATTTTATATATCTCAATGATATAGGCTATGAAACATAAATTGATAAGAAATTGATCAGTGTAAGGGCTTTATTTATGATGCAAGTTTGTTTCTGTGTTCTCCTTATGTTCCAGATGAACACTTCGTAGTGTCCCTTAGGGAGGGAGGATATAGTCAGCCCCAAGGGAGAAAGGTCACAGAGACTAAGCACAACTTTATGTTCACTCTTTATTTGTTCTGTAATGTCTCTGGTCCATAGGTTCCCATCAATAAAATAAGGAAGGTGAATTAAATATTCTTTTCCCAAACCATGAAGCCAGTTGTTTCAAAAGTACGTTTCTGTTGTCTTCTCTTATAGAGTTAAAGTTTTCCAGGGACATATTATTTCTTTCTTTTGTCTTCACACTTTAGTAGGAAGATAGGTCTTGCTGGTCTAAAATCTGCTAATGGTCTCTGTAGAGATTTTAGCCCTTTTGCACTAGAAATATGTATGCTTATTCTCCTTCATTATTCAATCTTTTGGCTTTAATTTGTAAAACCTCATTCTCTGACCAACACTTTAGACAGTCTCCCTTTCATTTTGTTTTGCTTTGTTTTCTATGCTTACACAGTGCTAATGTATATGTATCTTGAGGAAAACACACAGGACATTTTCCAAATCTATGTAGAGATCATGGGGATTTAGGCAATAGATTTATTTGCAGAATGGGATCTTTTTCTTCCTCAGGTATTATAATCCATCTTCCAGGTTTCTTGGTCTCTTAATTCCAAAATACATTTTCAGCCCCTATTTTTTTCATGCCAGAGACTGGTTCAGCTCTGACTGGCTTCTCCCATAATGGGGTAATTCCCCCTACTTCTCTGTGTGCTCCTATTTGAATGGTCTTCTCTCTGCACATGGAAATTGTTAAAGAATTCAAGTAGAGCACCATATCAGCATGCAGAACAGTAAGTTAATGATTTTTTCCTCTGTAAGTGTTTATTTTCCCTACACATTCCCATCTAATCATTCTAAATCTGGAATGATCTTATTAAATATTCTTTGGATCTTTTTGCCTTCTGCTTCTATCATATCATGAGTTTTCAAATAATTTTGTCATTAAAAATCAATATGATTTGGGTACAGAATAGGTTGATTTCTGATTAAAAGACACTGATGTATCTCATAATAACCACAGAGGGAAGATTATTAATGTCTGTAAATATATGAGAGGTGTGAATGGGAACAATGAGACTAGGAGAGGGATAAACTTTCTCTGAAATCATTCAGGTATCAAATGTTTGAGCTTGGATTTTAACTTGGAAATGATCAATTTACAAGCTAATGCCCTGTATAAGTCAATAACTTTGGGCTACATGTATCCAAAATATGCCACTCCCTAGAACTTTTAGAATAGGGTTTATTATCACATTTAAAGGAATCTGGAGGGAAGTAGCCCTGTGCTGGTGCTGTAGCCTCCTGATGTCAACAAAGACCCAGGCACTTTGAATCTACTTAGCATGTTGGCTTCTCAATTCCATAGCATTGGTGCTTTTCACAGCTCAGAACATAATTTTTGCTTTCAAAGCAGGAAGGAGGACAAGAGTCACAAACACCTCTTTGATTTGAAAGCAAAGCTTTTCACATAAGCTCTCCTTTTCTCCCCTTAACAGCCTTTCCCCCTTATGTCTTATTGTTCAGACTGTGTTAAATGGCCACCCTGGCTCTAATGAAGTAGGGAAAAATGAGGATTTAACAGGGATATTTTTCTAATAAGCCTCAAGCTCAAAATGATGATGGTAACTGGAAGATCTTTTCTCAAATTATTTTAGCACTAATTTTATCATTAATGACAAAACCCCCACTTATACTAATTAGCCGCATGCATGTATGCAATTGTACATAAGAAATGCTATAATTCATTTTTTCATGAAATATCTAGAATTTTTTAAAACTTTAATCCCAGTATACTTAAAATACATTGTTCTATTAGTTTCTGGTGTACACTATAGTGATTTAACAATCCTACACATTACATAGTACTCATTATGGTAAGTGTACTCTTGATCTCCTTCACCTGTTCCATTCATCCCCCACCCACTTCCACTCTGGTAACCACCAGTTTAGTCTTATACTTAAGAGTCTACTTCTTAATTTGCTTCTTTCCCCCCCTCAGTTTGTTTTGCTTCTTTAATTCCACATATGATTAAAATCATGCAGTATTTGTCTTACTCTGACTGACTTCTTTCAGTCAACATTTTACCCTCTACATCCACTCATGTTGTGGTAAATGGCAAAATTTCATTATTTTTATGGCTAAGTAATATTCCATTTTTATATACCACATCTTCTTTATCCATTCATTTATCAAGGGACACTTGGGCTGCTTCCATAATTTGGTTATTGTAAATTATTGCTGCTGTAAACATAGGGGTGCATATATCTGTTTGAATTAGTGTTTTTGTATTCCTTGGGTAAATAGTCAGTGGTAGAGTTATTGGATCATATGGTAATTCTATTTTTAATTTTTTGAGGAACCTCCCTATTGTTTTCCACAGTGGCTATACCAGTTTGCATTATTACCAACAGTGCAAGAGGGTTCCTTTTTCTCCACATCCACACTAAGACTTGTTGTTTCTCCTGTTTTTGATTTTAGTCATTCTGACAGGTATGAGTTTGTATCTCATTGTAATTTTTTTAAGCTTATAGTGTTTCATTTTTAATAGTGGTTATATTTAACTGGTTAGCAACATTCCTGAAATTTTTTTTTTCATTTTATTTTATTTCTTTTCAGTGTTCCAAAATTTATTGTTATACACCACACCCAGTGCTCCATGCAATACATGCCCTCCTTAATATCCACCACCAGGATCACCCAACCCCCAAACCCGCTCCCCTTCAAAACCCTCAGTTTGTTTCTCAGAGTCCACAGTCTCTCATGGTTTGTCTCCCCCTCTGATTTCCCCCAAATCACTTCTCCTCTCCATCTCCCCATGCCCTCCATGTTATTTCTTATGCTCGAAAAGTAAGTGAAACTATATGATAATTGACTCTGCTTGACTTATTTCACTCAGCATAATCTCTTCCAGTCCCATCCATACTGATACAAAAGCTGGATATTCATCCTTTCTGATTGAGGCATAATATTCCATTGTATATATGGACCCTATCTTCTTTATCCATTCATTCGTTGAAAGGCATCCTAGTTCTCTCCACAGACTGGCAACTGTGACCATTGCTGCTATGAACGTTGGGTTACAAGTGGCCCTTCTTTTCACTACATCTGTATCTTTGGGTTAAATACCCAGTAGTGCAAATGCAGGGTCATAGGGTAGCTCTACTTTTAATTTTTTTTTGAGGAATCTCCACACTGTTTTCCAAAGTGGCTGCACCAGCTTGCATTCCCACCAACAGTGTAAGAGGGTTCCCCTTTCTCCACATCCTCTCCAACACATGTTGTTTCCTGTCTTGCTAATTTTGGCCATTCTAACTGGTGTAATGTGGTATCTCAATGTGGTTTTGATTTGAATCTCCCTGAGGGCTAATGATGATGAATATTTTTTCACGTGTCTATTAACCATTTGTATGTCTTCTTTGGAGCAGTGTCTGTTCATGTCTTTTGCCCATTTTTTAAACGTTGCCTGATTTCAAGCTTTACTACAAAGCTGTGATCACCAAGACAGCATGGTACTGGCACAAAAACAGACACATAGACCAGTGGAAAAGAGTAGAGAGTCCAGATATGGACCCTCAACCCTATGGTCAAATAATCTTCAACAAAGCAAGAAAATATATACAATGGAAAAAAGAGAGTCTCTTCAATAAATGGTGCTGGGAAAATTGGACAGCTATGTGTAGAAGAATGAAACTCGACTATTCTCTTACACCATACACAAAGATAAACTCGAAATGGATAAAAGACCTCAATGTGAGGTAGGAATCTATCAAAATCCTAGAGGAGAACATAGGCAGTAACCTCTTTTACATTGGTCACAGCAACTTCTTTCAAGATATGTCTTCAAAGGCAAAGGAAACAAAAGCAAAAATGAACTTTTGGGACTTCATCAAGATCAAATGCTCCTGCACAGCAGAGGAAACAGTCAACAAAACAAAGAGGCTACCCATGGAATGGGAGAAGATATTTGCAAATGACACTACAGACAAAGGGCTGATATCCAAAATCTATAAAGAACTCCTCATTGTAGTTTTGATTTCCATTTCCCTGATGGTGAGTGATGTTGAATATCTTTTCAAGTATCTGTTGACCATCTGGATGTCTTCTTTGGAGAAATTCACGTCTTCTGTCCACTTTTATTTCTTATTTAAAAAAAAATTTTTCTGTCCACTTTTAATTGGATTATTATTTGGTTTTCAGGTGTTGTGTTTTATCGGTTCTTTATATACTTTGGATTTTAAACCTTTATTGAATATGTCATTTGTAAATATCTTCTCCCATTCAATAGGTTGCCTTTTAGTTTTGTTGGTTGTCACCTTTGCTATGCAGAAGCTTTTTATTTTGACGTAGTTCCAATAATTTAGTTTTGCTTTCGTTTCCCTTGCCTCAGATGACATATCTAGAAAAAATTTTGGTACAACTGAGATCAGAGAAATTACTGCCTGTGTTCCCTTTTAGGATTTTTATGTTTTTAGGTCTCACATTTAGGTTTTTAATCCATTTTGAATTTATTTTTGTGTGTGGTATAAGAAAGTGGTTTATTGTCATTCTTTTGGGTGTTGCCCAGTTTTCCTAGCACCATTTGTTAAAGAGATTTTCTTTTTCCATTGCTTATTCTTGCTTTCTTCAATGAGGAGTAATTGAACAAATACTCATGGGTTTATTTCTGGGCGGTGTATTGTGTTCTATTGTTCTATGTTTCTATTTTTGTGTCAGTACCATACTGTTTTGATTACTACAACTTTGTAGCATATCTTGATGTCTGGGATTGTGATACCACGAGTTTTATTATTTTTTATTTTTATTTTTTAAGATTTCTTGGCTATTTGGTGTCTTTTGTGATTCCATACAAACTTTTTCATCTGTTCTAGTTCTGTGAAAAATGCTGTTGGTATTTCAATAAAGATTGCATTAAATTGTAGACTTCTTTGGGTAGTATAGATTTCTTAATATATAGATGTCTAATTCATGAGCATGGAATATCTTTATTTGTGTTGTCTTCAGTATCTTTCATCAGTGTTTTATAATTTTCAGAGTATAGATCTTTACCTCCTTAAGTTTACTCCTAGGTATTTTATTATTTTTTGTGCAATTGTAAATGGGACTGTTTTCTTTTTCTCTTTGTGCTCCTTCATTATTAGTGTATAGAAAAGCAGTAGGTTTCTGTATATTGATTTTGTGTTCTGTGATCTTACTGATTTCAATTTTTCAGTTCTAGTAGTTTATTTTTGGTGGGTTTTCCACATATAGCCTCATGTCAGCTGCAGAGAGTGAAGTTTTACTTCTTATTTACCAATTTGAATGTCTTTTATTTCTTTTTGTTGTCTTGTTGCTGTGGCTAGCACTTCCAATACTAAGTTGAATTAATAGTGGTGAGAATGGACATTCTTGTTTTGTCCCTGATCTTAGAAGAAAAGCTTTGAGTTTTTCACCATTGAGTATCATATTAGCTGTGAGATTTTCATAGATGGCCTTTTTATGTTGAGGTATGTTATCTCTAAACCTCTCTTGTTGAGAGTTTTTTTTTTTCCATGAATGGAAGTTGTACTTTGTCAAATACTTTTTCTGCATCTATTGAAATGATTATATATATATTTTTAAGATTTATTTTTATTTTTATTTATTTGACAGAGAGCACAAGTAGGCAGAGTGGCAGGCAGAGAGAGAGGAAGGGAAGCAGGCTCCCTGCTGAGCAGAGAGCCCGATGCAGAACTCGATCCCAGGACCCTGAGATTATGACCTGAGCCGAAGGCAGCGGCCTAACCCACTGAGCCACCCAGGTGCCCGATTATATGGTTTTTAGCCTTTCTCTTATTGATGTGATGTATCACATTGATTGATTTGTGAATATTGAACCATGCTGGAATCCAAGGAATAAGTTCCACTTGATTGCGGTGAATTATTTTTAATGTATTGCTAGATTTGGTTTGCTAATATTTTGTTGAGGATCATTGCATCTATATTCATGAGAGATATTGGCCTGTAGTCCTCTCTCTCTCTCTTTAGTGTCTTTATCTCATTTTGGTATCAGGGTAATGTTGGCCTCATGGAATGATTTTGGGAGATTTTCCTCCTCTTCTTTTTTATTTTTTATTTTTTTGAATACTGTGAGAAGAAAAGGTATTAACTCTTCTTTAAATGTTTGGTAGGATTCACCTGTGCAGGCTTCTGGTCCTGAATTTTTGTTTCTTGGGAGTTTTTTGATTACTGATTCAATTTCATTCCTGGTAATTGGTCTGTTCAAATTTTCTATTTCTTGGGCTGCCTGGGTGGCTCAGTGGGTTAAGCCGCTGCCTTCGGCTCAGGTCATGATCTCAGGGTCCTGGGATCGAGTCCCACATCAGGCTCTCTGCTCGGCAGGGAGCCTGCTTCCTCCTCTCTCTCTCTGCCTGCCTCTCTGCCTGCTTGTGCTCTCTGTCTGTCAAATAAATAAATAAAATCTTTAAAAAAAAAAAATTTTTCTATTTCTTCTTGATTCTATTTTGGGAGGTTATATTTTTCCAAGAATTTATCCATTTATTTGAGGTTTTCTAAATTGTTGGCATATAAACTTTCATAATATTGTTTTATAATCCTTTGTATTTCTGTGGTGTTGGTTGTTATTTCTCTTCTTTCATTTTTTTAAATTTTATTTTTAAAATTATTTGACAGAGGGTGAGAAAGATCACAAGTAGGCAGAGAGGCAGACAGAGAGAGAGGGGGAAGCAGGCTCCCTGCTGAACAGAGAGCCTGATGCAGGGCTCCATCCCAGGATCCTGAGATCATGACCTGAGCTGAAAGCAGAGACTTAACCCACTGAGCCACCCAGGTGGCCGTCTTCTTTCATTTCTGATTTTGTTTATTTGAGTCTTCTTTCTCTCTCTTATAAATTTGGCTAAAGGTTAATCAATTTTGCTGATCTTTTCAAAGAACAAGATCCTGGCTTCATTGATTTGTTCTATTGTTACTTTTTTGTTTCATTTTGTTTTTAGTTTCCTTTTTTTTTTTTTTTTTAAGATTTATTTATTTGACAGAGAGAGACACAGTAAGAGAGTGAACACAAGGAGGGGGAGTGGGAGGAAGAGAACAGAGCAGGGAGCCCCATGTGGGGATCGATCCAAGGACCCTGGGATCATGACCTGAGGCGAAGGCAGACCTGTAATGACTGAGGTAGCAAGGAGCCCCTCGTTTTTAGTTTATATTTTGTTTATTTCTGTTTATTTATTTCCTTCCTTCTATTGTTTTGAGTTTTTTACTTGTTCTTCTTTTTCTAGCTCCTTTAGGTGTAATGTTAGGTGTTTTTTTTTTTTTTTCCCCGAGATCTTTCTTGCTGCTTGAGGTAGGCCTGTATTCATATAAACTTCCCTCTTAAAATAGTTTTGTTGCATCCCAAAGATTTTGGACCATTGTGTTTTCATTTGTCTTTATGTATTACTTGATTTCCTCTTTTATTTCTTCATTGATCCATCCATTTTTAATAGAATGTTATTCTTTGGCATTGATATTCTTTCTAGATTTTTTTCTTGTGTTGATCTCTAGTTTCATAGCATTGTGGTCAGAAAACATGCATGACTTTGATATTTTTGAATTTGTTGAGACTTGTTTTGTGGCCTAATATGTGACCTATTCTGGAGAATGTTCCATGTGCACTTGAGAATAATATGTATTCTGCTGTTTTAGAATGGAATGTTCTGAATATATTTATTCGATTTATTTGTTCCATTGTGTCATTCAAAGCCACTCTTTCTTTGTTGATTTTCTGTGTAGATGATCTGTTCATTGATCTAAGTTAAAGTCCTCTACTATTGTTGTGTTACTATTGATTACATACTTCATGTTTACTATTGGTTGTTTTATATATTTGGTGCTCCCATGTTGGGTGCATAAGTATTTGCAATTGTTATATCTTCTCATTGAGTTGTTCACTTTATGATTATAATGTTTTTCTTTTATTTTTTAAAAAGATTTTATTTATTTATGTGACAGAGTGAGAGATCACAAGTAGGCAGAGAAGCAGGCAGAGAGAGAGGGGGAAAGCAGGCTCCCCACTGAGCAGAGAGCCCTATGTGGGGCTCAATCCCAGGACCCTGAGATCATGACATGAACTGAAGGCAGAGGCTTAACCCACTGAGCCACCCAGGTGCCCCTATAATTTATTTCTTTATCTCTTGTTAAAATCTTTGTTTTATCTGATGTAAGTATTGCTACTCCAGCTTTCTTTTCACTTCCATTTGCATGCTTAATGCTAGTCCATCTCTTCAATTTCAATCTTCAGGTGACTTTACATTTGAAATGAGAGTCTTGTAGGCAGCATATAGATAAGACTTGTTTTTGTTTGGGTTTATTTTGTTGTTGTTCTTTTTTTAATCTATTCTATCACCCTATATCTTTTGATTGGAGCTTCTTGTCCATTTATAGTAAAAGTAATTATTGATAGGTATGTACTTATCTGTATTTTGTTACTTGTTTTATGGTTGTTTTTGTAGTCCTTTTCTGTTCCTTTCTTTTCTTGCTCTCTTATGATTAGTTGTCTTTCTTTAGTGATATACTTAGATTCTTTTCTTTTTATTTTTTGCATATTTATTACTGCTTTTTGATTTCTGGTTGCCATGAGGTTTGTATGTACTATCTTATACAAATATCAATTTATATTAAGTTGATGATCATGTAAGTTTGAACCCATTCTTTACCTTTCTCCTGTCATGTTTTAGGTATATGGTGTCATATTTTATATCCTTTTATTCTATCAATCCCTTGACTGATTTTTCTAGGTATACTTCATTTTACTGCTTTTTTGCTTTCTCTTTTTAAAAATTTCTGCATATGGTCTCTCTCTCTTTCTCTCTCTCTTTTTAAAAAGACTTTATTTATTTATTTGCCAGAGAGAGAGCATAAGCAGGGGAAGGAGCAGAGGGAGAAACAGGCTCCCCCTGAACAAGGAACAAAAAGTGGGACTTGATCCCTGGACACTGAGATCATGACCCAAGCCAAAGACAGACATTAATGAAGGAGCCACCTAGGTGTCCCATGGTGGTCTTTTCTTTCCACTCAACAACCCCCTTTAACATTTCTTGAAGGGTTGTTTTAGTGATGATGAATTTCTTTAAGTTTGTCTCAGAAACTTTCTATCTCTTCTTCTATTCTGAGTGGTAACCTTGCTGGATGCAGTGTTCTTATTTGTAGGTTTTCTTTCAGCACTTTGACTATATCATATAACTCCCTTCTGGCCTGAAGAGCTTCTGCTGAAAAATCTGTTGACATCTTATAGAGTTTCCTTTGTATGTAACTGTTTTATTTTCTCCTTCTTTTTTTTAAACTTTCTCTTTATCGGTACCTTTTTCCATGTTAATTAGAGTGTGTCTTGGTGTGGACCTCCTTGGTTTGATTTTGTTGAGGTCTCTATGTGCCTCCTGGATCTGGATTTCTGTTTTCTTCCTCAGATTTGGGAAGTTTTCAGGTTTTATTTCTTCAAATAACTTTTCTTTCCTCTTTCTCTATCTTCTCCTTCTGGGATCCTTGCATTGCACATGTTATGCTTGATGAAGGCACTGAGTTCCCTTAATCTATTTTAATTTATTATTATTATTATTATTATTATTTGTCTCTCCTATTCAGCTTGATTGCTTTGTTACTCTGTCCTATGAGTCACTGACCCAGTCTTCTGCTTCCTCTGGTCTACTATTTATTCAGTCTATTAAAAATATATGTATTTATTTAAGAGAGAGAGAGAGGAAGGGAGGGGCAGAAGGGGAAGGAGAGAGAAACAGATTCCATGCTGAGCATGGAACCTGAGTCAGGGCTTTCTCTCAAGACTGTGATCATGGCTTGAGCTGGAACTAAGAGTTGGACACTTAACAAACTGATTGGCCCAGGTACCCCTCCATCTAGTGCATTTTTAATTCCAGTTATTGAGTTCTTCATCTCTGATTGGTTCTTTTTTAAGTTTTCTACCTGTTTGTTGAGGGTCTTGCTGAGATCCTCCACTCTTTTCTCAAGTTTAGTGAGTATATTTATGACCATTACTTTATCAGACATGTTGCTTATCTGCATTTTATTAAGCTCTCTTGTTGTGAATTTTGTCCTATTCTTTAATTTGGGTCATATTCTTCTGTCTCAGTTTCTATGTCTGTTTCTTTCTTTTTTCTTTTTTTTTTTTAATTTTAAAAATATTTTATTTATTTTTTTTTTTTTGACAGCGAGAGAGAGACAGTGAGAGAAGGAACAGAAGCAGGGGGAGTAGGAAAGAAGCCGGCTTCCCCTATCAAGGAGCTTGACACAGGGCTTGATCCCAAGTCCTGGGATCTGAGCTGAAGGCAGATGCTTAATGACTGAACCACCCAGGCACCCCACTGTATCTGTTTCTATGGGTTAGGAAAGTCAGTTACATCTCCTACTCTTGAAAGTAGTGACCTAATGAACAATAGTCCTGTGGTGCCCTATGGTGCAGTATCCCCTATTCACCAGAACTGGTCCTTTAGGGGTCTGTCCTCTATGTTTTGCCTGTGCCTTACTATTACAGCTGAGCCATATTTGCTGTAAGTCCAGTTGTCTGCAATGATTCTCATTGCTTGTTATGGGCAAGGTTTGGTGCTTGTGGGCCAGTTTGGGGTCACCTTGTGCTTCAGCTGAGTCAGAGAAGGCATTTGTCAGATCCAGTAGCACTGAACTGCAGGGTGCTTTTCCTCTGTCATCTCCTGAGAAGCTTTTGTTGATGGGTGGTGTCTTTAGTCAGACCTGATGTCTGCCCTAGCACCACTGCTAGAGCTGTATTTGGACTAGAGTGTGTGGTCATATCCCCTTCTCCCTAGAGACGTCACTTTGGGGTGTTGCTGGTCTCTTTTGAAGCTGCTTGCATATTGCCAGGCTATGGCATCATTTTGGATGGCCTCCAGCCAGGCTGGATGGGATGGGGGTAGGTCTGCAAAAGAACAAAGGGGTAGAGAATCCAAGAGAGGACCTGCAGTGGCCTAAGAAAACTCCTGCTGTGGTCAGTCAGGTTGGTGGGAGCATGCTGTTAGCAAGCTAGGTAGAGGGTGTTTGTGCTGTGCTGGTTCCTGCAGGTGTCCATATATTTAGGCTGGGAGGGTATGGAAGGGAAATGGCACCTGCCAGCTCTTTTGTTTTTTGAAGAAGTCTTCCAAATATCCCCGCCCCTCAAGCACATACTCTGCGATCAATAAATAAATCTGTCTGTATACCCCTGGGAATTTTTAAACTGCTGCTTCTATACTCTCATTCTGCGGGGCTGTTTGTTGTGCTGTCTATTCTAGAGCAGGGACTCAATTCCTATTGTCCTCTGGTTCTCCCAGTGCTGAGTCCCCTGATTTTTAAAGTTCCAAGTGTTAAATCCCACTGATTATAAGAAGTTGTGAAATTTGGTCCCTATGGTTTTCAAAGCCCAGTGTTAAGGGGATTTATCTGCCCCCTGGGTATCCCCATGCCTGGAATGCCTGGAGTACTTGAATTGGGGGTCTGCTTTTTTCTCTCCACACCTGCTATGTCCCTCCCTCCCACAGACAGTCCAATGGATCCTTTGACTTTCGGCTGTGTCTCTGCCCTTCCTACCTTCTTCAGTGTGGCTTCCTCTTTACATTTAACTGTGGATAGTCTGTTCTGCCAGTCTTCAGATCATTTTTTCTGGGGTTATTTACATTCATGTGGATATTATCAGTTGTATCTGTGGGATGAGGTGATCTTGGTTTCCTCCTTTTCCATAATCTTCCCCAGAAGTCCCTAGAGTTAGTTTTTAGGATGTCTTTGAGAAACAGTTTCTCTACCCTTCACAATGGATCCAGGTGGAAGGCAATCAATGTTCATTGCTATTGCCATCTGTACTTTCATTGCTCATTTTTGTCTCTTTTGTTTACTGTTATATTCTTAATATTTGAAGCAGTGCTTGGTATATTGTAATGAATACTTAATGAATGAATATGTAATGAATACTTAATGAATGAATGAATAAATGAATGGCTTTCATGAATAGGAAATTAGATAAGAGGTGACAGTCTGCAATGGGTAAAGGGAAACCTCGACCATGGACACAAATGTTAGTGAAAGGTTTGAAGAGATTCCAGATTTTTAGAAAGGGGCAAATTTGCAGACTTAAGAAAAGAGAACCAGGGCAAATTAGAATTAGAGGTTACAACTAGAGGGGGAGTCCATGGCTGGGTTACATGAAGAAAGGGGCCTGAGGTGCATGAAATTTGCATATGAAGGGAATATGAGTGAGGGAAACGAATCTTTGGAAACTGCTTCCAGATCTTGCCCTGGGCTAAATTGAACAAGATTTTGCTATCATCAGTTAACTCGTAAATGTAGCTGACCAGGATTAAAAGTTTAGTGAAGAAATCCTGTTCTGAAAGTTGGGATCCCTTCTGTCTTTGGACCTGTTAATATCCAGTCACTGCCAAAAAGTCTTGTAGAAATCCTTGTCAAACTTCTTAAGATAATCATATTTCTAATAAGGTCTTAGCTTCTTTTATTCACTGAGGAAAACTGACTTCTTTATGAGAGGCATATGATTAAATTCTGAGCAAAAACATATAAAAAATCTTTCCTATGCTATGTTAATTACAAAAATAAGCAGATCTCCAGTGGAGAGATCCTTCTCCTTTTGTGAGCCCTCAAGAGGGGAGATATTTCTAAGTAGGTTTTTTCCCTAAATTATGCAGTTTAGGTTTATCTTCTAAATAAATAGTGCCTTGTGTCAAAGGGAGGGATGGAGGAAGAGGAAGAAGAGAAGCAGTCCTGGTCTGCAGAGTGTCTCCAGAACATTTCTTCAGGGAGAGGATCCCATTTCAATATATCCAAATTTATCTTTTGAGACTTTTTTCATGAATATTGGAAACAGAAGAGCTCCCTCCCTGCTTCCTGTAGCGAAATAATTAAACCTATTCCAAGACATAACAATGGTTTACTAGTTACAATGCTAAGCAATGGTTACAAACTTTTCTTATTATTGTCCTTGCCATCAGCAAACAGTTGTTCTTCATGGATTGTTTCTTAGAAAAAACTAGTTTTAGAGAAATTGGCATATGTTTGTGCATCTGCAGTAAGGAAAATACAAATCAAAAGTATTTTTATCATTTCATTTTGCTGCCTTATAGTTATTTAAAAAATCAGTGACATGTTTACAAGACTTTTCAAAAAGGGTGAGGTGGTAAATAAGAGAGGGAGGTGGTGGTGGGGAGACCGAGAAACTGCTAAATGAATCTACAGTCTTCAACTTAGAAACCCAGAAGGCCTTGCTTTGCACTAGATGACCATTTACTTACATTGTTTAGTTAAGGGCAATCCTATTTATTGTAAGTAAAAGTTTGTTTTCTATCATTTACAACTGTATTTTATTTCTTCCAAGTTGAGAATTTGTGGTTGTTAGAGTTCATGGTTGTTACTCTCATTTGAGAGTTGTACTGCATTTCTCCATTGCACATTTTTCCAGAACATAGATAGTAATTGTTATTACTTTTTTATTTTATTTAAAATAGTTAACTTGTATTTCTATGATAATACATTACCATATAATTAGTACTGATACTAAATTTTAAATATACAATCCACTGAAAATGCTTTTTTCTCCCTACAGAAGCTTAAGCAGTTTTTTCTTCTCCAGAAGCAGCCACTGTAACCATTTCTTTTTATATCCATCAGGAATCTTCTCTACATACATACGTAATATTCCTTTTTCAAAAAACTCAAATGAGAACCCATTTTGCTTCATCACTTCATCTCTCTTTCTTTATTATATACTGGGATCATTTCTTTTCAGTACTTATAGAACTATTTTGTTATTTTTAAAGGTTACATTATATTTCATTTTATGATACTAATAGGTCTATTTAGAGTGACTAATTGATAGGACAAATAAGTTACAAAATACACCATTGAATATTCATATATGTGTGCTATTTTTTTTTAAAGATTTTATTTATTAATTTGACAGAGAGAAATCACAAGTAGACGGAGAGGCAGCCAGAGAGAGAGAGAGAGAGAGAGAGAGAGAGGGAAGCAGGCTCCCTGCTCAGCAGGGAGCCCGATGCGAGACTCGATCCCAGGACCCTGAGATCATGACCTGAGCTGAAGGCCGCGGCTTAACCCACTGAGCCACCCAGGCGCCCCTATATGTGTGCTATTTTATAATTTTTTGTGTTCATCTAGGAATGAAACTGCTAGGTTAGGATATATACTTCCAAAATTTTAATAGCTGTTTCCAAATTGTTCTCCATGGAGTTTATACAATTTTGAACATGACATTGTAGTTTATAATTCTAAGGTGACAGGGTTATGATTTTGGACAGGAATCAGAATAATGTTTTTATTAATTTTTAAGTATTTAAATTTCTTTTCAGTGTACCAGAATTCATTGTTTATGCACCACACCCAGTGCTCCATGCAATCCGTGCCCTCCACAATACCCACCACCAGGCTCACCCACCTTCCCACCCTCCCACCCCTTCAAAACCCTCAGATGGTTTTTCAGAGTCTATAGTCTCTCATGGTTCATCTTCGCCTCCAAAAATCTGTCTTTAAGTTCAATTTTCTTCACTGTAGAAATACTGCCTTTCATCTTTGTTTTTTTTTTTTTTTTGTAATGAATCTAACAATATTCTGTCTTAGACAGTAGAGGATACAAACTAGCTCAGGATACAAACTTCCAGGGTTTAAATTCTGTTCTCACTGCTTAGGGGGTGTGTGTACACTAAGGAGAGTAATAGTTCTATCAGAGATTCACTTTGAGGATTTAATGAGATAACACATAAAAGACACTTGAACCATTAAACACTTGATAAATATTAGATATTATTTTTAAAAAAATTAAATTAATAAAAAAATTTAAGATGTTCTTACTTTGGGGACACCTGGGTGGCTCAGTGGGTAAGGCCTCTGCTTTCAGCTGAGGTTATGGTCTCAGGGTCCTGAGATTGAGCCCTGTATTGGGCTCTCTGCTCAGCAGGGAGCCTGCTTCCCCAACCCCTGCCTACTTGTGATCTCTGTCTATCAAATAAATAAATAAATCTAAAAAAAAAATAAGATGTTCTTACTTTGGAAGTGCTTATAGGGGACAGATGACAAATAAATGAGTGTAACAAATGAAAAATATGAAACCTTTTAAAATTCAAGATAAATGTGCACATAAGATATTGTGTATTTAATAAATTTTTTTAGAACAATGAACAAATAAATGAATGGATACATAACATTTAATATATCAGAAGGTATTAGAAATTTATCCAGAAATGGTATTTGGTATTTTTCAACTCAGTTTTTAAAATTTGTTGCTCATTTAACCAGTATAAGTTTTAAAAGTGATTTCTTTGAAATAGATAAAATTTATAATTAATTTTGTTATAATAAACTAAACAGATTTTAGAGCTTCCTATTATGTTATTCTATCATCTATCTATCTACCACCAATTTATCTTTATTTTAATAATATTTAAATTTTTTCTATAAACATGTAATGTATTAATAGCCCCAGGGGTACAGGTCTGTGAATCGCCAGTTTTACACACTTCGCTGCACTCACCATAGCACATACCCTTCCCAATGTCCATAACCCCACCACCCTCTCCCTACACCCCTCCCCCTCCTCCCCCCCCCCCCGCCCACCCTCAGTTTGTTTTGTGAGATTGAGAGTCTCTGATGGTTTGTCTCCCTCCCAATCCCATCTTGTTTCATTTATTCTTTTCCTACCCCCCCAAACCCTCCATGTTGCATCTCCACTTCCTCATATCAGGGAGATCATATGATAGTTGTCTTTTTCCGATTGACTTATTTCACTAAGCATAATACCCTCTAGTTCCATCCATGTCGTCACAAATGGCAAGATTTCATTTATTTTGATGGCTGCATAGTATTCCATTGTATATACATATATACCACTTCTTATTTATCCATTCATCTGTGGATGGACATCTAGGTTCTTCCCATAGTTTGGCTATTGTGGGCACTGCTGCTATAAACATTTGGGTGCATGTGCCCCTTCGGATCACTACATTTGTATCTTTAGGGTAAATACCCAGTAGTGCAATTGCTGGGTCCTAGGGTAGCTCTATTTTCAACTTTTTGAGGAACCTCCATGCTGTTTTCCAGAGTGGTTGCACCAGCTTGCATTCCCACCAACAGTGTAGGAGTGTTCCCCTTTCTCCGCATCCTCGCCAGCATCTTTCATTTCCTGACTGGTTAATTTTAGCCATTCTGATTGGTGTGAGGTGGTATCTCATTGTGGTTTTGATTTGTATTTCCCTGATGCTGAGTGATGTGGAGCACTTTTTCATGTGTCTGTTGGCTATCTGGATGTCTTCTTTGCAGAAATGTCTGTTCATCTCCTCTGCCCATTTCTTGATTGGATTATTTGTTCATTGGGTGTTGAGTTTGCTAAGCTCTTTATAGATTTTGGATACTAGCCCTTTATCTGATATGTCATTTGCAAATGTCTTCTCCCATTCTGTCAGTTTTCTTTTGGTTCTGTTAACTGTTTCCTTTGCTGTGCAAAAGCTTTAGATCTTGATGAAGTCCCAATAGTTCCTTTTTGCCCTTGCTTCCCTGGCTTTTGGCGATGTTCCTAGGAAGAGGTTGCTGCGGCTGAGGTCAAAGAGGTTGCTACCTGTGTTATCCTCAAGGATTTTGGTGGATTCCTGTCTCACATTGAGGTCCTTCATCCATTTTGAGTCTATTTTCATGTGTGGTATAAGGAAATGATCCAATTTTATTTTTCTGCTATGTGACTGTCCAATTTTCCCAGCACCATTTGTTGAAGAGACTTTCTTTCTTCCATTAGACATTCTTTCCTGCTTTGTTGAAGATTATTTGACCACAGAGTTGAGGGTCTATTTCTGGGCTCTCTATTATGTTCCATTGATCTATGTGTCTGTTTTTATGTCCCGACCATACTGTCTTGATGATGACAGCTTTATAATAGAGCTTGAAGTCTGGAATTGTGATGCCATCAACTTTGGCTTTCTTTATCAATATTCCTCTGGCTATTCAAGTCTTTTCTGGGTCCATATAAATTTTAGGATTATTTGTTACATTTCTTTGAAAAAAATAGATGGGATTTTGGTAGGGATTGCATTAAATGTATAGATTGCTTTAGGTAGCATAGACATTTTCACAACATTAGTTCTTCCAATCCATAAGCATGGAACATTTTTCCATTTTTTGGTGTCTTCCTCAATTTCTTTCATGAGTACTTATAGTTTCCTGAGTATAGATTTTTTGCCTCTTTGGTTAGGTTTATTCCCAGATATCTTATGGTTTTGGGTGCAATTATAAATGGGATTGACTCCTTGATTTCTCTTTATTCTGTCTTGTTGTTGGTGTAAAGAAATGCAACTGATTTCTACCACCAATTTATCTTGAGGGATAGAGTGATACTACATTATGTAGAGAAGAAGTACTATTAGGTGGGTCATAATGTCAATGAAATCAAATCCTCCTCCTTATAAGTGATGAGAGAAAGTTTATATAATTAATGGAAAGACAGTGCCTTTTAGCATTTTTTTCTTTAATCTGTATGAATGGCCACCAAGAATTCATTCCTTTATGTACCCAAACTTGGAGACACCAATGAGTGCAGAGAATGCATTAAACTTTCCCAAGCCAAGCGAATTTACATTCTTTTTGAGGAGACAAGACATAAAAATAATGGATTAGAAAGTATTTCTAACATAATCCATAGGACTGTAGTGTTGTGGGACAGATTTTGTTTTTAGGTGCCATGTAAACAGAGCAAGGAAAACATTTGTACATTGAAATTGTCAAAGTTGCTTTCATAGAAGTTCTAAATCTTCTTAAAGCTTTTTGATTTTAAAAAGTCAGACATTTTAAGCAGGCAGAGACCATAGGAAGAGGTTCTGAGTGTGGAGAGAGCAAGGATTGCTAAGTATTGGTTGGCATGGCATGGTGGAGTCATGGTTTTGCACAGGTAAGATAGTTTCCTTCTTCTTCTTCTTCTTTTTTTTTAATTGTCTCATGATGGAAGGTTTATCTGTATCACTTAAGAATTTCAACTTAGTTTATATGCAAATAGAAAGCACAACAAGAATCTTCACTGGGATTAAAATTTGGCATTTGAAGAAAGCAGGGGGTTGAAAATTTGCAGTATAGGCTGGGGTAAGACAGATCAGCAGGAGTTGCTATAGATATAGCAACTATAAATATAGTTGCTATATTTCTCATAGAAATATGAAAGAGTGATTACCAAGGTGAGAACCATGTAATCAAATGACTTGATTACTTATTGTCTCTTCTGATAAACTATTTATATCCTTTATTTAAAAAATATGTATAATATACATACAGAAAGTACATGAATTATAAAATTTGTTATTTCTACAAAATGAACATGCTCATGTAACCTTCATTCTGATCAAGAAATGTATTACCAGGTCCCAAAAAGTCTCTTTTGTGCATTACCTATCATTACTCCCTGCAAAAGTAATCTAACTTCTATATTGTACATTTATGAGTTTTTAAATTTTATATAGATAGGCTCATATAGTAGGCACTCTTTTTTATATTACTTCCTTTAGTCAACATTATGGGTTTTCTGTGTGTGTGTGTGTGTATGTGTGTGTGTGTCTTAAAGATTTATCTATTTATTTTAGAGAAAGAGAGAGAGAGAGAGAGCGAGCACAAGTGGGGGAAGGCACAGAGGGAGAGAATATCCAAGCAGACTCTCATTGAGTATGGATGGAGTCTGATGCCAGGCTCAATCTCATGAGCCAATGAGATCGGGACCTGAACTGAAACCAAGAGTTGGATGCCTAACCAACTGAGCCACCCAGCCACCCCAGTTGACATTAGGTTTTATACTCATCCACTTAGTGTGTGTAACAATAATTTGTTTAATTCTCATTGACATATAGTAATCCATTCCTTGGATATGTTTATTACTTGTTATACTGAGAGACATTTAAGCTGTTGTTCAACAACTTTTTGTTGTCTTTCATTTTAGCCATTTTGGTGTTGTATTAGATTGTATCTCATTGTGAGTTTATTTTTTATCATTCTAGGGAGGTTGAATATTATTCATATATTTTTGGCCTTTTGGATATGTTGTGCTTATTCAGTATTTCCGTCATTTTTTGGCATATTTGTTTCCATTAATACTTTTTGCTTTAATATCTACTTAGTTATTTTTGTGGCCATAAGTCTTTGCTTTGTTCACTCGGTGTGATACGATTTCTCCACACATTTAGTTTCACTTTTTTTGTATCTTTATATTTTAGATGTTTCTTTTACAAGGAACTATAGTTGGGAATTATTTTTATTTAGTCAGATAATCTTTCACCTTTAATAAGACTTAAATCCATTTACATTTAATTTAACTACTCTTGTTTTTTGATTTTTAAAAAGATTTATTTATTTATTTATTTATTTAGTGCAAGAAAGGAGAGGGGCAGAAGAGGTAGAGAAAGAATCTCAAGCAGACTCTGTGCTGATCATGGAGTCCAACTCAGGGCTCTATCTCGTGACTCTGAGATCATGATCTGAGCCAAAAATCAAGACTTGGACACTTAACTGACTGAACCTCCCAGGCATTCCTGTCCTATCTTCATATTTGTTTCATATTTGTTTCCTCTTTGTTCCAGGTGTTTTTTTTTTTTCCCCCTTTTTTGGTCTTTTGGTCTTTTCTTGACTTCTTTTAGATTAATTGATTTTTACCAATCTCATAGCTATGCATTTTTTTGTTACCCATTTGTGATTATTCTAGAATAGAGGTTGGCACTATTTCTCTATAAAGGACCATATAGTGAATATTTTATGTTTTTCAGACCTAGTGGCAAAATCAAGGATATTATATACTTATTACATAAGTAGCTACTTATGTAATTACAGAAAGAACAATTTACATGGATTTTTATTGAAAAATTTTAAAATATAATAAAAATAATTGAGTAAGTTTTTTTTTTGTAATACAGATATATTGATGAGAAGAATGAAATTCTTTCTTTGGGGAAAAGCAGTTCATGTATTTGGAGTTTAAATTTAGTGTTCCGTATCATCATGACAGATATACCATCTCTTCTTGTTTCTCTAAACCACAGCGAGATTACTTCCTGAAAATGTACCAGAACGTTGTCTGCATCTGTCTTTAGACACCTACATACTGCTCTCCTAGTTTTGGATAAGAGCATAGCTTCCAGTGTAAGACTCTCTGAATTCAAATGTCAGAAGTGATCATTAACTGTCTGATCCTTAACTATTTAGTACCTTAACTATTGAAGTAATTATCTAGAAGCTTCTATTTCCTCAGCTGCATAATGAGTAATTATTTTACAAGGTTGATGTAAAGATTAAATGAACTAATAATTGAAAAGTTCTTGACCAATGCACAATATGCTATAAACATTTTTGTTTTAAAAAATATATTTTTCTACAATTTAATGGTATAAACCATTCTTAGCTTTTGGGCTATACAAAAATAGGTGGTGGTTTGGAGTTGATCCTTAAGCATAGCTTGCCAATACCTATTCTAGATTTTAGAATATGACTCTTTTACTCAGTGCAGTCTTATAAAAATTAGTAATGTTATAATTGTTACTACTTTTGTCAGTTACTAGACAATGAAATCTAAAAATATCTTACCTCCTTTAGCCCTTTTGCTATTCTAGTCACACATTTTAATGCTGTGTATAAAATTCCATAATGCACGATATATATTGTTTTATGAAGTCAAAGTTATATTTTCTCACATTGACTTATTCTATTAAGCTTTATTCCTTTTTGTATATGTAGAGTCGCTTTCTTTGGCCAGTAGAACCTTTCATTTTGTGTTTGTTTGTTTGGTAGTTTGCATAGGTCTGCTGCCAACGATTTTTCTCTACTTTTGTTTGTCTGGCATAATCTTTATTTGCCCTTTATTTTTGAGAAGTGTCTTTCTAGGTAAGGAATTCTGGTTAGAAGTTATCTGGATTTAGAAATTTAAAGATACAATTCCATTGTCCTCTGATTTCATTCCTGTTCATAAATGAGCTGTCAATTTTTTTTTTTTTTAAATTTGAAAGTGGTTTTTGTTTCTACATGCTTTTAAGATTTTTTCTTTATTTTTGGTTTTCATAAGTGAATATAGCTGTTGTTTTATTTGCATTTATTTTGTTTTGAGTTTGTAGAGCTTCTTTTTTTTTTTCAAAAAAAAGTTACTGTTCAAATTTTATTTGGTATTTTAGTTGGTACAACAACACTTAGTTGGTTGTATGGTCTTTTTACATTATATGGCAATGTACACTATATGCTGACAAACATGGTACACGAAGTAAGATCCTTTCGAACAGTTACGCACGATACATGCAATAATGAATTTATACGTTGGAGCCCAGGATGTGACTGACTGGAAAAGATGGACTAGGCATGTTGGGTGAAGGAACCTGAAGTCCTAGAACACACAGGAAATACTCATCTAGTTTGAAGAGCACCTGCTGCATATGCAATATTGGCAGTGGTGCCTCTGAGATGAACCCATTTAGGACTATAAAGGCAGGTATCATCCAGCATCAGGGTATAGCTGCAGGGTTTACTGAACCATTCGTATTTAGAAATTTAGGAAACTGATGGTTTTTCTTTATGCCATTTTGATATTATTTAAGTAACAGATCAGATGATAAGGACAATGTATACAACCTCCAACTAAAACCCTGTCGTAGTCTAGACAGGGAAGTGGTACATTAGAAAACTTTAAAACTGCAGCTCCTTTTGGATCCCCCAGAGTGTATCTGCACTCTTCTTCAAACGGGCCTCTTCCTCAGTAGTTAGAGTCACCTTCACAACATCTGAAATTCCATTCTGTCCCAAGATGCAAGGAACACTAAGGAAGACTTCATCTTTAATTCCATAAAGACCCTTAATCATGGTGGAAATTGGATGCACCCGCCTAAGATTCTTCATTATACTTTCTGCCAAATCTGCCACAGACAGTCCAATGGCCCAGGAAGTGTAGCCTTTCAGTTTGATCACCTCATAGGCACTGTCAACCACCTGTTTGTGAACCTCTTTCCACTGTTCCTTATCTGCATCAGTGCCTAAGTCAGGGTGCAGATTCTTCAGAGACACACCAGCAATGTTTACTCCACTCCATACAGGCACACTGGAGTCTCCATGCTCCCCGAGGATCCACCCGTGACAGCTTAACGGGTGAACTCCCAACCTTTCCCCCATTAGGTAACGGAACCGGGCTGAATCCAGATTGCAACCACTTCCAATAACACGGTTTTTGGGAAAGCCACTTATCTTCCAAGCCACATAGGTCGAGATATCCACTGGATTGGAAACAACAAGCAACTTGCAGTTTGGGCTGTATTTGACAACATTAGGAATGATGAACTTAAAGATGTTCACGTTACGCTGGACCAAATTAAGACGGCTTTCTCCCTCTTGCTGACGTGCCCCAGCTGTGATAATAACCAACTTGGAGTTTGCGGTCACATTATAGTCTTTGCCAGAGACAATTTTTGGTGTTCTAAGGAAAAGGCTTCCATGCTGGAGATCCATCATCTCTCCCTTCAGTTTGTCTTCCATGACATCAACAAGAGCAAGTTCATCTGCCAAGTCCTTCATTAAGATACTGATGGCACAAGCCATGCCAACAGCACCAACCCCAACAACTGTAATCTTATTTTGGGGGACATGTTCTTCCTTAAGAAGATTCTGTATCAGCTGGTCTTTGAGAGTTGCCATTTTGGACTTAGAACCAAAAGGAATCGGGAGTGCACGTCGGGAGGGCGAGCGTCAGCGGCGCGCGAGACTGAATCCGGACTTGGCGGCAGCGGCTCCGACACCGAGTTTGTAGAGCTTCTTAATGACGTTGCCTGATGTCTTTGTTCCCTTTTAGAAAATTATTCACCTTTATTTTAAAATTATGGCTACTTCCCCTTTCTATTATTCTTTTGGGAATTCACTTATATGTATAATATATTTTTCATTATGTCCCAAATATCTTTTGTATTTTGTCTTTTATATCTTAAAAAGTACCTCTCTTAAAATAATCTGTCTTCTTTTAGACTTTCATTTAGGCTAATATGCTGTATTGAGCTCTGAATCTTAGTTACTGTGCACATCAGTTCTAAAATTTTAATTTATAATTTATTTACAGATTCTAGTTCTTTGGTGAAGTTCTTTGTGTCATTTAATTTTTTGACATATTAAAATTATTTTTATTTTTGTGTCTGATAGGTCCAATATATGAGTCACCTATGAGTCCATATCTATTTCTTATTTTTATCTCTTGGCTTTTCTGGTTCTATTTCCTGGAATACTTAATAATTTTTGAATACTTTATATATTTAATAAAAAAGTAATGGAGCTTCTGGATAATGTTATCTTTTTTCTAGAATGTGTTTTTCTTCTATCTGGTATAGTATTTGAACACATAATCTTGATCCAATGAGGAATTAAGAAATTTGAGTCTGAGTCAGTATTTCTTTTTTTTTTTTAATTTTTTATTTTTTATAAACATATATTTTTATCCCCAGGGGTACAGGTCTGTGAATCACTAGGTTTACACACTTCACAGCACTCACCAAAGCACATACCCTCCCCAATGTCCATAATCCCACCCCCTTCTCCCAACCCCCTCCCCCCAGCAACCCTCAGTTTGTTTTGTGAGATTAAGAGTCACTTATGGTTTGTCTCCCTCCCAATTCCATTTTGTGCTTAGCGAAATAAGTCAAGCGGAGAAAGACAACTATCATATGATCTCCCTGATATGAGGAAGTGGTGATGCAACATGGGGGCTTAAGTGGGTAGAAGAAGAATCAATGAGTCAGTATTTCTATGCTGGATAATTCCTAATTTTTCCTTGTTCCTAAATTGTAGACATTGGATTGTCTGACTGTAAAGACTGTGCTTTTTATTCAGATCCTTTCTCTTTGGTAGGAACTTTTGCCTCTCTGAGATCATGAGGCTACTTAAAAACTCAACTCAGCTTTATTACCTCCTAGGTGTTTCATTCTGATCTTTCCGTGGCTTCTTGGCCTCTTGCCATCTTCATCTTAGAAAGTTGCAAATGCCTTTGAGAGCCAGGAACAGAGAGTTGTGGTAGAATAGTTTGTCTGTAAAGTGCTTCTCTGCCATAGTCAAAGTCATTCTATTTTTAAAGTGACTTGTTGGGCGACAACTTTTTTTTTTTTTTTTAAAGATTTACTTATTTCAGATAGAGAGTACCTGGGGGGAAGGGCAGATGGAGAGAAACTCATGCAGACTCAGTGCTGAGCATGAGCCCAATGAAGGGCTTAATCTCATGACCCTGAGATCATGACCTGGGCTGAAATCAAGAGTGGGTGCTTAACCAACTGAGCTACCCAGGTGCCCCAGGGTAACAACTTATTAAATCATTCTCTTTTCTCTTTTTATTTTCCTTCCTCCCTTCATCCATTAATTCTATATACATTGAATGTGTATTTTGCTAAATTTTGGTGGATATAAGACATGGTTAATTTCCCTAAGAAACTATGGGAACCCTGTATTTTGCTTATTTATTTACTTGTTTGTTATTATATTCCTCTAGAACATAAGACCCATGAAGACAGAGTTGTTTGTTTTCATTTCTGGCACACAGTATAAGCTTCACTAACATTCTGATAAGTGAGTGCATCATATATGAAGATATGAAGTTTGTGTTTTATACCTATCTTGAAGAATTAGAAATTAAATGGCGCATAGAAAGCATAATTTTTGGCACATACGCTATTGGTCATTTCAATTCTTTGAGAACAGTTCTTAAGTGTAATGATATGCTTACTTAATTGACACCAGAAATAAGTTACCTAAATAAATGAAATATAGATATTAAGTAATTTGCTTGATTTAGTGACTGAGATAGAATAGAATCTCAGGGTTCTTTGGTTCAAGTCACATCCAGACAACATGCTCAGAGAGGATTTCTCTTTAAATTCTCATGACTAAAATAGTATAATTTTAGCTGTCACTCCTGTCTCTTCAGGTATTCTATTATTTTTTGCCTCTAAGATTAATCTGTACTATAAATAAATTTTAAAATGGATTTTTAAAAATATTTATCTTATATATAAACTATATATATGTAAAATAAGAATTTAGAGGATATAAAAGTAATATTTTAATAAAACTTTTATTTTAAATATAATGATGAATTTGATCATATATGCCTATAATAAGAATTCAAGATACATAAAAGTTATATATACATATAACTTTTGGAGGGAATATTTTGACCTTGAAATGCATTTCCAGTGCTATATTCTGAAAGTACCTTTAATGAAGATAAACTATCATTGTTGTAATGTGCCTGCTGGGGGTTAATCATGTTAGTGTGTGGCTGTGACACTTCAGAATATCAGAGTATCTTCTGTCTTTTATGGGTGCCCTTTAGTTGAGCATACTTTACTACACAGTTTTTTAAAGATTTATTTCTTTATTAGAGAGAGTGTGTGTGTGCACATGGCAGGGAAGGGCAGAGGGAGAGGTCTGAGAAACTCAAACAAGCTTTGTGACGAGCACAGTGGTCCCTGTGGGGCCTGATCTCTTGACTCTGAGATCATGACTGGAGTGCCAAAAGCAAGAGTGGAAGGCTTAACTAACTGTGGTTACAAAGTATTTTTAAAAGGAAAATAAGAGATTTCTAAATCGGATATATCCTTCTTTAATTTCATTTGCAGGAAGTGGAGAACAAAGATTTGAACAAGGGAATAGGTTTTAAAATATACTCTAGTTACTTTCATATGCAAATTAAACACATTGCCAAGGTCAAGGTGTTTTATTTGGGTATCTGTTTAAAGATGGTGTTTTGAAAATCTTCCATTGACTTTACACATTCAAAAGAATTGACCAGCTTTATACAGGAATAGTAGTATCATAAGCACCTATAAATTCTTTCATATATCTTCAAAGAATTTTAAGTGTTTTAGCAACCATAGTATATTTAGTAACCTTCATTAAAACAGGTGATCAAGCTTACTGATATGAGGAATTTGAGAAACAAGACAGAGGATCATAGGGGAAAGGAGGGAAAAATGAAATAAGATGAAGCCAGAGAGGGAGACAAACCATAAGAGACTCTTAAGCTCAGGAAACAAACTGAGGGTTGCTGGAGGGGAGGGGGATGGGAGGGAAGGGCTGAATGGATGATGGACATTGGGGAAGGTATGTGCTATGGTGAGTGCTGTGAATTGTGTAAGACAGACCTGTATCCCTGAAACAAATAATACACTATATGTTAATAAAAATTTTATTAAAAGTAAATAAATATATAAGCAAAACAACAGCAAAAAAACAGGTAACCAAGACATGTTACAGACAGTAAACTGCAGTTAGATTTGTTTACATGGAATTTATTGTAAGCTGGAAATCCCAGTTAATCATATAGTCCCTTCGCTAGAATTGTCCTTCATCTTAGTACCTTCTCATGTCTTCCTGTCTAAGATGAAGTAGAGCTAGAGTAAAATCCACTTCTTTCCTCTTCATTCATTCCTCTTCCTTTAAATTAAAACAAACAAACAAACAAAAACCCAACCAAACAAAAAGAACCTCATACATTTTCTAAGTTCTCTCCTCACATTAAAAAAACGGCTTGGGCAAAACCCACAAGGAAGGCTTAAAGTTAATTTGCCTTTGTTTTTTCTTTCTCAGTTCTTCTTGCAGTTCTTTTATTGAGGTTTCTAAGGGACTTTTGCGTATGTGTATTGCTTGTAAGGACTCTTGACTATAGGCACAAGATACAATGTCTTAGCCTGTGCTATGGTAAACTGAAATGAATGGCTTTATAGTTAAAAAAAAAAGCCCATAAATTATGTATTGTACATATTTATGCAATTTGTGTATCTTGAATTTACATTCATAATGCATGTGTGTTTTCACATATTAGTGGAGGTGTATCTTACAATATTTTTGGTGAAGAAATGTGGATTTAATTATAGGTGGACTTTTTATTGTTGATTTACTCAAAAACTGAAATGTTTGTATTACTATGGGATGTTTTTCTATCAAATCACCAACCACTCTATGCATGTATCTTTCTTACTTTTGCCACATTTTTAATTAGGAACATCTTAAGAATTTTCTTCTTCTCCTCCTTTGTCCCTACTCTTTCCAGGCTTCAACAACCATTCAGGCCAAATGTGACTTCATGGTTAGTTCTAGTCTTTAATGGTGTGATTCATGGTTCTGTGATAAGTGGGAAACTCTGGCACTGGACGAGTCCCAGGGTTAGAATTACAGCAGAATGTCAAGGAGTTGGAATAGTGGGGAATATGAAGATGAAGCAAGCACTGAATTCTCTTTAAGACCACAGGATTTCTATGTCTACCAAGAGGGCAATTGTGCCGCATCGCATACCATTTTTCACAGGGGTGTTAACCATCTGGTTCCTCTTGTTTTTCCCTTCTCACTCCTTCACATCTGTTGCTTCTTCATTGTTCTATAAAGCTTACATTCCATATTTGATGTTCATTTCCATAAAAATTCCATATGCATGAGAGTGCCTAGATTTTACCTGTAGGTTTCAGATAATTATAGTGAAACAACAGCCAAGGTCATAAGAGAGATCATATCCAGATTAGACGGCTCTCTGCCATGGAAATCCCTGGCAAGGAATAGCTGCTGGTCATGTTTTGCCTGTCCAGATAATCATTCGAAAGGAGCACCAGAGTTAGCGGTCTGACACATCCTTCCTGGTTGGGTCACCATATTAAATGTGCTTAGCTATTTGTAAAGGTATCTGGAGGGAAAGAGCATGTTTAATTGGAAACACATGGATGGAATGACACACATAGGCCGGAATTCACTGTGCAGTGCAGCAGAGTTCAATCAGGTGCTTGACATCCTGACAATCTTGTCTCTGTAGGAAACGAAAAGAAAACACCTGGAGATCCTGGGTTTGGTGGTGGTAAGTTTGCATTTTGGGGCCATTTGCTTTTGGATTTGCTTAGATTGTCTTCCCTCCATTTTCTTTAAAATAGATCTGTCCCTCTGCAGTTATTTTTTTTCCCCTTTTGTCATCTTCACTATTATCTCTTTCATCCATCCTGTCACTCCCCGCAAAAAACCAATTTATGTTAGAATAAAAACTAGATAGAACTTAGAGGAGATGTGAGAATTCTCACCATTCCTTCCTCCCAAATGCTGGAGTTTCTTCATGTTCTCTGTGATTACCAAGCTTGTGCATTGCTACTATATTTAAAATAAAACTGTCCAGTTACAATTTATAGAAGCCAAATTCATACTGTTTGGCTCTAAAGCCAATAAAGTGGCAACATGACAGCTAAAAAATCAGCAATTTTGATTTCTGGAAACGCTCTCTTAAAGTGTATACTGTGTCTGAGCAAATTCACAAATATACAAAGGAAATTGTACCAAATAATTATAGAGAAATTAGCGACTTCCTCTAACTTTACTGTTGGCTCTAGCTGGATTAAAAGCATTAATACAAGCAAATGTAAATGTGTATGGACATTTTGTCAGGTAGGAGGCAATGTGGCATTTTAAAAATAATGGTCAACTGGAAATCAGGATGCCTGGCATTTTATTTTGGCTTTGCTATTAACTTGCTCTTTTCACTTCATTTTTAAAATAAGATGATAGTTTTACATTAGATGGTCATTAGAATCCTGGTTAGATTCAAGAGAACACAGTGGCTTCAAGTGAGGTAAGTATGTTTTGTATGTTAAGGAGTGAAGGAGGAGCTCTGTGAACATTTGGTTTTAGTCTGGGTTGTGGAGGTCATTGCAAAGGTTGTTAACCTGTAGAGGTTAACATAAAGAGTCAAGATGTTGGAAAGTGTTAGAATGAAAAAAATAGAAACTTTCCTTCATTGTTGCAAAAGATAATACAAGCTTGAAAAAGATAATGATAAAATTTCCAGGGACAAATTAAAAATAGAAGCTGAAGTGTGTAAAGAGAAAGTAAGCAACAACATGAACTGGGACAATCTTGAAAAGAGTATTTTTGTTTTAAGATTTATTTATTTTAGAGAACAACAGAAAGAGAGAAAGAGAGAGAGGAGTGGCAGAGAGAGATGGAAAGGGAGAAAGAATCTCCAAATCTCCAGCAGATTCCCACTGTGCATGGAGCCTGAGATTGTGACCTGCACTGAAACTGAGAGTCAGATGCCCAACTGACTGAGCCACCCAGCTGCCCCTTGAAAAGTTTTTTTTTAAGTGGAGAAAAAAATAATCATTTTTTAAGTATTTTATTTTAATTCCAGTATAGTTAGCATGCAGCGTTATATTATTTTCAGGTATACAATATAATGATTCAATAATGCTATATATTACACAGTGTTCATCATGTAAGGATACCCCTAATTCCCTTCATCTATTTCACCCATTCCCCCACTCATCTCCTCTCTGGTAACCACTAGTTTGTTTTCTGCAGCTAAGAGACTGTTCATTGCTTTTTGTTGTTGTTGTTGTTCATTTGTTTTATTTCTTAAATTCCGTATACGAGTGAAATCATATGGTATTTGTCTTTCTCTGAGTGACTTTTCTCACTTTGCCTTATAAGCCCTCGCTCCATTCATGTTGTTGCAAATGGCAAGACATCATCCTTTTTTAAGGCTGAATAATATATCATTGTATATATTCCACTGTATGTATATACTACACCTTTATCTATTCATTTCTGAGGGACAATTGGGTTGCTTCCATAATTTGGCTATTGTAAATAATGCTGCTGCAAACATATGGGTGTATATATCCATTTGAATTGGTGTTTTCATATTCTTTGGGTAAATACTTAGTGGAATTTTTGTATCATCTGATAACTCTTAACTTTTTGAGGAACTTCAAAGGTCTTCCACAGTGGCTGCACCTGTTTGCATTTCCACTAACAGTGCATGAGGGTTCCTTTTTCTTTATATTCTTGCTAACACTTGTTGTTTCTTGTGTTTTTGATTTTTAGTCATTCTGATAGGTGTGAGGTGATATCTCATTGTGGTTTTGATTTGCATTTCCCTGATGATGAGTGATGTTGAGCATTCTTTCATGTGTCTGCTGGCCTTTGGTTGTCTTCTTTAGAAAAATATCTGTTCATGACTTCTGTCCATTTTTAATTAGATTATTTGGTTTTTGGGTGTTGAATTATATCAGTTCTTTATATATTTTAGATACTAATCCTTTATTATACATGTAATTTGCAGATATCTTCTCTCATTCAGTAAGTTGTCTTTTACTTGTGTTGGTTATGTCCTTTGCTGTGCAGAAGCTTTTTATTTTAACGTAGTTCAAATAGTTTACTTTTGCTTTTGCTTCCCTTGCCTCAGGAGGCATATCTAGGAAAATGTTGCTATAACTGATGTCAGAGAAATTACTGCTTGTGCTATCTTTTAGGACATTTATGGTTTCAGGTCTCACATTAGGTTTTTAATCCATTTTGAGTTTATTTTTGTGTGTGGTGTGAGAAAGTAGTCCATTGTCCTTTTTTTTGCATGTTGCTGTCCAGTTTTCCAGCACCGTTTGTTGGACAGACTTTTTCCCAATTACATCTTCCTGACTCTTTTGTCAAAGATTAATTGACCATATAATTGTGGGTTTGTTTCTGGGCTTTGTATCCGGTTTGTTGATCTATGTATATATTTTTGTGCCAGTACCCTACTGGTTTTGATTATCACCGTTTTGTAGTAAAACTTGAAATATGAAATTATGATACTTTGTTTTTCTTTTTCAAGATTGCTTTGGGTATTTGGGGTCTTTTGTGGTTCCATACAAATTTTAATATTACATGTTCTGATTCTGTTAAGAATTCTATTGGTATCTTGGTAAGAATTGCATTAAATCTATAGATCCCTTTGAATAGTGTGCACATTTCAACAATATTTGTTCTTCCAATCCATGAGCATGGAATATCTTTTCATTTGTTTGTTTCATCTTCAATTTCTTTCATCAGTGTTTTACAGTTTTCAGAGTATATATCTTTCACTTCCTTGGTTAAGTTTATTCCTAGGTATTTTGTTATTTTTTTTGTGAAATCATAAATGGGATTGTTTCCTTAATTTATCTTTCTGTTGCTTCATTATTAATATATAGAAATGCAGCAGATTTCTGTACATTGATTTTGTATCCTGCAACCTTACTAAAATCAGTGATCTGTTCTAATAGATTTTAATGGAGTCTTTAGGGTTTCTATCTATAGTATCACATCATCTGCAAATAGTAAAAGTTTTATTTCTTCCTTACCAATTTGGATAACTTTTATATGAGAAAAAAATCTTTTAGAAAATCAGAGCAAGAGAGAAATTCCTTATTATTTGTTCAAAGCGCAAGTCATTGACAGTGTGTCCCTCTAAATTGGGGTTTTTCACTGTTAGAACTATTGACATTTTGAACTGAATAATTCTTTGTTGTGGGGAGGAGGTCATGTGATTGTAGGACGTTTAGCAGCATTCTTGGTCCCAATCCATTAGATGCCATAAACTCCCCTACCCAAGTCATGATAATAAAAACATGTCTCTAGATATTGTCAATATTGCCTGAGCTGAGAAGCACTGCTGTAAATGAGTAAATATTTTATGAGTGGCCATATAGCCTAATGATTAAGAGTCTAGGCTCAGGAAACAGTTCTAGAACAATATTTGAACCCCAGTTTTGTTACCTTTTCACTGTGGGCCTTGAGCAAATTACTTAATCTTTCTATAGCTCACTTTCTTCATTTGTAAAGTGGAACTAATAAGAGTACCTACTTTTTTGGGTTGTTGTGAGGATTAAATGAAATAATACATATGAAACATTTAATGAAGTGTATGGCAGCTATTCAATACATGCTAGATATTGTTTTTACTATCATTTAATGCTTACAAAAGGACACAAAGAAAGAGGAGATGAATGTGATTATTTCTGAAAGTAGACTCTTGAGCATCAGAAAGTCATGGCTATCAAATATCTGGGTCTCTCATTTTTATGGGAGTTTTTAGAGGGGTTTGCCTGGGGAATCAGTTAATCAACAATATTGTTTAAGCATCTTTTAGGTGCTAAACTCTATTCTACTGTTGAGCATTCAGACATGAGCAAGACAGACAAAAATATTGGCCTGAATGTCTTCTGTAATAATGGGAGTGATAGAAGATTAATACATGTGACCTAAAACTAGTGTGGTGTAGCAGACACCACTAGCTATTCATTGATGTTTACTCTCCTGTTCTTCTACCAGAGCTTGTCACATGGCTGCCCAGCTATACTAAATTTCTAAATTTAAAAACTATAGTAAATAGCTTATTAACCAATTTGGGTAAGTTCTTTTACACAGCAGAAGTAAAGTGTGCCACTTCTAGGCCTGACCCATAAATCCTTCCTCATATGATTTTTTAAAGTTCTTTATTTCTTCCTGTGGGATTGAAGATCACAAAAATTATCAGTGACCAGAGTAATCTTGGAAGCCATGGGTTAAAAATGGTAGAGCTAATGTCAGTCTGAGTCCCTGAATGATTGTGTGGAGCAAAGCTTCCCGTCCTGGTTGCAACTTATAACTTTTGCTTGGGCTGTACAGTGAAAGAGAAATAAACTCCTATTGTACTTGAATTATTGCATATTGGGATCATTTGTTACACAATTTTTAGTTACCAAACAAATGCAGGTGGAAAGGTTTCTGTGAGGAGAGAATATTTGAGCTGAAATCTGACAGAAGAAAAGACACTCACATGTGCTTTGAGAAGATTGTTTCTAGGGGGAAGAATAGCAAGCACAGAGAACTTTCCTTGATAAATGACCAACATTAGAGCCCCTACAATGTAGAGTCCACACTGGTAGACAAGTTATAGGCATACAGGTAGATGAGATTAAGACAAAATGAAAACATGGCCTTTTTATCTATCTGATTTATAAAGAATTCTGTGACAACTGGAAGGACTCCTTTCTCTTTTCCCAGAGAAAGATTTGCCTCCTTTTTGTCTAAACTTTTTTCTTAAGGATTTTATACATTTGTTTATTAGATAGAGAGGAGCAGAGGGAGAGAGACAAGCAGAATCTGCACTGAGCACAGAGCCTGACATGGGGCTCGATCCCACAATGCTAAGATCATGACCTAAGCTAAAATCAACAGTCAGAGGTTTAACCAACTGAGCCCCCCAGGTCCCTCTCTACCTAAACCGTTTGGGCAAATCACTGGAAACAGGTTAATGAGGGTCTTTCCTGCTTCATCTTACAATGATTAGAAAGAAATTTATTTGGCAAATTTTTCTGGTAGTATGACCAACAGTAAAATCTTTGGAGAGTTCTTAAGTGTTCTGATAGTGAGAAGTTGTTTAAACTTCATGGACACTTACTTAGTGTTCAGTGTCTGTGGGTATGAGCTTTACTTCTTCTTGAAGTAATTTTCTTTCTCTTTATGTCTATTTTCAAATTATCTTGAGATCTCAAAAAGATAAATAAATTCTTGAAGTATTAATATTCTTTTTATTAAGATAACTAATTTTTGCTCAGTACTGTTCTTTGAGCACCCAACTATGGGTCTTTATGTAAAAGGGGGGCTGCTTTTTGGAAGACAGCTCATATTCTTTTACTCTTTTAACAGAAGTCATGGATGTTATGTAATACTTTAAAAAAAAAAAGATTATATTTATTTATTTGGCAGAGAGAGAGAGAGAGAGCACAAGCAAGGAGAGCAGCAGGCAGAGGGAGAAGGTCCTTGCTGAGCAAGGAACTTGCTTCAGGACTTGATCCCAGGACCCTGGATCATGACCTAAGCCAAAGGCAGACACTTAACTGACTGAGCCACCCAGGCAACCCATTCTGTAATACTTTTAATGTCATAGTGGATATATGTAGATTAAGTAAAACTGAAGCAAACCAGGAAGAAATGGCATTACTATTGGCTGTCTGGCAAAATCCAGTATAAACCTTCCTTCAAATTCCATTTGACTCAACATGAGCCCTGCAGTGCTTCCATTTTAGAAGGGAAATTCATTTTCTCATTGCTGTGTAAATCAGCAGGATCATAGCAAATTGATCTATGATCTGGGTTGAAGGGCTTGGAGTTCTGAAAAGGAAAATGAAGAAAGTTTAGTGTATAACATTTTGCAATGGATTCTCAGTGACTTAGTCTCTTGAGGAACTTAGAACTGAAGTTGTGCTTCTTTTTAGGAGATGGATTTATTTCTCTTTGAGTAATCCAAGTTATTCGTGAACTTCTTTCTCTCAGAAAATGGCATCATTTTCCATGTAATTACTCATGACAAAATCCAGGACTTCTCCTTAATTACTATCCACCTCTTGCTTCTTTTTTTCAGTTCTTCATTTTTAGTCTCATCGAGCCTACTTCTAAAATCTATCTTAAATTTATCTATTCATTTCTATCTCTATTATTAACCAGCCATCACTTTTTTATTGGCCTACAATAATGCGCTTCACTGATTTCTCTTCTGCTTTCTCCATAATTCATTCAGGAGCCAGAATGGTCTGTTAAAATTACCAAATATCATTGTTAATTGAGACTCAAGTTTCTTGCCCTGATTTATGAAGTACCACATGTTCTGGTACTTGCCTATCCTTCCTACTTTATTTAAACTATTTTTCCTTTGTCTTCATTCTCCAACCACAGTGAATAGACCATATGTGTTCCCACTTTAGGCCATCATACTGATTGCCCTTTCGTGTGAAATGCTCTTGTCTGTGTTCTTTGCATGGTTACCTCTTGTTGACTGCTATATTCATAGTGCCTAGAACAGCAGGCACAGGACAGGTATTTGTTGAAAGAGAGTTAATGGACAAATAGGTCCCTTTGTGATATGGAAGAAAGTGACATAAAAGGTTGATGACACATGGTCGTATACCAAAGACTTTGGGAGAATATGATTTTTCCTTTTGAATTTTGTTACATGGTACTGAAAGGCTATTGATTCCTTAAAGAAGAATCAGGAAAACATGGTCTTTTGAAATGGTTTTGTGTGTAGACTGCATTTTCAGTTTCTATATTTTCTGCCCATTTTTCATGGCATATTCAAAGAAGCACAGACCACTCAGATGGGAATATGTTATAAGGGTAAATCAACCCAAAGTGATCATAATGGTCTCATTTCCTGCTTTCCATATCTCTCTCTCATGGGTATAGAATTCTTAGTAAGAAGAATTGAGGATGAATCTTTGAAAGCAGATTGGACCTCAGAATGTTTTTCACTCACTAAATCTTTCACATTTTCTAATTTGAGAGTTTCCAGAAATCAAGCTCTATCCCAGTTCATACTTCTTGTCCACAAGCACTTTCTAAACTGGCTTAACTTGTCATTCTATCTTATCTCTATATTTTTAAATTTATTTGTTGCTGCAGAACATTTGTTTCCGTGGTTCACAATGAGTCTACATTTGTTTTGTGTGGTGTTAAAAAGATCAAGTGTAATATATCAATCTGATGGCATTGCCAGGATATCTGGAAGTTCAAAACCGGCTTTTTCTTTTCTTTCTTTCCTTCTTTCTTTTTTTCTTCCTTCATTCCTTTCTTTTTTTTAATTAAAAATTATTTTATTTTATTTTATTTCCAGTGTTCCAAAATTCATTGTTTATGCACTACACCCAGTGCTCCATGCAATACGTGCCCTCCAGAAACCCACTACCAGGCTCACCCAACCCCCAGCCCCTCTCCTCCCAAACCCTCAGTTTGTTTCTCAGAGTTCACAGTCTCTAATGGTTTGTCTCCCCCTCCAATTTCCCCCAACTCCCTTCTCCTTTCCTTCTCCCAATGTCCTCCATGTTATTCCTTATGCTCCACAAGTAAGTGAAACCATATGATACTTGATTCTCTCTGCTTGTTTTCAAGCAGCATAATTTCACTCAGCATAATCTCTTCCAGTCCTGCCCATGTTGATACAAAAGTTGGGTATTCATCCTTTCTGATTGAGGTGTAATACTCCATTGTATATATGGACCCTATCTTCTTTATCCATTCAAGGGCATCTTGGTTCTTTCCACAATTTGGTGACTGTGGGCATTGCTGCTATGAACTTGGGGTACAGGTGGCCCTTCTTTTCACTATATCTGTATCTTTGGGGTAAATACCCAGTAGTGCAATTGCTGGGTCATAGGGAAGCTCTATTTTTAATTTTTGAGCAATCTCCACACTGTTTTCCAAAGTGGCTGCACCAACTTACATTCCCATGAACAGTGGAAAGCGTTCCCCTTTCTCCATTTCTCCAACACAAGTTGTTGACTGTCTTGTTAATTTTGGCCATTATAATTGGTGTAAGGTGGTATGTCAATATGGTTTTGATTTGAATCTCCCTGATGGCTAATGATGATGCACATTTTTTCATGTGTCTGTTAGCCATTTGTATGTCTTCTTTGGAGAAGTGTCTGTTCTTATCTTCTGCCCATTTTTTGGCATGGTTATCTGTTTTGTGTGTGTTGAGTTTGAGGAGTTTTTTATAGATCTTGGATATCAGCCCTTTGTCTGTAGTGTCATTTGTGAATATCTTCTCCCATTCCGTGGGTTTCCTCTTTGTTTTGTTGACTGTTTCCTTTGCTGTGCAGAAACTTTTGATCTTGAAGTCCCAAACGTTCACTTTCCTTTTGTTTCTTTTGCCTTTGGAGACATATCTTGAAGAATTTGCCGTGACTGATGTCAAAGAGGTTCCTGCTTATGTTCTCTTCTAGGATTTTGAAAGATTCTTATCCCCAAGTTGAGGTCTTTTATACATTTTGAGTTTACCTTTGTGTATGGTGTAAGAGAATGGCCGAGTTTCATTCTTCCACATATAGCTGTCCAATTTTCCCAGCACGATTTATTGAAAAGACTCTCTTTTTTCCACTGTATGTTTTTTCCTGCTTTGTTGAAGATTATTTGACCATAGAGTTGAGGGTCCATATCTGGGCTATCTACTCTACCCCACACCCAAGAAGGGAAATAATCAAGATTAGATGAGCGATCAATGAGATAGAAACTAGGGATACAAGAGAGCACATCTATGAAACTAGAAGCTTTTTTTTTTTTTTTAAAGAATCAATAATATTGATAAACCATTGGCCAAATTAATCCAAAATAAAAGAGAGAGTACCCAAATTAATAAAATTATGAATGACTAACACCAAGGAAACAAACAATAATCAAAAATTATTATCAACAGTTATATGCCAATAAGTTAGGCAACGTAGATGAAGTGGATGCATTCCTGGAAACCTACAAACTTCCAAAACTGAGTCAGGAAGAAACTGACAACCTGAATAGACCAATATCTAGTAACAAGATTGAAGCAGTGATCAACAACCTCTCAAAAAAACAAGAGGCCAGGACCTGATGGATTCCCTGCAGAATTCTACCAAACATTCAAAGAAGAAATAATACTTATTTTCCTGAAGTTCAGTTGTCATTTCATTTAAATGGGTTACTTTGTTTTCTCATTCTGGTTATTAAAGTGATGGTTCAGTTCTACTGGGTTTTAAACACAAGGTAGGAAAAAGACAACTAAGAGAAAAAGACATACATTGATTCACTTAAGCAAAAGGGAAAAAAAAAAGCTACTATTCCAACTGGGACCTTCCCATTTCTATAGCCTCAGAACCGCAGTATCAATTGCTGTCAACAATATTTCAGTGGAAAATTGCACTGGCACAGAGTAATTGGTTCTGTGATATAATTGTAACACAATGAAGCAAGAGTCCATCTAGGGGACTGAGTACCATAGTAAGTCAGAAGTCCAGGCATAATGGAAAATCCAGGAAGGGTACTTGAAAACTCACAGGAAAGCATTTTGGAAATGAGACAGGTTATGAGAGAATGAATTTTTTGGTATTTTTAAGTCTACCATAATGATCAGCTTCATTCATTTAAAGTAGTATTTTTGAATTGGTTAAAAAGAAGCAAAGAATGATTTTGGAACCCGGCTTCTTCTTTTATCCTTTGGGATTAGAAAGTTCTAATTCCTCCAGTATTTAATGGGCAGTGACCTAGAGCATCTGGACCTGGAACAGGTACCTTGAAATGAATACCCTGGTGGAAGGCTACTCCCATAGTAGTCAGAACTGTGTCTATTTCTCTGATGAAAACACTTATTTCTTCTCTTTTCAGATAAGATTAAGATAACTAAAGATTAAGATAATTAAAACCCCCTAGACAAGCTTCTTTGTCCATAAATCATTATAGTCAATGGCTGCATGTTCACTAGAACAATGATTTATTACCGATAAACAGAAACTTAGCTTCAAATTTTGTGTTCTCCTTCTTTATATCATCTTTTATTCAGGATCTCAGCTCTCAATTCTTTCTTTTATAACTTCATATGCTATATTTCTAAATTGCTGCTGCTATAGAGTGGTAATAAGTATGTAATTAAAATGATAACATTGCCTAGTGAGAGAAATAAGTTCTGCCCATTTGTAATACCTATGTGATTATATACGGAAAGACTGCCAAACATACATAAGGTTTAAATAGATAGGCATACTCATAAATGTATACACACAATCTTCAATAAAAATATACATTATTTATAGGCATATTTTTATATTATATTGTATAATCCTTTCTACTTGGCATATTCCTTTGAACTAAGTAATGAAAGGAGAAACTAAGGGGATTATAATACTATACAAAATAAATATGAGTATTGATGTCAGTTTACTTATAAAATAAGTTCTTTCAAATACGTAATTTATTGGTGAAGTTTTTTTTGGCGAATATGTATAAGGTAATATATTTTTTTTGAATTTAAAAAATAAATCCGTAAGGAATCTGCTTTGTTTTTAGTTAAATTATATTGCCTATCATTAAAGGAAAGGTGAAGTATTAAATATGAGCAGTTATAAAGATTATGACTCTTGCTGTCATGTTCTTAAGCTAGCACAATGGAGGGGAGATGCAATCTTCCATTTAATATAATCTGGAATTGAAATAGTTATACTGAGGCATAATACGCTACACCACAATTTCTGAAACCCCAATCTCGATCCAGTATCTATCCTTTTAGAGGCCAGTCTGTTTGCTGGTTCTTCCCTTTTTTCCTGTAAGAAATTTATCCTGTGTGATTTCACTGCTCTCCTACAGGCTCTCTGGCCACCAAAACTTATCCCCGAAGTTAACATAACCTCTCATTTTTCCTTCTGTCACAAGCCATTCATTTAAAGTACCCCTCTTCAAAATACTCCAACAAACCCTGCTGCTGTACAACCCTTTCTTACTTTTATAAATGCTTGAATACTAAAATCCCAACCACTTGGAAACTGCATAATCCTATAATGGTATTAAACATTCAGCTCTTTCCTCAAAGTAAGGCAGGCTTTATTTAATCAGTTCTTGGATTCTTGTTCCTCTTGTGGAGATGTACTATTCAAATAAATTAATAAACAAATCTAGGGAAGGGACTCACATTTACTGAAAGTTTGCTATATGTGAGGCCCCTCACTTGCTCTTACAGTTGTTTCAGTGGTCCTGTAAGATGAAACTCAGTAAATTTCAAGTAATAATTCAAGAAACTCAAGAATAATTGAGCTCATTTTCAAACTTGATGGTTCTGCTTATCTCTGAAATCCATGTTTGACTGGCAGGAAGCCTGTAGTTTATAAGAGAAAAGAACCATTGATGCTTAAAAACATATTTCATAGATTTGAGAAATAAGAATCCTAGTATGAGTTTATATTTATAGTAAAAAGAATGACTGGAAAATTGATGTGCATCTTTTTTCTTCAAACATCTAGTATAGACCCAGTGTTTCTCAACTTTTTGTTTTCTATTATCACTCTCTGAAGGAGATTTTAAAAATTTCTTTTTTTGGATTTCTTCCCTCCCTATGAAATTATAATATATATTTATATGTACTGTGACCCTTTGGGGGGCCACGAAGCATTGTAAAAAGAGCTTTTGCTCTATTGGGGGACTATTACCCCCATTGAGGCTGCGTAACATAGAGTATTGCTGTAATATCTCATCCCTAACTCCTACCTCATTACTAATATTTAGAGGGATAGGCAGAGTAGAGCAAGCACAGCTCTGGATTTGGACAAATCTGCCTGGATTCTGGTTCCACTGTTGGTTCTATCGCTTATTAGAATCTTCTTGTCCTGTGGCTAAGAGATGGCCACTGGGATCTACAGCTACAGATGCCACTGCACTGCCAGTTCCATGGAATGTTGTGCCAACAACACGAACACAGCTTGGTACCCGAAGATCCCCAAACCTAACAGTCTTATCTTGGGAACCAGATGCAATCATCCAGCCACTCCAGGTATAAAGTGCTAAAATATGGCCAGTATGTCCACTCAGAGCATGCAGGCCCTGTCCTCTTTGACAATCAGTTGTATAAATGTTACAATCCCCTGCTCCAGCACTTATCAAAATAGCTCCACCACTTTCTGGGCCTTCCATAAATGCCAAGTCTCTAATTGTCCCATCATGCATACTAAATTCCAGATCCGGTGGCATGACTTAACTTCTGTTTAAATATGTCAAGTGACATAACCTCTCTGAGGCCCAGGTTGCTCTTCAGGAAAATGGAATTATAATTCCTACCTCATATAGTGATTGTGACAGTTACCTCTAAGTGTTTAGCAAGAGGCAGCAGGATTCTCAGTGTTAGCTTCTCTTCTCACTTCTTTTTTTTTTTTTTTTTTTTTTTTTTTTTTAAACTTATCACTAGACTCTCTGTTTTCTGGGAATAGTTTCACAAGCATCAGAGTAGAATTGGGAAGTGTGGGTTCTTGTGCAAACTGTGAGCTACCTAAATATGTGGGGATTTTATTTTCTGTGAAATGAGAGTGCTCATTTCTTAAGTCACATTTCAGGCTTTTCAGTAACGTGATTTTGTAATATATTAGGCCTTCCCAGGGACATAAAAAACTAATTACATTTTAAATTTTTATTGGCACTTTTAATCAAAGTGCTAAAAATTTTGCAAGGGTGTTTTCCCCGTCACATCTTTAAGTACCTAGACATGAAGAATTAAAGGACAACATATAGCCATGGATAGGACCAGTTAGCCCAAACAGAAGACATTTTATTTGGACTAAAAACTATATTCCCTAGTATTTTTCTAGATATTTTCTAGATCATTTTTCTAGATATGTAGATGAAAGAAACTCAGCCATGTTTCTCATTTTACTTTATTTCTAGCTGTCATAAAGTGGAAAGATAGATAAGTACAGCTTAATTTAAAGAATAAAACCAAAGAGCAAGTAAACAATTTCCTTGCTGTATACTGAAATGTTAACACCTGTCAAGATTCAGTGCACTGCAGAAAAAGGCAAAAACTTGGAGAAGCAAGCAACCTACTGATTAGAAGTGATTGTGCCTCCTAGGGAACACAAGCTCCCTTGTGTAGATTGTATAGTAAAGGAAAAACATGGAGGTAATTTAAAGATCCTCTTGAATTATAGACAGTATATTTTATATGTTTATTTGTACTTCTATTTATTTGGGATTATTTCAGAAAAACAAATAGATGTAAGAAATACCTTAATGAGGAGCCATGAATCCACAACTGGCTGATCCAAAGGAGATATTACAATCCCTGCTGAGATCCCTCATGTGTCTTTTCCTAGTTGCAGTCTCTTCCTTTCCCTGCAGAGGTATGAGCTCTCCTGAATTTGACATTTATCAGTTCTATGCATTTGTCTCTTTCTCTCTCTTTTTTTTTTTGCATATGTATATCTCTCTCAACAGAAAGTAGAATTGTTTTGAATGCTTTATTGAAACAGATAGTACATTATGTGTGTTTTTTTACCCAATGTTATATATATGAAATTTAGTTTATTTTTGAGTATTCTAAATAGGTAAGTGGTTTTTACATAATGATACACTCTTTTACATTATGCTATTATTACTTTCATCAAATAATTTGTTTAATTCACATTTAATTGCATATTTATAAGCCACTTTCAAGCTGGTTGGCTTATGAATATCTTTTGAAATAATTCATATTAAAGGGTAATCAAGCTATTCATTTACCTAATAGTAAAATGATGTTTAAATGACTCCTTGGTCAAGAACAATGCTAGGTATTAAAAATTCACTGGTGAACAAAATTGACTTTGTCTCCCTTTTATGGCTCTAACAGTCTAATCGGAAGACAGATCTCAAATTCCACAAATCAATATATGATTCATTCAACAAAGTCTATTGATTGTCTTATATGAATTTAAACTGTAAATCAAACAAATGAAAATCTCTGACTTTGCAGAACTCATTCTAATTGGGTGGTGGTGGGAGGGCAGGGCAGACACAGTAAATAAGATAAGAGTAGATAAAGTAAGAAAAAAAAATAAATATTTTATGTAAAAAGATGTTTAAAGGTGATATGCTATGGGGTAAAATAAGGGAGGAAAGGAGCTAGACAGTATGGGAAGTTTTCGGTTTTAAATGTATTAACCATAGAAGTGACCTCTGAGAAGGTGACATTTGAGTAAATACATGAAGGAGGTGAGGAGTGCTAAGACTGAGCAGTGTGGAATATGTGAAGATCAAGTATAAGGACCCAAGGTCAGAATAGCAGAGAGCATGATTTCTAAAGAACAGCAGTGAGTGGGAGTAGAGAGAACGAGGGGAAGAGCCATAGGAATGGAGATCAGAGAAGGAGGGAGAGACATGATGTAGACCTTGCTTGATTGATTGATTGGCCATAGTAAGTGCTTTTGCTTTTGCTTGGATGAGGTATAACATCATTGAAGGGTTTTAGTAGAAACGTGGCATGACCTAACTTCTGTTTAAATATGATTACTTTATAGGATACATTGAAAATAGAATTAATTGGGTATAAGAGCCGAAGCAGGAAGACCAGTTAGGAGATTTCTGTAATAATCCTGGTGAGGGATCATGGTGACTTGGGCCAGAGTTGCATCAGTGGGGGTGGTGAGAAGTAGCTGCATTCTGGATCTATTTTGAAGATAGATACTATAGGATATAAGACTGCTAGTGGGTTGATGTGGGGTAAGTGAGAAAGAGAGGAGTTGAGAATGACGGCAAATTTTTGGTGTGAACAACTGGAAAGGGTTTTGCCATTTCCTGAGATGCAGAACTTGGTTTGGGACATTAAGGTTGAAATGCCAAGTACATCATCCAAGATGAGATATAGAGTAGGCAGCTAGATAGAAAAAGCTGAGATTATAAACATTTAGCTTATATTAATTTGCTGAGGCTTCCATAACAGAATAACACAGACTAGGTGGCTTAAACAATTAAATTTTATTTTCTTACAGTTGTGGAGTTTAGAAATCTGAGACTAACGTGTCAGTGGGGTTGGTTTCTATTGAGGCCTCTCTCTTTGTAGAGAGCCATTTTCTTACTGTGTCTTCATATGGTCTTCCTTGTGTCTGACCTTCTCCTAATCTCTTCTTAAAAGGATATTGGTTATATTGAATTAGGGCCCACTCTAATGACTCTTTTTTAACTTAATTACCTCTTTAAAGACCTTATTTCCAAATGTACTCAAATTCTGAAGTCCTGAGGCTTAGGACTTCAACATAGAGATTTGGGGAGGACATAATTCAGTCCATAACATAGCTCATAGCTGATAATAAGAGCCATGTGACTGTTTAGGGAACGTATGTGAATAAAAAAGGGAAAAGGTCCAGGGACTAAATCCTAGAATACACCACCATTTAGAAGTCATGTAGAAGTGGAGGAATAGACTAAGAGTATTGAAAAGGAGCAATCAGTAAGGTAAAAGAAAAGTCTAGATAGGAAAGGGTGGGGTTCAGGAAACCAAGTAAAGAACAGGCTTCAAGGTAGGGAGTGACTAATTGTGTCACTAAGTGCCTCACAAGGCAAGTCAAATAAGATGAATATGGAGAATAGACCTTTGGGTTCAGTAACAAGAAGCTTTGGCAAAACTTGAAAAGAGCAGTTTTGGTAGAGTAGGTGATGATTTTTAGGTTTCCCCTGACAAGAGTGGCTAGGTGTGTAGAGTTACCATGGCAAAGAAAGAGATTACTGAGGGAAGAGAGGCTTAGTGGGAATGGCCATGAGTTTAGTTTTAGATATAGGTGTTTTTGTTTGTTTTGTTTTGTTTTGTTTTTTTGTTTTTGTTTTTTATATTTTGTGTATTTAAGTGGTTAGGAATACTTTACCTTCCAGGGATCTTTGAATTAAAAAAAAAAAATAGTTGGCAGGACTCTGTCTAGAACATGAGTAGTAGGCATCTTCAGAATCTAGAAAGTTGTTGAGGGAGTGAGATCAGGAGCCTCAAATCATATCCCACAAGCAACTGTCTTCAAGTAAGTTAATTCTTGTAAATAAGACTCTTTCCTGTGAGAAGTTTACAAGAAGAGAAGTAAGCAATAATCAAAGCTATAGTGATACTCAGATGTAAAAGAAGATACACTTTCGACATAAATTCATGTGTTTTCAGGTGTAATTTTTTTTGTAATGTAGGTCCTTTAATATAGGAAAAATATCCTGAAAAATATGGAAGTCAAAAGAGTTTAATGTTTTCATGATACCTTGTACAAATTAGTATGTGAAGATCTGTAGTACCATACTGTATTGTAATGGTTTATTTATACATCTGTCTACCTCAGAAACTTGTGCACTTCTCTGGGGGAAGAACACAGGTCTTATTGATCTGTTATTTGTTATTGCCTAAAATGGTGCTGGGAATACAGTAGGCATTCAGTAAATTTATACCAAATTAATTCAATGAAAAATGAATGAAAAAAAAATGATGTGACTTTTACTGGACATAGTTGAACTAGACATAAGGCATCTGTACTTTCTGTATCTTTGAATAGAGGGTGTTGATGGCTGATTGGCCCTGAACATCTAATCATCTCCTGTTCTGGTACTGTGGGAATGTGCTCAAATATATTTGTGTGTTTGCTGCTATTGAACAATGTAGCATCATTCCCAGGAACATGACCTTCATTTTTGCTGGATTTTTTTAGTGCCTTCATGTATTCTAGGATATGTGCCTAAGAATAAATAGTATATTTGACCTAACCTGCATTCAGGGGAAGCAGTGGGTTAGGACAGTTTTCCATGAGCAGAAGGAGAATTTGTTGGCAAGCTCACATGAAAAAATTCCATTTCTCAAATGCTCCCACCTGCAAATGATTGTTATTTATTATTTGTTGACCACAAGCTGTGTACTCAGTGCGAAAAAAAATAAAAAACCAAAAAACCATGGGGGATGACATGGCCAGTGCCTCAGGGCTTAACAAACAGGCCCAATGTGCAATTTGTATATGACAATAGCATAAAAGGTGACTTCATTTCTTGATGATTATTACTTCCTTTATGATTTCAGAGGACTTACAGAAGACATTTTGTCTGAAAATTTTCATCAAAATAAAATATTTTTAGGATTACTACTTAAAGAGGAAAGAAGTAGTCAATATTAGATTGATTCTAGATTGAACTCAAATGCCTATGTTAGGATACAGGTGGTTAAACAATTGACGTAGGCAAAGTAAAGAAGCTCTTATCCATAGACTAATCTGCAGCTAGCATTCATTATGTCTCACCAGGATTTTTCACAGAGCTAGAACAAATGATTCCAAAATTGTATGGAACCAGAAAAGACCTTGAATAGCCAGAGGAATGTTGAAAAAGAAAACCAAAGCTGGAGGCATCACAACTCTGGACTTCAAGCTATTTTACAAAGCTGTAATCATCAAGACAGTATGGCATTGGCACAAAAACAGACATGTAGATCAACAGAACATAATAGAGAACCCAGAAATGTACCCACAGCGATATGGTCAACTAATCTTCAACAAAGCAAGAAAGAATATCCAATGGAAAAAAAAAAAAGTCTTTTCAACAAATAGTGTTGGGAAAACTGGACAGCCACATGCAGAAGAATGAATTGGACCACTTTCTTAGACCATAAGTAAAAATAAATTCAAAATGGATGAAAGACTTAAATGTGAGACAGGAATCCATCAAAATCCTTGAGGAGAATACAGGATACAGGCAGCAATCTCTTTGACATGGGCTGTAGCAACTTCTTACTAGATATTATCTCCAGAGGCAAGGGAAGCAAGGGCAAAAATGAATTATTGGGACTTCCTCAAGATAAAAGTTTCTTCACAGTGAAGGAAACAGTCAGCAAAACTAAAAGGTAACCTATGGAATGAGAGATGTTTGCAAATGACATATTGGGTAAAGGCCTAGTATCCAAAATCTATAAAAAACGTATCAAACTCAACACCAGACAAACAAATAATCCAATTAAACACTCAGCAAATGATATGAACTGACATTTCTCTAAATTGCTAACATGAAAAAATGCTCAACATCACTCATCATCAGGGAACTATAAATCAAAACCACAAAACACAAAATTTTATGCTTGACAGAATGGCTAAAATTAACAACTCAGGAAACAACAGATGTTAGTGAGGATGGGAAGAAAAGGGAACCCTCCTGCACTGTTGGTGGGAATGCAAGTTTGTGCAGCCACTCTGGAAAATAGTATGGAAGACCCTCAAAAAGTTAAAAATAGAACTACCCTATGATCTAGCAGTTGTACTACTAGGTATTCATCCAAAAGTTAAAAAATACTGATTGAAGGGGCACATACACCCCAATGTTTATATAGTAGCACTATCCACAATAGCCAAAGTATGGAAAGAGCCCACATGGCCATCAACTAATGAATGCATAAAGAAGATGTTTTTACACACACACACACACACACACACACACACACACACACACACACGTATGTGTATGTATAAAAATGGAGTATTATAATATACAATGAAATATTACTCAGCATTAAAAAGAATGAAATCTTGCCATTTGCAATAATGTGGATGGAACTAAAGTGAAATCCATTAGTCAGCAAAAGAAAAATATTGTATGATTTCACTCACATGTGGAATTTAAGAAACAAAACAGAAGAACATGGAAGGGAAGGAAAAATAAAATAAAATAAAAAGAGAGAGGGAGACAAACCATGAGACTCTTAACTACAGAGAACAAACTGAGGGTTGCTGAAGGGGGGCAGGCTAAATGGGTGATGGGTATTAAGGAGGGCACTTGTTGGGTGTTATATGTAAGTGATGAATCACTAAATTCTACTCTTGAGATTATTACTACACTATATGTTAACTAACTTGAATTCAAATAAAATATTGGAAGAAAAAAAAGATTTCCTTAGATTTAATAACATATTTAAGTGATTCAGAGGCAATGGCAGAATGTGTAAGAAATTCCAGACAAATGGCACAAGATTCGGATTAGACTTCTAAAAAGCTAATGGTGTTTCTCTAAAACAGCAGGACCTTGGAAAGCATTTGTTAAAGATGTCAGGCTTATAGCAATGTACACTTTTAATTATTTCCAAATCACATTGCTGGGAGAACAGACTTAGAGATTGAATCAGGTTTTTTTCTCATCAACTTCCATAGTTTGGCAATGGAGACTACAGTCAGATTATCTGAAATATTGTTTAAAAATTACAGTACCTATTCTTAGGACTGTTGTCTGAACTCTGTTACCTCAACACTTGACTGTCAACATCGTGTCCCATACTCAGGAGCTCACCATTACAGAACATTATCATACTGCTCAGCTTTGAGTGTGGGGTTTTTCTTTTTTCCTGTGATAATATCTTCACTGATTGATATTTTTCCCTCTCAAGGTGTAATAGTTAGTGAGCCTATGTTTATCCATAATAGACACTCCACTTCTAGCGTACATTTTGTTCAATGGGCTTCTCCAGTTCAGTAGACTCTTGACCCAATATGGTCATCATGGTTTGCTACTTTCATACTCCCTGGGGCCACCACAGGCTCCTAGACCCTTACTTCTGTTCTGCCTCCTTAACTGAATTACTCCTGATGTTTGCTCCCTCTTCTCCTTCTGGAAGAGAAAGGACACAAGAAGAGGCATTAAGTAGGATGAATTCATATGAGCCATCATTGTCTGGAGCATTTCTGCTACACTTTTAAAATATGTAATCATTTGCTGCTTAGAGTACTTCATATCATTTTCCTGGTTGTGGCATTCTTTCTCTCCCATGGCAGGAGACCTTGCCTTCTTTCCCAGAGATTTGGACACCTTAGGGTGAACTTCTTAATATTGTCTCCATGTGGACTTGTGTCTTCCTAAATATCTCTTTCCCTTCAGTTTTAAGAAAAAGTTGTTCTTCTAGTTCTCTAAATCCCTCTGCCCGTGTTATAAAAACCATTTTTCCACTCCAGGGGTTCTCCACTTTTTATAACTGTTGCACCTCTCTCCATGCCTTCAATATTTATTTTCTCTACTATATTAGTTAGTGTTCCATCAAGAAAGCAGAAAAAATAGGAGATAAACACACACGACTCTTAAACAATGTGGAGCTAGGGGCACTGACCAAGTGCAGTCGCAAATCCACATGTAGCTTTTGATTCCCCCTAAATTTAACTACTAATAGCCTACTGTTGTCTAGAAGTCTTACCAATAAACATAAATATGCTATATGTATTATATATTGTATTCCTACAATAAAGTAAGCTAAAGAAAAAAATGTTATTAAAAAAATATGAAGATTGGGCGCCTGGGTGGCTCAGTGGGTTAAGCCGCTGCCTTCGGCTCAGGTCATGATCTCAGGGTCCTGGGATCGAGTCCCGCATGGGGCTCTCTGCTCAGCAGGGAGACTGCTTCCTCCTCTCTCTCTCTGCCTGCCTCTCTGCCTACTTGTGATCTCTCTCTCTCTGTCAAATAAATAAATAAATAAATCTTAAAAAAAAAAGAAAATATGAAGATAAAATACATTTATAATACTGTACTATTTTTTATTGAAAACAAATCCCTATTTAAGTGGACTCACACAGTTCAAACCTGTGCTGTTCAATGGTCAATTCTATGTTATATATTTATACATATATAATTTGTGTAGGGTTTTTGACAATCCAACTGTAGGAGCTGTTATACTGTTTCAGCTCAGATTGTGATCTCAGGGTCATGAGACATGGGGCTCCACGTTGGGTTCTGCATTCACTGTGGAGTCTGCCTGAGACTTTCTCTCCCTCTCCTCTGCCCCTCCCCACCCTCAAATAAATAAATCTTAAAAAAAAACAAAAAAACCCTTCATATAAGTTACCAAGGTATGTGTTCATTTGTTCCCACAACAAAACCACATCTGGAATAGCAGCTGCATTTGGATCCATATATGATCAAGCTTATGATTGTCCATTGTCATTTTCCAAGATCCATCTCTTTTATGCACAGGCCACATAAGAGAACTGAATATGGATGAGGTAGGAATGACCACCTTTACATCTTTCAAGTCTTTGGTGGCACTAATCTTTGAAACTCCTCCAGCAATGCCGTATTGCTCCTGACTTACTACTTCCGTTGGAAGAGGCAGTTTTAGTGGCTTTCACTTGGGGCTTGCTTATTAATTAATTAATTAATTAATTTTACCACCATTATAGAACTTGTTCCATGGGTTAGGGAACCGATGGGTAGATTTTGCTGATCGCTCAGTATTCCTATTCCAACTAAGCATTCTGTATATGGGGAAATAATCACAGAAGTTTCAGAAACCCACTAGGAGATGGATCTGAACTAAAAGTCCATTTTTAGTCACCTGATCTCCATAGGCCCCTAGGCTGACTGGTAGGCCTCAGTCGTATTTTGGATGTCTAGGAATTAGTTTCAGTTTGGAGCCAGTTTGGAGCCAGTCTAGTAATCCCATAAAGGTCTGATTATTTCTCCTTCTCCAATGTAGTCACACTTGTAAATGGGTACAGTTACTTTTGGGGAAAGCTAGGAGAAAAATTAGCAGTATACATTTTTGGTAGTGTAGCAGGGTTCTTCTTCAAGGGGATCTGAGCTTTTCTTCATTGAAAGAACTCTGGTTCTTTGAACTGGCTCAAGTCTAAGAATTAATTGAAGGGCTGTAGACCTTTGGTTTGGCGATTTGAATAAGACTTCAGTTCATTAGACCTAGAGCTTTTCTGCTTATATAGATGAGTAAAATTTCAACAGGCTGCTTATTAATTTCAATTCTAGGTATACCATGATCAACTATCTAACTACAAACATCTTTGTAAGGCAGACTATGCTGGTTTTGGCTTTCTGGTTATCAGGGCAACCATGCTCATCTTGCCATTGGAAGTCCAGTGCTGTCCCTTGACACCTGCTAACCTGAAAACTCATAATTTTCTTTGCATTGAGGTATCTTAAGTTTGATGATAGTGGTTCTCAGTAAAATTTCTAACCTAGAGAGAAAGGGCCCTACAGGGTTTTTTAAGGATGCTGGCTGGGGCTCATTTATTCTTCACGGCCATAGGGAAGGGTATTTTCTCTGGCCCCTCATGAGGTAGGTGAGCATATCTTTCATGATAAATCCATTCTAATATTCCAATATCTCTAAACCATTGGGTATCTTCCTCTATAGCAGGTGTCAGAAAACTATAGCCTATGGGTCAAATTCAGCCTACTGCCTGTTTTGTAAGTAAAATTTTGTTAGGGCACAGTAGTACCCATTTATCTACATATTTTCTGTATCTGACTTCATGCTATAATGGCAGAGCTGAATATCTGTGATAGAAACAGTATACCCTGCAAAAAAAAAAAAAAATATATATATATATATATATATATATATATATATATATATATATACACACACACACGCCACACACTCTCTCTCTCTCTCTCTCTGGTGTTTCAGTGAAAAGATTTGCTGACTCCTGCTCTACAGTCGATAAAGGAAGTTCTGTCATTTCAACTTCATTTAGTGCAGACTACCTTTGGATTTATACTTCAGTCAATCAACCAAGCAAACTATAGAGCCATTCCTGGACTGTTAAATCTGGGCTCTTTAGTTAATGGGCCCATATCAGTAAACTCATCCTGACCCCTTAATGTTAAATACCTTCCACTGTAGTCTCATACCCTTGAGATCCATTCCCTCACACCTAACACCTGGGTTTCTGTCAATATAAATTGGAAAACTCATGTAATTATTTTGGGATATTGTTTAGTTCCATGGCTTATATTTTATAACTCACAATTTTGGTCTCTCTGGAACTTGACTGTGGCTGTAGGTCTAAAAGCAAGGGAAGGAGGTAGGGATAGGCCCTAAGAAGGATCAGTAGTTCTGTAATGTCATACCTCAAGGGACTCTATTACAGATTATTCAGGCAAGGAGAAACTTTACTTCTTAGATAGGAGAAAACTTTTCTTAGATAAGATGTAAACTTTTCTAGAGAAGTTTTATTTTCTGTGAAGTTAAGGTGATAATAACAGTATCTACCTCACAGGTTTGTTGTGGAAATTAAGTATGTTAGCAATAACTGATGCAGAGTATTATAAAAATGTTGGGTTTTATTATTTTATAATTTTAGAAGACTGACTATCCCAGAAATTAACTAAAATGTAACTTTATCACAGAAGCATTGGATTTAGATCTTCTGATAAAGTGAAATCTTTCCACTGATTTTTCTCTCAGGATTTTTGAATATGTAAAATATATTACTTAACTAATCATATTTTATTATTTTTCTAAAGGTTCTCTTGGCTCAAAGATTTTTTAAAAATATTTTATTTATTTATTTGACAGACAGAGATCACAAGTAGGCAGAGAGGCAGGCAGAGAGAGAGGAGGAAGCAGGTTCCCTGCTGAGCAGAGAGCCCGATGCAGGGCTCAATCTCAGGACCCTGGGATCATGACCTGAGCCGAAAGCAGAGGCTTTAACCCACTGAGCCACCCAGGTGCCCCAAAGATTTTTAATTACTAATTAAAACTAGGCCTCTCTATTCTTCAATTTTTTATGCAAGAATGTTTGTGTGTATGTGTGTGTGTGTGTATGTGTATATGTGTAAGAGAAAATATATTATTTATGACTTCTAATTAGACCAAATCTGAATATAAATGTAAAATGAAATTCTGTGTTTGGCCTATCTTATCATTTATTATCAGCTATCATGTATTTACTATCAGGCATATGGATAAAAGATTTAAATCTTTGCAGACCTAATACATTTAAAGAAAATATTCAGTAACTTTAAAGAAGGGAAAAGGCCCTTCATATTTTGTAGGTTTTATATCTGCTCTTAGCACAGAAATGACATATGTTTAGGAACTACATCACATTTGAATTTTGTATCTCTAAATATCGAATGAGATTCAGAATTTGGTTAAGCAAGGCAATGCAAATCATTTTTGAAGATATTCATTGTGGTTTAAGAATTTTATGACACATGTCAACACATCTCATTCAACATCAGTTTATGATATTTAATCCATTATTATGTAAATTATTTGGTTGCTGTAAGATGCTGGACATATTTGGTTCTCCCTAATTGGTGGCCAGTGAAATCAGAAATGTTCCATTAATCCAAGAAAGCACATACATATGAATCTTGCCTTGATTTATTTTTCATACACAAATGTATAACAGTAATTAGTTATTCCAGGATATGCATTTAAAGAAGATTACTGCCTTAGATGGTAGAAGTCCTAAGATATTTGGCTGAGAAACAGTTGTTTAATTACTCAGAAATGTTCTGTGTCTTGCATTGGAATATTTTGGAAAAGAGTTGCTGCATCTTGAAATGTAGGTTTCCTTGTATGAAACATAAATTCAGTTTTGTCTGAAACCTCAATTCAGATAAACAATGAAAAGGGGATTAGCAATCAGCCAACTGTGATTTGGTATGGTTCTGAGTTTTCAGAAGTCTTGTGATGAACAGTGCTGTGCTGAGAAAGTTTCTCTGGTATATAACGTGTTGATATTTGAATGTGAAATTGTAGCTTACTTATCACTGCTCAAATTATTTAAAAAGTGTTTTTCATTGGGGTGCCTAGGTGTCTTGGTTAAGCATCCAACTCTTGATTTCAGCTCAGGTCATGATCTCGGGGTTGTGAGATTGAGCCCTACATCAGGTTCTGCTCATGGAACCTGCTTGACATTCTCTCTCTCCCTTTTCCTTTGCCCTTCTCCTCATCCCCTCCAAAAGAGTTTTTCATTAATAAGGAAGATATACTCAATACAATGTGTGCCAACCCTCTTTTGTTGTTATTGTATGCTTATTCCTTATGAGTTGGTGTATTCTTCAAATATGACAGCATGTTGTCCAACAAGACCATAATTGTTCTACATGTTTCATGTTTAATTCTGTTCTCCAAGACTCAACTATTCCTCTTTTCCCTCTATTCTCCTTTAACCCAAATCCCTCTTAATTCATTCTGTCCACATAATCTTCCTTAAGTTCAGATATTTATTTTCTCATTCTCTCATATCATCACTACCACCATCATCATCACCACCATCATCATAATTGCTAGTTCAACAAATGTATTATTTTTTTTAATTCCATGAGTTTCAGATGTGAATTATTCTCTATGATTCTTAATCTTGAAATTTTTGTCATCCTTTGACTACATTTCCTTTCCAATCCATTTCCCATTTTTTCTCCTTTTCCTTCACAATTTTATTTCTTACTAACAGTACTTATCTGACATTTATCTATAGCAGGTATATAATAAACATCCAAACTAACTCTATGATTGTTTCCATTTGTTTTCCATTTGCTTTCTTTCCATCTTCCCGGTTCAGCAACTCACCATTGAACAGACCAGGAAATGAAAATGCTCTCTATTGATTTCTTGGTATACATGTTTTGTCTAAAACTGAGAAGAAAGTCTGTTTTAACTCAACTATTTTGATTTTTTTCTTAAACTAGCAAAAACTTTCTTGAAGAAAAATCACTTTGGAAATCTGTGTACATAAATGACAGTAGTTGCAAAGTCCCATATATTGTAGACATCTCAGAAACTGGAGAAGTGAACAAGTCAGTTAATTTTTCCTAGTCTGGAATGTTATGATGAACTGCTGAACTATTTCTGCTAAATAAGTAATGCTGGGTTGACTCCACTATATTTTTCATAACCACTGGAGTTTTGTGCCTTCAACATGCATATATCCCTGTCATAGTCAAGCCAGTGAAAACCTCTGAAATTTTCAGATGGTTCATAGCACTATGCAGTGAAGTAAAACTGTCATTAACTTTGAGTTGATGCCCTGGATGCTAGACTATGAAAATGTGGAAATATCTATGAACTAGACCAATTTGAACTGTCTTTGGCAAAAATAAATGTTAAAATTGGAAAATATTTGACCAATAACTAAAGAATGAGAGTTAGAACATCCTAGCATGGATTTGATTTCTATTGAAGTGATTACTAATTTTAAACAAAGAAGACTCTAGGACAGCTAGGAATAACTTTGAATTCAATTTAAAACCACCACATGACAGACTGTACTGCCAACTGTTGCAGTGGAAACTTATTTAATTTTTCCCCTAGAAAGCTTTTATTTATATAGGACGTCTTCCAATCATGGGAGATTATTTAGATAGGTTTTGTAGGAATATACATAGCTATTGTTCAATCAATGGAGTTCCTGATTTTATTTTTCTTGTGAATTGTTGATGACAGCATCCAGAAATGTTAGTGTTAGGTTTCTCTGATTCTGAAATTGCCCAGAATACAAACCTCTTTAATTTAGTGAATTGAAGGAAGAAAGTGCATGTTTTCATTCCCAGTGGATTTCAGTGTGAATCCTTAACCAGGTTTAGTTTGGAATTCTTCAGTGTCATTTCACAGACCACATTTTAGCTCTAAGTAAAATGACTGCATGTAGCCCTACAAAGATTTCCCAATAATTAAGTAGTACCTCATGAGAAGAATAGAGCTGTAGTGCTATTTACTTATTGATAATGTGTTGATGTTCAATAATAATCTGTATAGTTTATAAACACTTCTATTTTACCCTATACTACCAATATCAGTAGGAAGTGTTGTTATTTTCCTAATAGTGCTGGGGGGGCTGTCATAAAATGATTTCATTATAGTATTTTATCAGATTTAACTTACAGTATCCTGGATTTGGATGGACACAATACCAGTTGTAGTCTGGTTGAAAGTGTTCCCTCTCTCTTCCTCATCATAATATCGAATACAGTGAAAAGGGTATTCTGAGGCTGTGCAAAGGGAAATTATTTTAAAAATATTTTGTAATTTAGCTATAATGAATTAATTAAATTATTATAATTAATTTTAAGTACAGTTGCATGAACCCATGCAATTAGCTGTGATGAACTTCTAATACATTTTATGACATACTTATCAGCTGAGCTTCAGCAATAGCATTTTTATTAAACATTATATTTACTACAAAAAATAACACACCTTCTGAGGGAATGAAAACTATCAGCTCTTTGGAGCCTCCTATCAAGACTGCTTTATGAAACTGGGCACTGTTCAGTATTCACAAGTTTTTCTTTTTTCCCCCTGGTTCAACCAAAACAGAGACATCCTCTTTCTATATCTGAACATCTCTGAGTAAGAAAATGTCATTATTAATATTCATGTGGGGCTATGTGAAAAAGCAAGGGAAATGAGAGAAAAAGGATGGAAATGAACCATGGTTTTCCAACCCAAAGGTCTCCTGAGCCTGAGGGCAAGAGTAGAGGAGAAAGAGCCACAATTGAGCAGCTGATTACAGCGTCTGCAGTGGATTGCTGTACAGGCAGGAAATGATGAAGCCTGGCTGGGTCCCAGCAGGGAGCCAGCACAAGAGAAAGCCAAAGCTGGTGTTGATGCTGAAAAGAAAGGGGGAAAGCGAAGCAGCTGAAATGAAAAAAAGAACCAGAGCCCTCCCCACCATCACCAACTAAGAACTGCAGGTGTATTTCATTTTAGCTTTAGTTCCTAAAACACTGACTATCAATTCATATCAGCTTATGAGCAGTTCAAAGTTACTCATTTAGAAGAGAAGCCTGGGAGTATTTCATTGTCAAAAAGAAGACTGGGGGCGCCTGGGTGGCTCAGTGGGTTAAGCCGCTGCCTTCGGCTCAGGTCATGATCTCAGGGTCCTGGGATCGAGTCCCGCATCGGGCTCTCTGCTTGGTAGGGAGCCTGCTTCCTCCTCTCTCTCTCTCTGCCTGCCTTTCTGCCTGCTTGGTCTCTCTCTGTCAGATAAATAAATAAGATCTTTTAAAAAAAATTTCAAAATGCTGCCCCAATATGATTTAATTATAAATCAGTAGCATTAATGCAAAAATCTTTTTATTTAGCCAGTTGTCATCTATTCTCCTTAGTAATGTAGAGTATTGAGGGTTTTTTTTCTCCTTTCCAAATAAATTGATATAAGGAGGCAATGTAAAGGGGACCACAGGGTTGTATTCGGTGATGCATAAGTATGTGTGTGCTGTCATTCTGTTGCTTCCCCATGCAGTGGCATTTTTGTTATACCATGCTGTGATCTGGTACATGAAGAGTATAAGCCTGTAGAGAAAGCCTATAGAGATGTGCAGCTGAGCGAGACTGATGTGGAGAATAGCAATGAAAATTCTCTCTTTTACTAGTAGATTTCAGTGGATGGGGAACTATGCATTAGGTAGAATCCTGAAACATATTGGTATGAACTCTCCTTCCTTAAAATAATCATGGATGCAGGGAAGAATGACAGGGTTCTGCGCAGGTAACCATCCTCCCTTATTAATTTCAGAAGGGATAATACCCAATACTGGGCTATGAGAAAAATGAGTTGATAACTTGGTAGAGTAAAATTAACTTTCAATGAAATCCTGAAAGCAAGAAGAGCAGACACTTTTTTAGAATAAATATTTCTAAATGTCATTTTGATAAGGCAAAAGTCCTATTGTAAGTCTAAAACTTCTTTTGCATTTTACCAGTTCTCAATGCTCACTTAAATCCTCACCAATTCTTTCTTAATAGACAGTATCAAAGATTTTAGTCAAATTTTCCCTGGGCTTGGACTAAATTGGAGCCATTGTGCAGCCAAAATTTTGAGTTGCATAAGCTATAATGAAGATGCTTCCATTAATTTTTTAAACCCATGTCAGGTAATGGAAAACAAATTTGCATCTTGGATTGCCTTCCAAAAATGAGATACCGAGTTAGTGATTCCAGTAATTTAGAACAGAGTGGTGTAAAATTTTCCTTCTTGGTTATTATGGATCATAGTGGTGATGGAATTATGTCTGTTTTAAATAATCTTGTGATAGCAAGAAGTAGATTGCCTGGTTTTAGGAGAGGGAAAATACCACATGCAAGTTTTCAGACTTGATAATTACCTTACAAATATTAATTGGTATGAGTGAACAACAGCTCAGTGTTGGAAAGGATAACAAATCTAGTTAAAATGAAACAGGCTGATCCTTAAGTCCAGATCCCTGGAGACAAACCCCAGCATGGAGGAGCAGTGCCCAGATGTGCCCCTTTTCCGCTGGCCCTAAGAAATATGTGCTTTCCCATAATTTCCATTGTTTAAATTAATTAATTTTATTTTTAGAGAGAGAAGGTGAGAAATCACACGCATGCATATGTGAGATGGGTGGAGGGGCAGAGGAATAGGGAGAGAGACTCTCAGGCAGGCTCCATGCCCAGCATGCAGCCTGACTTGGGGCTGAATCTCAGGACCCTAAGATCATGACCAAGCCAAGATCAAGACTGACTGAGTCACTGAGGCACCCCATAATTTCAATAGTTAATTCAATGGTAGGTTTATTTATTTATTTACTTTTTGATAAAAAGTTTATTTATGTATCTGACAGAGAGAGAGCACAAGTGGGGAAGGAGCACGAAGAGGGGGAAGCAGGCTCCCTGCAGAGCAAGGAGCCTGGTAGAGAACTCAATCCTAGGACCCTGGGATCATTACCTGAGCCAAAGGCAGCAGCTTAAACAACTGAACCACCCAGGTGCCCCTAATGGCAGGTTTAGAAATGTATAGCAACTTGAGGTGAAGAAAACTCAAAACATGATATGTTTTTTTGTGATATTTTCAGGCTGCAACCCACTTTTCCAATAGTTGTAAGTCTTTCAGGCACACAGTGACCAAATTTATTGTTTTATGGTGAGGTTATCTAGGAAAAAAGAACACCTGAGATTTAATGTTATGTTATATTCTGGCCATGGAGGGTAAAATGAAACTGATTAGGAGCAAATTAATTAATAATAAATTATTAATTTAACTTAATTTATTTTGTGTTGTTTTTAAATAGCTTTTTAAAAAAAATAAATTTAATTAATTAACATATAGTATATTAGTAGTTTCAGAGGTGGAGTTATGTGATTTATCAGTCTTTTATAACACCCAGTGCTCATTACATCAAGTACCTTCCTTAATGTCCATCACCCAGATACCCCATCCCCTCATGCCCCTCTCTTCCAGCCTTTGTTTGTTTCCTATGTTTAAGAATCTCTTATGGTTTGTCTTTCTCTCTGGTTTTCTCTTGTTCTATTTTTCTCTCCCTTCTCCTAATATCCTCTGTTTTGTTTCTTAAATTCCACATTTGAGTGAAGTCATATGATAATTATCTTTCTCTGATTCACTTATTTTGCTTAGCGTAATACCCTCTAGTTCTGTCGATGTTATTGCAAATGGCAAGATTTCATTTTTTGATGGCTGTGCATATTCCATTGTATATGTGTACCCCATCTTCTTTATCCACTCATCTGTTGATGGACATCTGGGCTCTTTCAATAGTTTGGATATTTTGGACATTGCTGTTGAAAACATTAGGGTGCAGGTGCTCCTTTGGATCACTACACTGGTATCCTTGGGGTAAATACCCAGTAATGCAATTGCTAGGTCATAGGGTAGCTCTATTTTTAACTTTTTGAGGAAACCCATACTGTTTTCCAGAGTGGCTATACTAGTTTGCATTCTCAACAGCAGTGTAGGAGGGTTCCCCTTTCTCCACAACCTTGCCAACACCTGACATTTCCTAACTTGTTAATTTTAGCCATTCTGACAGATGTGAGGTGGTATCTCATTATAGTTTTGATTTGTATTTCCCTGATGCCAAGTTAGTTGAGCATTTTTTCATGTGTTCGTCATCTGTTTGGATGTCTTTGCAGAAATGTCTGTTCATGTCCTCTGCCCATTTCTTCTTTGGATTATTTATTCTTTGGGTGTTGAATTTGATAAGTTCTTTATGGATTTTGGACACTAGCCCTTTATTTGATAAGACAGAGCAAATGTTAATTTTAAAGCTGACTCATCAGCATGTGACATGGTACTTCATTAAAAACTTGGCTCTGTGAGAGGCAGTATGGTGTGATCTCCCTACAAACAAGGTCTTTGGTAGATAGCTGTATACCAACATCAGCACAGTGCCTGGCCCATGGTAGATACTGACTGTGTATTTGGAAACAATGAATAGCTGAGTTTAATACCATGGGTTCTTTTGTGAACACAGTCTAGTAGAGAATCATATATCATTTTTTTATGATTTTATTTACTTATTTGAGAGAGGATGGGTGGTAGAGGGGCAGAATGACAGGGAAGAAAATTCTCAGGTAGAATCCATGGTGAGTGTGGACTCTAAGGACCCTGGGATCACAACCAGCACTGAAACCAAGAGTCTGGTGCTCAACTCACTATGCCACCCAGGCACCCCCAAGATTTGTTGTTTCTGAGTAACAAGTTTATTGGGTAGGTCAGGGAAATTTAAGCTAAGACTTGTACTGAAAAAGAAATACACAGTTGCTTGCTGAGAGATTGGGGAGGGCAATATAAGCAGAAAAATGGAAGTTTGAAAAATGAAATGTGCAGGAACATTTATGTTCTGAAGTATAAAGTCCTTGCTGAGTGTAGGTGAGAGCAGTCAAGAGTGGAGGTAGAAGAGACTAGATATTTGGGTAGATGCCAATCAATGAAGAAAATAGATAAAAAAAGGCATGCTCTATTCTTCCACCATATCTACCCCACTCCCTCATGCATCACCCTTATTTGCCGCTTATATCTGGGTCCATAGATTTTTGTTTTTCTGTTACTATGGACAGATTTTCCATCTTCACACCATAGGCATCCTTTCCACCTATATTCTAAATCTTATCCCATTTCACCCACTTAAGGATAAACACTCATGTGCTCTCTTTTCTGCATCATAATTTTTAATCTTTCATACTGGCTTGACTCAACATTCAAACAGCCTAAAAGTATGCTGTAATATCTTCCATTTTATAAAAATTCATTTTTTTTTTTTTTACCATTTATCCTCCTTCAGCCATGGACCTATTTTTTCTTCTCCATTTTTATAGCCAATATCTTCAAAATGATATTGAAAAGAAGGAAGTCTCCAAGTTCTCTTCCTCAATTCTCTCATAAACCCATCCTGCTGTTTGAATACTATGTATCTAATATAAAGATTTCAATGTTTAGAGTATTAAGTATCTAATGAGATCATATGTATACCATCAGTAATCTCTACATTTTTAAATTGAAAATTACCTTTAGTCCTTATTTCATGAGACCAATTAACAGCATGACACTTAAAAAAAATACTGGTTTTTGGAATACCACTTCTTGTTTCTCCTGTCTTACTTGCAGTTCATTTTTGCTTTCCTTTGTTGGCTTCTAATATTTTTAATCTGTAAATATTAAAGTGCCTGATAGCTCTATCTCCAGGTCAAATCTTAATCTAATGTACTTTCTATGCAATTTTATACATTTTAATGGCTGGATCTCAAGTACATTTTTAGTCCAGACTTCTAGTATGAATACTAGACTTTATATATACTTTTATATGCTATTTCTAACCCATTTTCTCCACTTGCATGTCTTATTATATATTTGTTTATTGTCTGTTTTCCCTTCAAGAATATAAGCTGCATAAAGGCAAAGATTTTATTTTGTTCATTGCTATTCCCAGCATTTGGAATTGCCTGGCACAGAGTAATTTCTCAATTTTGTTGAAATGCTGATATTTTTTTTAAAACTATATATGCATATTTTATGACCCAGTAGGCATTCTAAAGAACTCTGTTCCATAAAGATGTTAATTTCAATATTACGGAAGCAGGAAGATGAAAGCATCTTGGATGTTTATCTCTAAGACTTGATGGATAAAATGTAGTAGATGCTTGTTATGGCATTAAAGGCATCGATGAGAGATGTTCCCATAGCTGAATAGGTAGATTTTAAAAATAGTTCTGAGTGAAAACAATGTAAAATTCACAAATATATGTATATAATTATTCCTTTTATGTAAATTAAAAACATTCACAGAAACTAACAGTATGCTGTACAAGTATTCATCTTAGCAGAAAAGCATACATCATGCACATTAGAATGGTTGCTCATGGGAAAGAGGTGAAAGTGAAGACATAGATGCTTGAATGAATAGACAAAAGAGAAATTGTGCATGACCAGTGTGAAATGGGCTTTGAGTTGGGAGAGATCTCAACTCTCTGCAGCTGAAGCACACCAGAAGTAAACAATGTTGAATTAAAAAAAAAAAAAAAAAAGATGCACCATTGTGTCTGCAAGTGATGGGTAGAAAGCTGGCATAATTAAAAGGGAAACAACTCTACTCATGTTCTTGAGTCTCTCTACTCAAAATTCATCTTGAGACAGGAGATTCCATGATTCAAGTTTTGGTCACTTGCATTCTTGACTATACCAAGTTTTGAGAGGAAAAAATGGAAAAACAAGTCTGAAGAAAAATAGGCCATTCTCAAGATTTATCTTACTGGGAAAGACAGCTTCTCAATGTAAATTTAGGGTTCTGATAGAAAACTATGCAGTTGAAAAATAAAGCCATTAGAGACCACATAATGTCAAAAGTTCCTCACCAATATCCATTAGCAATGACCCTAAATGATTGTTGAATGTAATCCCTCCTGGAAAATACAATTTTATTTGCTTTTGGGAAAAAAAATCATACTAAGGAGGCTGTAGTTTTCAACTGTAAATTGAACTGATAGCTTACCAAAGTAATCTGAAGTTATGCAAATGATAGTTTATATTCAGATAATGGTGATGGAAGTTGCAGAAATCAGTTGCATAATTGCATTCTTGCATTCTTTCATTTATTTATCAAATTCAATTATGAATCAGTTGCCAACAACAACAACAAAAAAAAAACAGGAAAACACACACGCACACAGACACTCAGAGAGTATTATACTAGGTTAATAGAATAGGGACGCCTGGGTGGTTCAGTGGGTTAAGCCTCTGTCTTCGGCTCAGGTCATGATCTCAGAGTCCTGGGATCGAGCCCCTCATCAGGCTCTCTGCTGAGTGGGAGCCTGCTTCCTCCTCTCTCTTTGCCTGCCTCTCTGCCTACTTGCGATCTCCCTGTCAAAAAAAAAAAAAAAAAAGAATAACCATGTTTGAGAACATTTGAGATCTTAAGCTAATATTGTATTCTATGCATGTATTTTCTTTCTATGAGAACCATAAATTTTTGAAAACATAATTTTGTCCTTGTAGACACCACTTGCCTAATTTTAAGAAATGGTAACACTACTGAAGTTTAAAATTGTTTTATTATGGAATTATATTTTTACTTTGCTTCTCTTGTTTTTCCATCTTGAAATTTTATATTTTCATGATTTTATTTATGCAATTACTGGCACCTTTCCTAGGAAATTTAGGAAGAGAAAAAAGAAATGGAGATAAAAATAAGACTTTATAAAGATTTTTTAAAGAGGAGATAGAATCCAATAATCCATTCTTTCATTTATTTATCAAATACTTTCTAAGCATCTATCCTGAGCCACGTACTGTGTTACACATACTAGATAACAGAAAATAAGGCTATTTTCCAGAAACTATATACCTATATCTATTGACCAACTGATCAGTAGATAATATACATATACCTTTGCTAATATAATCAACAACTCTCTACATTCTCAGTCCTTGTTAATTCAATTGAGAGACAACAACAACAAAACTCATGATGTCCTTACAATTTGGATATAGAAGTTTCAAGAGATTGCTCCCCTTCTGATTTCCATTCTTCAATTGTCTAAAATAGAATTTCCAGTCACTATTTCTAATCACAATGTGCTGCTATTCTCTGCAGTTGCTTTGGCAAGGTGAATCAAAGAAGTTTCAGCCATTCCAGGCTTTAGTCTGAACAGACAGTCTGAGTCTTCCAGCTGATTGTCATTGAGGAATGCAGATTGCCTGCCCACCAAGCACCAGGATACCACTCAATGACAGAACATTGCCCTTGGGCTTTGAAATCAGGGGACCTCACATTCTGTCAGAGTACATTGAACAGCCCCTCAGAGGCAACAAATCACCCCCTGGTGTTCTGGTGTTCTGGTCCCTTTGTTTAATTTGCCCCTGAGATTTTCTATTACTTTCTGTGGAATCCTGAATTTCTGATACCAAGCATCTATTCCTGTGACTTTGTACCCTTGCCAAGCTAAGAAAAACGTGTTTGGAGACAGTTATTTTGCAGCTTCCCATTTTAGATAAAAACTAATGCATGCTTTAGGACTTTTCTATTCCTTTGAACAGGGTCACTATAATTTAGCTTGTTGTGTTCTTTTATTTATTGATTTTGCAGAGCTCAGGGAAGGCACAATTCCAACTGGCCTTAGGTACTGAATTCAACCTTTCATTTTCCTAACCTGGGAATCTATCTGTCTCATGGAATATTGAGCTGAGCTGGATGTGCTCCTTTCTTTAAAAATAGCCACATTCTGGGCATAGATTACTATGGGAAAATTTTTGAACATTTCACATTCCTCCCCAGTGGGTACCATAAAGTCATGGCCATGAAGGCTAGCCAAGAGCAGCTAGCAAGTTTCTACATTTCAACCCAGAGGTATTGTTCTTAGCATTATTTGGCTTGATCTCTATGTTTCTCTCACTGGTTGTCATAACGTGTCCTGAAGCTATTCTAAGCATACTCTATTTTCACAATGCCCTCCATGAGGCTTAGGTGACAGGGTTTATCTTTAGGAGTTATTTATATAATGTTATTACTAAAAAATTACTACTAATTGTTTAAAGAACAGGGTATTCAATCATCCAAAGACATTGCAATAATCTAAAAAAACAAGTACTGACTTACAGTTTCCATGACAGAAGGCAAATGGAGTTAAGAATCCTCTTATTTAAATCAGAGGAGGCTGTCGAAGACTTATCCTCAGATTGCTTTCCTTAAAACAATGTGTTTTTCAATTATCAAAGTTATAGCAACATTAAGTGCATTCTCATCATCTCTGTATCAGCTATAGTTATTTATGTAGCTGTCTATCATTTACCTATCATCTATCTATGTATCTAACTATCTAATATGCTAGTCCCCTTTATTTTCCACTAACATCTATTTCTATTGAATTATATGAAATTTTATAACTGGTTTAATAAAACACTTTGCAATTTTCTATCAGGATTATGGCCAGAATAACTTATGATTATCACTTGCACCATTCTCACCTCATCTAATATCACATACTTTTGAATACATCAAAACAAATATTTAGACACTGCCTTCTTCTTGTGAAGTATGTTCCACACAGATCTGGGGAATTTTTTTTTCAGGTTTTTTGTTGAATGTGGCCAGAAGATATTTATTGATATGAAAATATCAGAATGCTATATTTTATTGTTTTAACAAATAAAAGCTACCATCATTAGAGTCAGAGTAGGTTTCTCTTAGAGGCCATGTACTTTCCTAATAAATTTAGGAGTTGGAAGAAACTTCAAAGCATATAAAGAAAAGGCTATACACAAAAACAGTAGTGTATTCCAACAGTTCTAACCAGAACTCTGGCCATAAGCAGAAATGCTGGAATATCCAGTATGGTGTCCTGGTTCTAATAAAACGAAGGCAGTAGTTAACAGATATTTTCCCCCCATTGTCACCAAAACTTTATCTCACTAAACAACTTTTGGATTATTCCTTAACTCTTGAACTTAAAAAAAAAAAATTTCCCTAATAAACTGAGTGATTAAAAATCATTTATTCTCTTTGCCATTGTATAATTTTCTTTACTTCTGTACTCATATTTTTAGAAAACCAGGCTGACAAATGACTTCCTATTACAGACTTCTTCTGTGGGCTCACCAGAGATTTTTTTTTTCTCTTTGCAATGAAGGAATGACTTGTTGTCTGCCTTAGTTTCTTTTATTTGTTTATTGTACTCAGTGGTTGAGCCTTCTTAAAAATTCTCTAAAATTTTTATTTTTTTATGTTATGTCACCACACAGTACATCATTAGTTTTTGATATAGTGTTCCATGATTCATTGTTTGCATATAACACCCAGTGCTCCATGCAATCCGTCCCTACTTAATACCCATCACCAGGCTCATCCATCCCTCCACCACGCTCCCCTCTAAAACCCTCAGTTTGTTTCCCAGAGTCCATAGTCACTCATAGTTCATCTCCCACTCTGATTTCTCCCCCCTCATTTCTTCCTTTCTTCTCCTATGTACTCTATTTGATTCCTTATGTTCCACAAATAAGTAAAACCATATGATAATTGACTTTCTCTGTTTGACTTACTTCACTTAGCATAATCTCCTCCAGTCCCATCTATATTGATGCAAAAGTTGGGTATTCATCTTTTCTGATGGCTGAGTAATATTCTATTGTGTTTATGGACCATATCTTCTTTACCCATTTGTCTTTTGAAGAGCATCTTGGCTCGTTCCACAGTTTGGCTATTTTGGACATTGCCGCTATGAACATTGGGGTGCATATGGCACTTCTTTTCACTACATCTGTATCTTTGGGATAAATACCCAATAGTGCAATTGCTGCATAGGGTAGCTCTATTTTTAATTTTTTGAGGAACCTCCACACTGTTTTCCCAAGTGGCTTCACCAACTTGGATTCGCACCAACAGTGAAAGAGGATTCCCCTTTCTTCACAACTTCTCCAACATTTGTTGTTTCTTGCCTTGTTGATTTTTGCCATTCTAACTGTTGAAAGATGGTATCTCAGTGTGGTTTTGATTTGAATTTCCCTGATGACTAATGATGATGAATACTTTTTCATGTGTATGTTAGTCATTTGTATGTCTTCTTTGGAGAAGTATCTGCTTATGTCTTCTCCCCATTTTTTGACTTGATTATTTGTGTTTTGGGTGTTCAGTTTTAGAAGTTCGTCATAGATCTTGGATATCAGCCCTTTGTCTGTAGTGTCATTTGCAAATATCTTCTCCCATTTGGTGGGTTGCCTCTTTGTTTTGCTTTTTGTTTCCTTTGCTGTGTAGAAGCTTTTTTATCTTGTTGAAGTTCCAAAAGTTCATTTTTGCTAATGTTTCCTTTGCCTTTGGAGGGATGTCTTGAAGAAGTGGCTGTGGCCTATGTCAAACAGGCTACTCCCTATGTTCTCCTCTAGGATTTTGATGGATTTCTGTCTCACATTGAGGTCTTTCATCCATTTTGAGTTTATCTTTGTATATGGTGTAAGAGAATAATAAAGTTTCATTCTTCTGTGTATAGCTGTCCAATCTTCCCAGCACCATTTATTGAAGAGACTATCTTTTTTCCATTGGATATTTTTTTTCTTGCTTTGCTGAAGTTAGGTTGACAATAGGGATCAGAGTTCATATCTGCACTCTCTATTTTGCTCCATTGGTCTATGTGTCTGTTTTTGTGCTAGTACCATGCAGTCTTGGTGATCACAGCCTTGTACTATAGCCTGAAATCAGGCAACATGATGCCCCCAACTTTGTTTTTCTTTTTCAACATTTCCTTTGTGATTTGGGGTCCTTTCTGGTTCCCTGCAAATATTATGATTGTTTGTTTTAGGATTTTGAAAAATTCTATTGATATTTTGATTGGGATGGCATTGAAAGTATAGATTGCTCTGGGCAGCATAGACATTTTTTTTTTTTTAAGATTTTTATTTATTTATTTGACACAGAGAGATAACAAGTAGGCAGAGAGGCAGGAACAGAGAGAGAGAGAGAGGGAAGCAGGCTCCCCGCTGAGCAGAGAGCCCGATGTGGGTCTCAACCCCAGGACCCTTGGATCATGACCTTAGCCGAAGGCAAGGGCTTAACCCACTGAGCCACCCAGGCGCCCCAGCATAGACATTTTAACAATGTTTATTTTTACAATCCATGAGCATGGTATGTTTTCCCATCTTTTTCTGTCTTCTTCAATTTCTTTCATGAGTGTTTTGTCGTTCCTAGAGTATAGACCCTTTACCTCTTTGGTGAGGTTTATTCCAAGGTATCGTATGGTTCTTGGTGCTATTATAAATGGAATTGCACCTCTAATTTCTCTTTCTACAGTTTCATTGTTAGTGTATAAAAAAGCATCAGTTGCTGAGCCTTGAAACAAGTGTTGGGTGCAGAATTTTATAGTCTCTACAACCTCCTGAACAGTTAGAACTGTATATGCCATTCCTTTCATAATCAAAAGAACAATGACCACATCACTACTCTTAGTGCAAATGTTCCAAAAAAAAAGGCAGTCAGTGATGGCTGGTAATTCATCCTCTCTGAGCAAATGTGCTGAGGTCTTGTGCAGTTAAAGGAAACTTTCTCTTGACCTTCTATTCTGTTCTCTCTCACTCCATCTTTACATCTTGGCCACTCATTCAAGTCCTTAAAAGATGGCTTTTACACAGTTTATATTCAGGTTGCCAGTTATCTGCCAGTCATCTTCACTAAATTCAACTCAGCCCAACATCTCTGTCTACTTCTCCATCTGATTATTTAGTTATAGTCTAAAAAATAATTTTTCTAACCCTAGACTAAGATGTTCTCCCAAATTGCCTTTTTTTAAAGAATTACCTTATTTCTTATTCCTCTGTCATGTTGTGAATGAAACAATGCTATTTCAGCATTGTTCTCCCCAGCTATTTTCATATTATACACAGACTATTTATTAATATAAACACATGAAAAATTACAAGCAAAATTAAAGAAAAATAAAATACATAATATAAAATGCATTATTACTTTAAAAAATTAATTTGTTCTTCTCAGGTAGACAGTGAACTTCTTGAGGGCTTAGAACCATTAATTTTCTTAACATTTAGGTACATAAGTATTTGTTGAGAGTTCATCATCTTTATGCTTTTACATCTTGACAATAATGATTAACATGTATTAAAACAATTCTATAGTCTTCAGATTAACTTAGCAGAGGTTTTCATATTTTTAATATCAGTTTTTGAGATTGATGAAAGTGATGTACTCTTTCCTTAAGAAAACAAGTACATATGAATTTTCCTTCCTCCCTCCTTCACCCTCCCTCTCTCTCTCCATGTCCCCTCCCCCACATGCACACATATGCATGCACACATGCATAGTTACAGTACTATTTTGCATATACATTTAGGGTATCCCTAACATTTTTGGTGTCTATATGGGTGCTAGGTTAAAAATTACTCTCCAGTGGTTTTTATTTTATTTCAATTTAAAATTTTAAAAATTTCTATTTATTTATTTGAAAGAGAAAGAGAGAGAGTGATCAGGGGTGGGGCAGAGGGAGAGGCAGAGAATCTCAAGCAGACTCTGCACTGAGCTGGAGCCTGACATGGGGCTTGGTCTCATGACCCTGAGATTATGACCAGAGCCAAAACCAAGAGTCAGATGCTTAACTGACTGAGCCACCTAGGCACCTGGCCCAGTGGTTTTGTAAATAATATTTAAGTATTGTGTTTGTGGAAATATTTAAGAATGATGATAGGAAAAAAATAAGAACACTATCAAAAGGGAGAAAGGCATGGTAGAGAGGAACAGAAGGGTGGAAATAGGGGAAGTAAGAGGAATAAGTAGTAAGAGATGAAAGGAGTAGAGGATGTCACAAAGTGGGCAGAAAACATTGATTCTCTGGATCAAAATTTTGAAAATTTAGGCTGAATTTGGATAAAGCTCTAGAATGAGGAGGGGACCATGATACAAAGCAAGGTAATGGTGCCCTCCACCCTCTTGCCAAAATGAGCTCAGAGAGAACAATTGCTTGTAGATGTCATGACTGATCAGTTGAGACCCTGAGTCTAACTCTCACTGAAGAATAAACTAAGAAATACAGAGAAAATGTCAAGTTGGGCAGGAGGGCTGGTGACTCAATATTAGTGAGATGATATTAGGCGAGGAAAATAGGTGTCTATTGCTCAATAGGTTTAAGTACTCCCTGCATCCCATCCTTTTGGGTCTACTGGAGTTAGAAAGAGGCTTTAGATGTACTAACAATGGGCCCATGGTTTATTTTCTTACAATAACTATAGTGATTGCTAATGCTTATTGAAAATGTATAAGCCAGAAGCTGGGCTGAGTACTTCATATGAATTGTTTTATTAAATCTTCACAACTTTGTAAGACAAGAACAATGATTTTCCTCATTGTGTAGAAAACTAGGGTTGAAGAGATGAAATATCTTTCTGAGATCACAGAGCAGGAAGTTGCATGCTTGGAACCCACATTATCTGATATCAGATGTAGCTTTCTTACTCCCAACTTTAAACTGAAGAGACCTGAGACCAAGTCACTGTAGCAGAGGCTGCAAGTGGCAGACAGAGGACAGATCTACCTGGCCCAAACCTCCTTCAGCCAGGGAGATGTTAGTGATATAGTTGATTTCTTCTTCTCAAATTTTGAACAGCTGTGAGGTGTTTAGACTACTGAGCCCAGTATCAGTATATATAAATAACCCTAACTTGATCCCCTTTGATTTTATTTTTGGATGTCATAGCCTTGTCCTTTCTTTATTTTAGCTAAGCCTCTACTGCATGTTCCCTGAGCAGCAGAACGATCCATTTCAGGAGCATATTTTATATGATGTTGACACCAGCTGCTCCATGGAGAGCATCAGGCTCCTGCCAGAGTTTAATTGGCACCCAGGAGCAGATGGGCTCCAAAGCACCAAAAAAGTGATCATGTTTCACAATAAGTCTTTATCTCAGCATGAAGAAAAGCAATAAATTGTGGAGAGTCTGAACAACTATTCTCTAAACACATACACAAAAATTTATTATGCTACAATGTAGCTTTTTGCCAAAAAGGAAGACAACACGTCTGCCTTTTTAACAGCCTCCATGTAACTTGTATTTATGTGCTGATTATTTAAAGCTCTTTAATATCCAGTGCTGGGTAATTAACATTCTTTCATTGAACAGACATTTCTAAGCACTCACTATATGTCATACAATATTCTAAAATACAGCAGTAAACAAAGATTGACAGAAATTCTCACCTTTGCAGAGCTTACATTGTGGATATAAACATGCTTAAAAGAAATGAAGATGGGGAACAGTAGAGCCATCATTTACCTCCTTTAAGTTTCAAAAATTCCTTTGCATTAGGAAGTTATACTTGTGATGTCAGTTGATTGGGAAAAATATGACAATAATGTCTATGGATTCTGAAATTTTTTTTAAAAAGATTTTTATTTATTTATTTGAGAGAGAGACAGTGAGAGAGAGCATGAGAAGCGAGAAGGTCAGAGGGAGAAGCAGACTCCCCATGGAGCTGGGAGCCTGATGCGGGACTCGATCCCGGGACTCCGGGACCGTGACCTGAGCCGAAGGCATTTGCTTAACCAACTGAGCCACCCAGGCGCCCTGAAATGTTTTATTTATATTTTGTGAGTCACAATTGCATGTCCATGCATCGGAAACAGTCACACAAATATATGTGTGGCATACGGATTTTGCTTAAAGAAATTCCTGGTTTCTTCATGCTTTGGTATATCTCTAGTGATAATTTCACAGCATCCCATGGATCCAAGGATCACAAGTTGGGATGACTAAAATAGATAATATCCAAAGGGTTTTTCTAGCTCTGAGGGCAGAGTGCAGTGTTACAAGAACTTCTAGGTGTTCCCTGTTGAAAGATTTTCTAGGGGTGCCTGGGTGGTTCAGTCAGTTGTGTGTGCCTTCAGCTCAGGTCATGATCCCAGGGTTTTGGGATCAAGCCCTGCGTTGGACTCCCTGCTCAGTGTGGAGTCTGCTTTTCCCTCTTTCCCTCCCTCTGCTCCAGGAAGCGTGCTTGCTCTTCCTCTCTCATAAATAAATAAATAAAATCTCTCCTTTTTTTCTTTTTAAAAGAAAGATGTTTCTAAAAAGCCGGCATCTTTACTTGGTTCATTTGTTCTATGTTAGAATAATTTAAGGTAGTTCACATTTCCCTGAGTTTTAAAATTATCAGTCTGTGATACTGCCCCTAAAATTTAATTTGTTTTTGTTCTATATTAGATAATTCTTTCAAAAATGGTCTCATAAAAATTAATTTTCTTTCTTTTTCACTTAAACAATACACATAAGCCCTATTACCCTGGTAACAAAAGAAATTTAGACCTTACTAAGACTAATAAAATGTATTGAACTTCTGTTTATGAATTAGTTTACATTAAAAAACACTTTAAAATAGGAAAAATACCCTCTGCCTTGGACATTGGGGAGGGTATGTGCTTTGGTGAGTGCTGTGAAGTGTGTAAACCTGGTGATTCACAGACCTGTACCCCTGGGGATAAAAATATATGTTTATAAAAAAATAAAAAATTAATGAAATGGGAAAAAAAATAGGAAAAATACCTAAACTTCTGTTGTTTTTTATTATATTTATCAGATTCTTGAAAAAAGTCACACCCATGTTTGGGAAATTTTGGCAAGTCAAAAATAAAAAACATAGAGTGAATCATTTTGCTTTACTTATAATCTCTGATAAATCATTAAGCCTTCCTTAAATTTGTCCAGATGGATTATTTCCATAGTGGTTCAGTGTGAAGCTTAATCTTCCAATGCCTGTCTTAATAAGGTTATAATTCAGTAGCTGTCATTAAGTCATGCAGCAGTAAAACTTTGGCATTATCTTGTACTTTATTGGGTGCAGAAAGTTTCCACTTAACATATTTTCATCTTTTTGAGAATTCACTTTTATAAAAGACATCTGAGGAATGATATCTTGGTATAAAAAATGTTTTTTGTAAATTGAATCTTATAAACTTACCTTTTATATTAATCAAATTGGACTCTGCAATTAGATATTTTGGTCTAATTGATTATATATAATATAATTGAAAATTAGAGAGCAGTAGCAATTTCTACTTAAGCCCCAATTACAACACCAATCCTAGGATTTTGCCTTTATTTCTATCTTTGGTTTAAGCTCCTTGTTTTAGAAATTAGAGGAAGGGAGGGAAGAGAATGTGAAGATATTAACTTACTATGAGTTATAATTGAACCTAAAAAAATTACCTCAAATAAAAAGCAAGGATAAATCCCAAATTATTCATAAACACCTTCACCAGGTACAGAGGTTTGTTATAGTTCATACAAAAGAAGTAAAAAAAAAAAGTTCTTTGTTTTTAAGAAGTTTGCTGTAATATCATATTCATATGGTGGTTGAACTGAAAAAAAAATAGAGAAAAATGCCATGTATTTTTTACATGCTTATTAAATATCTAGGTCTGTTATTTAACTATATTAACAAGAGCAAAATACTTGTTGGGAACTCAAGGAGAGATCAAATAAGGAAAAGTTGAATCTGACATATTTTGTATCAATAAACTAAAAATGTTTTAAGAATCTTAAAAACAATTTAAATACATAAATATTACTTAAAAATTAATGGCAGGCAGGGAACAGACATCCCAACAATAACAGTGGAAAGCCCAACAGAATGAAGTCTTTAAAAAGTACTGAGAGAAATTATTTTTAAGTTTTAATTCATTACACAGCAAAACTATAATACAGAGACACAAGAGAGAAAAGCTCAAAAACAAAAAACAAAAACAAAAAACACTGAAAGAACGTGCTATCCTTGAAATCTTGCTGAAAGTATATCCACAATTTGTATTTCATGAAATACGAATCTAATCCTAGGAGAAACGATTGAGAGGCAAGTAGTAATAGCAAGCAAAAACACTGGTTGATGTATGGGTAAATCTAAGCAAGCATTGATCATAAGGACGTTTATGTTGATAAGATAACAACAATAATAATAATGACCAGCTAGGGGTTCAAAATTAATGTCAAACATAAATACTAGACAACAATGAAATGTGTGAAACTGAAATAAATCATTCTTAGTTGCTTTTATTATCTAGGAACGAAAGCTACTTTGTGGATGCAGTCAAAAAAATTCCAACTATGTGAACCTCTGCAGGATGTCTAAAGTCAAATGGTCTGAGTTCCCCAGTCCATAGCTGTGTGACCTTGAATGATTGATCTAACCTCTCTATTCTTCAGTTTGTCCATAAGTAAAATAAAGTTGACAGTAACAGTGCCTATTTTATAGTGTTTTTATAATAATAATTTGATGCTTACAAAGCATTTAAAATAATGTATGGCCATGTGAGAGTATTATATTTTATACATATTCAAGATATATGTGTGTGTGTGTGTATGTGTACATATATATATATATATATAATATTTCCTAATAAAAATAGTAAAGAAATACCTAGATAGAGGTTTGATTTGATTAGTTATCATGTAAACCTAGAGGGTGTTAGATAAAGTGAAAAAGATAGGAGAAACAAATGCCATACGATTTCACTTATATGTGGAATCTTAAAAAAAAACAAATGAATAAAGACTAAAATATAGGGAATAAGATGGTAGTTGCCAGCAGGGAGGTGGGTGAGGGGATAAGCAAATAGATAAAAGACGTAAAGAGGTACAAACTTAGAGTTATAAAATAAATCATGAAGATGAAAAGTACAGCATGAGGAATATAGTCAATAATACCATAATAACGTTGTATGGTGACAGATGGTGATTACACTTATTATAGTGAGCACTGAGTAATGTGTGGAATTGTCAAATCAATATGTCTTACACCTGAGGCTAAAAAAAATTGAATAATAATTATACTTCAAGAAAAGGATTAGTTTATGGGGTTCCTGGGTGGCTCAGTTGGTTAAGTGTCTGCATTCAGCTCAGGTCATGTTCCCAGAATCCTGGGATTGAGCCCTGCATCAGGCTCCCTGTTCAGTAGAGCGCCTGTTTTTCCCTCCCTCTCTGCCTGCTGCTCTGCCTACTTGTGCTCTCCATCTCTCTATTAAATAAATAAAAGAAAGAAAGAAAGAAAAGAATTAGTTTAAAGCTGTTGTAGGTTCTTTTTTATTTTAAGATTTATTTATTTATTTTTAGAGATAGAGAAAGAGCTAGAGAGATAATGAGAAGTGGGAGGATCAGAAGGAGAGAGAGAGACAGAATCTCAAGCAGATTCTGCGCTGATCATGGAGCCGGACACCGGGCTCCATATCATTACCTTGTGATCATGGCCTGAGCCGAAAGCAAGAGGAGGCCGTTTCACCGGCTGAGCCACCCAGGTGTCCCTAAAGCTGTTGTAGTTTCTTGAGTAAGAGAGTGGTATGATAATATTTGAGGGGCGCTAGAAAAAATATCAACTTTATCTTTCTTGTTTTCAGTACCAGAGGCAAATTACATGTTTTACTTTTATTCCCAGATTTCAGAGTGGTATCCTTGTCCTGTGTTACTTTCCTCACTTAGACAATGGTTAGAACTGTAAAGATAAGTTGATAACAAATAATATGGTACTTAATGTCGTAAATTTTTGTATTTTTCAATTCAAGGCAGTGCCTATAAAGAGATTTTAAGAGGCTAAATAATACATTAAGAAATATATGTATATGTTTTGCATCTTCTAAATCTATTTTAATGGAAAGTACATCTAGATTATAGGGCAACATCTGAATGAGTTGACATATGTTTGACATTATGTTGTCAGCTATCTTCTTTGGAATGAATTTCCATTTTTTTCTTCAACTGTTATTACTTTCACTGTAATTGTAGCTCTTGAAAAGAGCAAGGTATACTCCAATCATGTGGATCACAAAATAGAAATTTTAATTTCGTCTGTATTTTATGTTTCCTCAGATAATCAGGACCACAGACAAGGAGATAAAGATGGATGGTAGTTGTCCATAGTTGGAGGTTATTTCAGTTAGAAGGAGCTCACTTTTTAGACAGAAAATCCCCTTTGTAATGAGCACTGGGTGTTGCATGTAAGTGATGAATCACAAAATTCTACTACTGAAACTTACATTATACTGTATACTAACTAACTGGAATTTAAAGAAAACCTTTAAAAAAATAAAAGAAAAAATCCCCATGGGACTTGAACTCGGGACATTCCTCATCTAAAATGACATTGCACCTGCCGCTTTTTTTCTTGCCAGTCTTTCTTGCTGCCAGAGCTGGGAATGGGGCTGCAATTCTGCTCCCTGTTGACGGGTGCTGGGAATGCCTGCTCGCTAACCTAACACGTAGCAGTGCAGTAGCCTTGGCAGTTTGCAGTGTTTAGCTAGGGTATTTCATTACCGTCTCCGAGGCTGTCTCTAAAACTGCCTCCTCTTTTGGTCCTGAGGTTAGATTCCCTGGGGATGGCTCATCTGAAGCTCTGTAGTGTGCCATTGGCACCAGCTGTACAACCCTGGCTCTGGTTCTGAAGGGTGCTTTAGGCTGAATAAAATCATTCCATCGGGCTCTTTGATGTGATCCCAGTTGGTCAGCTGGGGAAGTGAGCTCGTTCTCTCCACTCCTCTCCAGCTCCAGGTTGGCTCCTGGCCCTCCAATGTGGTCTATTCTTCTGATACCATGAGGTTCTAGCTCTTCTCAGCTGCCTGCCCTGACATTCGCCCCCATCTGGCATGCTGACTTCTCTCTACTGGCACGCTGACTTCTCTCTGCTGACACTGGCCCCATTCCTCTGGCTCTTGTTCTCGTCAATGCTTCTGAGTTTTCCCTGACTCCTAGTGAACTCCCAAGCATCCCAGGATGCCTGAGATGTAATCACATTTCAGCTGCTGCCCCCATATGAGGTACCAATTAAACTGAGATGAAAAAGATGGAGTAGGCTCCAAGACAGAAAGCCGAAGCCAACATTTACTCGTCTCTGAGCCATGTTAGCAGGAAGAAAATGACACACACTCTCTGAGGTTTGGATTCTAAACTATGGTTTGGAGGCGTGAAGAGATTTTAGTATGTGTGTTTAGAATCAGTATGAGCTTTCATCTTTAAGTTAAAAGGAATTGCTTGGAACTGCTTATGAAGGAGATGTTGAAAGCCCCCCATAAATAATTGGAAGTTAAATCCTATCACTGTAAGTCTACTGAAACAGAAAAAAATTAGTAAAGATTATGCACAAAAATCCTTTTCATAGTCCCTCCAAAAAAATAATGTCTCTTTTGTTCTCACCTCAGTAGAAGATACTACTGTAGTGCAAATTTATTTGTGAGAGACTGAATATACCCTACAGTACTTCAGTATGGCCATAGGGTCTTTCTTCACAGAGGAAGAAACTTACGATTTACTTGTTTTCTGACTTTTCTCATTACGACTGATTGTGTGGTATTATGTTTTTCTTTTTCTCTATGAGCCTGAGTTTAAATAATCACAAGGAACTGCTAACATTGACTTTTTAAAATCACTATTTGAAGTCAGTGATGTTGGTCAGTAGGGTGTACTAATGGCAAATAGAATCTCATTTTATTAAAAAAAAAATACTACCAAAAAACACTTGGTTCAAAGGAAGAACTCAAAATTGCAGAATCATAAAAAAATAACAGTAATGAAGAGAAAAGCAGAATCTGTGAGATAAACCTGAATCAGTTACCAGAAAATTTATACCATTAAATAGCTATTTCAATAAAAATAAAAGAGGAAGGCAAATGAATGAAACAATCCATTTAAAAAGCTAAAAAAAGTAAATCAAAAGTATAAAAAGGAAGTAATATGAATAAAAACGGAGATTAATGACTTAGAAAACAGAAAAATAGTCCCAAAGCCACATTGAGCTAATTCATTAATATCAGAATTGAGAAATCATTACCTAGCATAATCAAAAGAAAGAAAGGTTAAAGAAAGAAAGAAAGTAGAAACAAATATGAAAGCTCCAAACAACAAAATTGGAAATCAAAAAATAGGGAAAAAAATCCATCAAACTAAGCAATTTAAAAAGTTCTATTTTGTCCAATTGTGTGAGGATAGATTTGAAAATCTTCATAAAAACTGATAATTAAAAAAAAAATCAGACTTAACCATAGCTGACCCCAGTAAAGTATAAATGGAAAAATAACTAGTAAAGAAACAGAAAAGTAAGCTATAAGGTCCTGAAAAGTGGCAGGTCCACTTGGTTTTATAGAAAACCATATACAACTGGAACTGAAAAACTTTAATGAATCAATGATCCTAATACGTTTAAAATATGCCAGAGAATATAGACATAAAGCAAATCTTCCAATTTCATGGTCTAAATCTACTGTAACATTAATGCCAAAAGCTGATGATGATTGCACCAAAAAAATAAAAATGCAGAAAATCTCATTTACTAATGTCAATGCTTTACATAGTCATAATAAAAGTATTAAATGAAATTTTAGCAGCTGGAATATCACAGCACATTTAAAAAATAATTGTATTATGATCAAGTCCTGAGATTAATTCCAAGGATGCAACATGGTTTATTAAATTCAGGTGATTCACTGTTAGAAATTTCATTAAACTGATACAACATATTAAGAAGACTAGAAAGAAAAATCATTTGAACATCCCCTATTCAGAGAAGACATTTTACAACATTCAATATCTATTTATATTATAAACATTCTATAAAATAGTAATTGATGGATATATAATTAACATGAACTTTCTCTTCCTGTTACTTTCTCTTCCCTCCTTCCCTTTTCCCCACCTGAAAGAATAGCATCAAGGAATCTAGCATCTTATTTAATGGGGAGACAGTAAAAATGTTTTGTCTAAAGTTATGAACCAGGTAAGACTGCTCATTTTCTCCACTACTGTTTAACATAGTGTTTGAAGTATTAGCCAGTGCAAGTAACTCAAGAGAAAACAATTGAAGGCATAGCAATTGGAAGGGAAAAAGTAAAACTATATTTACGTGGAAATAATATGATTATGTATCTGTAAATCCTAAAAGAAACCATGGAAAACTATCAAATAGTAAGGAATTTAGTATAAGAAATTTAAAAGATTTTATTTATTTATTTTAGAGAGAACTCACAAACAGTGGGGAGGGGCAGAGGGCGAGGGAGAAGCAGACTTCCTGCTAAGCAAGAAGCCATGTGGGATTATAGCCTGAGCCCAAGGCAGATGCTTAACCAACTGAGACACCCACTGAGGTGCCCCTATCAAGAAGTTATTACCTTAACATACAAAAAAATAAGTAATCATCACAGAAACAAACAAAAAATCAGAATCTAAAATGGAGCAGATCCCATTTCAGGATATCAAAATGGAAATTGAATTTATTTGTATAAACTCTACAAAAAATTCTTCAAAACTTAGATAAGAAAATGTATAAAAAGTTTCCAAGAGACACAGAAATAGAAGTGAGCAAGTAGACATGCTCCATACTTGGATGAAAAACACAATATGATGAAGTCAGCTATCCCTAAAAGCTTAAATTTAACATAATTCCAATTAAAAAATATCAGTCTTGGGGTGCCTGGGTGGCTTAGTCATTAAGCGTCTGCCTTTAGCTCAGGTCATGATCCCAGGGTCCTGGGATTGAGTCCCGCATCAGGCTCCCTGCTCAGTGGGAAGCCTGCTTCTCTCTCTTGCATTCTCCCTGCTAGTGTTCCCTCTCTCACTGTGTCTCCCTCTGTCAAACAAATAAATAAAATCTAAAAATAAATAAAATAAAATAAAATTAAAAAATCAATCTTTTTCCATAGCTAAATAAACCAATTATAAAATTTAATTGGAAAAAGATACTATCATATGATCTCTCTGATATGAGGAATTTGAGAGGTAGAGTGGGGGGTTGTAGGGGGCAGGGAGGAAAAAAATGAAACAAGATGGGACCGGGGAGGGAGACAAATCATAAGAGACTCTTAATTTCAGGAAACAAACTGAGGGTTCCTGGGGGCTGGGGGGCTGGGATAGGGTGGCTGGGTTATGGACATTGGGGAAGGTATATGCTATGATGAGTGCTGTGAATTGTATAAGACTGATGAGTCACAGACCTGAACCTTGCAGAAATTATATATTATATGTTAATTAAAAAATTTAATTGGGGGGCACCTGGGTGGCTCAGTGGGTTAAGCCTCTGCCTTCGGCTCAGGTCATGATCCCAGGGTCCTGGGATCGAGCCCCACATCGGGCTCTCTGCTTTGCAGGGAGCCTGCTTCCTCCTCTCTCTCTGCCTGCCTCTCTGACTACTTGTGATCTCTGTCAGATAAATAAAGAAAAAATCTAAAAAAAAAAAAAGTTAATTGGAAAGAAAACAAATAAGAATAGATAGGAAAATACCAAAGAAGAGGAAATGTGTATACAGTGGAGTCACAGCTATCCATACTCAAAAGTAATTACTATAAAATATATTATAAATACAATAAAAGCTATATAAGTAAGACATTTTCTTAATGTCTTATTCAACAAGTAACCCAGTTGAATAGGGAATTTATGTGGAAATTTAGTATAAGATGCTAGTATGGAGATATTCTACAGTCTGGTGGACTTGGCTCAACAGGGGAGAGCGCAGCCATTCCCCCCACCCCCACCCCAGGGTCCTGCAGGCATGACAATGGCCTGGGTCACAGAACAGCTTCCCTTCTGTTTGGAGGTGTGGTCACATGTGAGTGCACTGGTCTCAGAGGTAGTAAGCCTGGTTAACATGAAGGAAGGGACCTTGGCCTGGCCAGGGAGGGGCTCAGGGCCCTTGGCTGGCCCTGTGTGCAGCCCAGGAGCCATTTGGAGTGAGGAGCAATGCCAAGGGTGTGGGCTCCTTGTGCAAAGCTGTCTCTGCCTTTTGGGTGTGTTTCTCTGCTTCAACCTGGAATTTTGCACACCAGCCCCAGGCACCTGACCTGATCACCCCTAGCAGGGCACTGGCCAACCTACAAGCTCAGCCCAACCTGGGCGGCAGACTGCTGATGTCGCTTCAGTCTCGCCGGGGACTCAGAGGGCAACAGAGGTGACCTCTGCACCAGTTGCCTTCTGTTTGGTCCCTTCCTGGTGACTGAGATGGGTGGTTGTAAATAAATGCCTTGCAGCTTTCGCTGTCAAACCTTAAAAAAGTAAACATCAGAAAACCATGTCTAAATAGATCTGTGCAGTTCAAATCCATGTTGTTCAAGTGTCGACTGTACATATATCCTCACTTTTTGACTCGGCAAAATTTCCACTTCTAGAAATCTATCGCTATAATACATTGGCAAGGAAACAAAAAGATTTATGCATAAGGCTCTTCATTGCAACACCTAATAACAAAAGATTGGAAATGATCTAATTGTTCTGTAGTAGAATGAATTGCCTTCTATCAGCATACTGGAGTACTATGGACCTGTAAGGAGGAATATAAAAATTTTAATATACTGTTGTGGAGTGATGTCCAGGGTTATTGTTAAAGGAACAAGAAAGATGGAAAATGTGTATGGCATGCTATTATTTTTCTAAGAAAAGGAAACTATATTGTTTACATTTAAAAATGAGGAAAAAGCCATAGAGGGTTGAGAATGCCTAGTGGGTCACTTGTAGTTATTAGAAGAGGTGCTGTGGAGGATGAGGGAAAGAATAGACTAGAGGTGATATGGATGAACTTGGACTCTTTTAACATATTTTGTTCCAATTATTTGACTTAAGAAAAATGTTAGTATTTAGTATAATTAATGCAAAATTAAACAATTAAAAATCCTATAGTATCAAAAAGGATACAAATGAATTGTGCCTCCAACTGATGGTTTAACCGTAAACATACACATACACAGAAGAGCTATTCTAGGTGACTTCATACCCAATAATTGTACTTAGTGGAATATGTCCTTATGATAAAAATAACGGCAAAACATTTTTAAGTCATTTTTTAGTAATTTTATTTTTGATAGTTTTATATTGTTTTACTGAGGTATTATGTATATATTGTGGGATAGAAAAGATATTGAGAAGTGGGTTTTATGGTATGGGAAAAGAAGATACAGTTGTAATATATGTAAATTAAAATATAGGTAAATATGAACTTGAAATATTTTACCTTTCTTAAAAAATATGTTTTTTATGTTTTGTTCATTAAATATCCAAAAACTCAATAGCATGGAACACCCCGATGCCAAAATTATATTCTCTAACTACCATTTCCTGCTAAAAGGAACTAGGTTTCTTGGAGAAAACAGTGATTCTAGTTGAGGTTAATGTACAAGATAAACTTGGAATATCTTGTTATATCAGAAGCAAAGAAGATATTATAAACTGTATGGGTTGCATTAAAAAGGCTCAGGAGCCAACTTGAATAATCTCCCAGTGGCCAAAAATAGGACAATTTGAGTATTAATAGATATTAATAACTGCAATGAAACAATTGAAATATGTCATAATTGTTTAGATTATGAATTCATAATAATACTTAAAAAATCTTTAGTTGCTTTTGGGGGCTGTTAGGAAACTAAATAATTACTTGAAAACACATATATCATTAATTTGTTTTTTGCTCTATTTATCCTTCTTTATGCTTTCTTTTGGTTTACGTTTTAAAAATTTTCTTTTTGATTTACTTTTTCTAGTTTTCTGAGTGGGGTATTTAATTTGTTTTAATTTGAAATTTTTATTGATATAGATGCTTAATGCTATAAACTGATAAAATCCATTATTATCCCTTTTTTTCTATTATCTATTCCTCAGGGTACGAATGCAAAGGATAGAGGGGATGTGGATGGAACTCAGACTTCTTTTATTATATCTCATTTTAAGAATTTGACTTTGGTGGTGCCTGAGTGGCTCAGTTGGTTAAGTGTCGGACTCTTGATTTCAGTTCAGGTCATGATCCTAGGTTTGTGTGACTGAGCCCTGCGTTGGACTCCACAATGGGCCTTAAGATCCTCTCCTCACTCTGCCCCTCCCATGCCCTCTCCATATCCCCTTTTGTGTGCACTTTCTGTCTCTTAAAAAAAAAAAAATAAAGAATTTAGTTTGACTTGGTTACAAATGGTTGGATGACCAAATAATTTATAATGGGAGGTTCTCCTTATAAGACTATTGCAATTAATAAATAAAGAAGAAATGACAGAAATAGAATAATACCATTTTGTAAATCCCCCAAATTACTGGATCTCAGTGGTAATCACCAATGGCTGATAAAAAGCACACACACACACAAAAGAGGAAGACATCCAGGCACTGTGGACCTTCTAGTGGAAGTACAAAGTGTTGGCTATGAAGTAATAGTGTCCCATCTACCACTTCCCCTTTGGTCTCTTGTTCCCTTCCCCGGACCACTGCATACACAAAACCCCAACTGTAATGTGATTAAGCCTCTGGCTCTAACTAGCAATTCATATGCAATATAAGAGGTAGAGCAACATGTTAAATGGCACCATGGAGTTGTAATCAACAAAATCTAGACTGTATGAAACTATAGGACAAACGGTCTGGTTCTTTGTTTATTTATTTATTTATTTATTTATTTATTTATTTTAATAAATAAATTGCAAGGGGGAAAACACAAAATTGGAGGCGAAAACTCTAACAGATCTTTAAAAATGTCAACCAATTTAAATAAAGACCCTATTTGAATAATGATTCAAATAGTATAAGTAATTGGAAGTCAGTCATGGAAATATGAATAGCGACAAGATTTTTAATAATATAAGGGATTTTTTTAGGTACAATAATTATATTTTCGTTTTACTGAAAAAAGTGCTTATCATTCAGAGGTAAATACTGAAATACATATAGATGAAATAATATGATGTTTGTTTTGAAATTATCCACTGAGAAGGGAAGGAGTAGGGAGTGGGGGGGAAATGAAACAGTATTGGTCATAATTACTGAAGCTATGTGATGGGTTCACATGCTATTTTCTTTAGTTTTTATTTATTTAAAATTTTCTGTAAAAACATTTTTAAAAACTTCATGAAATATAATCCCTCAGTAAGCAATAATAATTCAGGCTTTTAAAACAGTGTTAACCTCCCAGTGAACCATACTAAAATTCTTTCAATTACAGAAAAAGACATAAACGTTCTTGATTGTGAGGACATCAGAAAACCTTAAAGACTGTGCTTCCTCATGAGGCAGATTGGAGATTTATTGGCATGGTACCAGTGGTGTGATGATAAATGTGTAACAGCCAACCCTCCAAAAATGAGAACAAAATAGTGATTTTTGATGTGTAGCATTTGCTAATTTTTCTGGTGTAAATACTCCCTCCATGGCCAGTTTCAAGCTACTGACTCAGTGTCACTGGATGTGGAATTGCAAGCTCTGTGCACAATGACCTGATCCATTCTCATGGCCAGCCAGTATAACTTGGCTCCAGCTCACCACTGCCCAGCCCCCATTAAAAGGCCTAGGAAGTCCACAGACCATTATTGGAGCACTTCATGTTGTTGCTATATACCCCCTCCCCTCCACATAACACAATAGGCCTCCCAGAACCCCAGTTCTGTCAAGCCAAAGCTCTGGCTCCTTCCTAAGTAGTTTTGGCTCCCTAAATGTCCAATGACCAGTTTAGGTTTTTGTACTGTGACATTTCTTCTAATATGTTGTGTGATCATCCATCAAATATTTACATGACTTCTGCTATATGCCAAGCCCTGTGCTAGCTGCTGACATCGTGTGATGTGCAAAAGAGACTTTGATCTTTGCCCACATTGAGCTTAGATATCACTAAAGCAGGGAAGCATTCATGAAACTCCTCTTGAATATGTAATTACAAATCAGTCAGTGCTTTCAAAGAAAAGGATCAAGATCCTCTGTCAGTGTTTACCTGAGCTGGGCTGACCCATCCAGTCTGGAGGCTCAAGAGAAGCTAGCTTCGTTATGGAAGCAGTATCTGAAAGGAGATCAAAAGGTTTCTGGAAAATTCACATTAATAACATATTAGTATCAATTAATATGGTATTTAATGTTATTTAATATCAATATTAAGAAAATATTAATTTTTTTCAGAACACTTAGAGATGGAGCATTCTCTGTGGAGGACAGAGTCAGTGGGAAAATCCCAAAGTGGAAGGAGGGATCAAAGGAAAGGAAGGGAGGCCAGAGAGGTGGAGAAGCAGTCAGCAAAAAGCAGAGCCATCAGTGATATGGGAGGAGAGAAAGTATAGGTCTTTTTTTCTGTGCTTGTGGGAGTGTGTAATGTGACAACTAGGATGGGACCAACGAGAATTATTGGTCTGGCAGTTTTATTTATAAAATATTCAAGTTTACCAAAATACCTGCTTTTAACTCCTAAATGTTCACATTCCTGTTGATACCTGGAGAACTTCCATTTTATTGTGGATTTCCTACAATTTAAATTCCTGAGATAAGTATTTGATGAGTATTTGTATTATCTATATATCTGCAATGTCCTAAGATCTAGGCAGAGGGGCCTCTGCTTTGGCCTTTTGGTCTGGCCTTCTTATAGCCATCCCTCTCCTAGAGGGGAAAAGTCTGTGAGGCCAAGAGTTGATGGAAGTTGAGAGTCTCACCCCTTACTCCTTATGGATTATTTTCTATGTACCTGGCAGCCCAGACTTTTCTGCTCAAACAACCCCAAAACTGCTGTCTGGGACAGCACAGGAATCTATGGCAGCTCTCCAAGAGGCTGCTGTTTGTTGGGGGTGGGAGGGTGACTGTAGACCATCTGAAAGTAGGAGCTGGGTTAACTCCATACTTGGATGTGAGAACGAACCCTCCAGCATGGGTCAGGCTGGGAGAGAAAGGGGGGGGATGGGGTAGGCTGGGAGGTGGGGTCCTTTGTGCTCATGCGTTGGTGTATGTGGTGATGGTAGTGGTGAATGGCCATTCAGCTGTTCATAGACAGCATTTAAATTATTGTGAGAAGTTTAAATTTGATATCTGGCCTTGTAGGTCATTCTGAGGTATATTCGTCAAGCAAGAAGGATAGAATTTTTATTTAATTTAATAATTTAAGCCTGGACACATAGGATACATGGTTCTTCATTTGTACTTTCATTCAGTGTGTTAATGAGGGCAGTTTTTAAAACTATCTTAGAAGTGCTAAGCTGCCACTACAATGGGAAAAGTAGGCATTTTACATATGCATGCTTATTATATTATATCCTTAATACACTTTGAGATACTTAATGGATCCCAATTACCGTTGTGAGGAAGCATCAGTGATACTTTTTGTTGGGTGCTCTGTGCCCAAAAAAGGCTTAGTTTTAAGGACTTTAAATGTACTAACTCATTCATCACTCATAACAACTCAGTGAGATGGGGACTCTGATTTTCTCTATTTTACAGATGAGAAAACTGAAGTTCAGGGATGTAGTGAATGGTGGAGCAGGTTTTGAACCCAATGACTTTGCTCAAATTTGTGCTCAAGTTACCACACTGTTCTGCTTTATGATTTTTTCCTTGAGAAGGAGATAAGGCTTACCTTGAATTTTAATGGCCACATTTACTGTGGGAGGAAAAACACTTAAATATCACTGTTAGTATTAATTGGTAGTATCATAGATCATAGTTTACTTTACTTAACAGTAAATACTTTTGACTCTTAACACTTTATTCACACAAATCTGACTGTAGTACTTTTGATATTTTATGGCCTTACAATATTTTGAAGGTTAGTTTTTATCCCCATATCATACATGCTTAATGAGAATAAAAAAATTAAAAAGTAAACAAAAAAAACCAAAAATCTGTTTATAGTCCCACCAACAAAAGACAAACACTGTCAGCATTGTAGGACATTTTTTTCTAGAATTATTTTATGTGTTATAAAGCAACACATATAGTTTAGTTTATATCCCATGTAATCTTCATTTTAGTTTTCAGTTAGCATAACAAAATTTTCCTATAGTCTTAAAAACAATGATCACAAGGTAAACCATAATTTGTTTACTTATTCATTTATAACTTGATTTTCAAAGTGTTTCCTTTTCTTATTAACTGATTTATTTGCCATTATAAATATCACTGCATTAAACATCTTAAAACTTTGTCCACATGTTAACTTGTCTCCCTAGGCTATATTTCTAGAAGTCAAATTATATGAGCATTGTTAAGGCCTTTAGAATATATTGCCACATTAATTTTAGAATTTTATACCTTTTAAAATTTTAAACACCAGACTATGAGTGTGTTGACTTTCTTACATTTTCTCTAAAGTTGAGTGGTATCTATGAAGAAAACTCTGTAGTAGTATTGGTTTTTGTGTGTATATGCATTATCTGTCATGGTTCTTTCCAATTTGTTAATGGAAATTTTGGTGTTTGTGATAATTTCTGTGGGCTCTTTATATGGGAATAATATTTTACATCTTTGATATTTTCTGTGACAATTTCCCCCTAATTTATTGTTTGCCTCCTAATTTTGGTTAGCGTAATGACAAAAAAATTTAGAATTTTTATGTAGTTAAATTTATCTTATATATTATAGTTTTTTCATAGTGTTTTTTTTAGCTTGATGATTCTCCTTTATGCAGAAATCATATTATACTCAACAATGTTTTTATTTTTGTAGTGTATGATTTTTATATTTAATTCTTTTGTCCATTAGAGATTATTTCAGCATAATAAAAATCTTCATTGATCCCACATTAATTTCCACCCAATAGCTGTGTGCTTCTCCTAATTCTCCTGGTTGAGCAAGTTATCTTTGCCCCATTGGTTTGTGATAGCTCTCTTTTATTGGTTTTAAAACACTACATCAAACTCTATATTTTGTTTCATTAATCTGTTTATTTTTTGGAGCAAGTATAGGAGTTTAAATTATCTTAATGTTAAAGTATGTCTATGCTGTCCTGTTATAACTTAGTTAGAGAAACTAAGTCAATGCTTATGTATGTACTTGAGAGATGCATTAGGAATAGAAGAAAATCCCCTCCTTAACACTCTGAATACACAATGACTCTTTCAGGGGAGCCACTAGATTTTTATATGCGTTTGGACTCTCTCCACAGGGTCCAGTAAAATTCTGTCTACACTGTACAAACTCCCATAATATTTTCTATTGTCTGCCTGGTCAGAGGCCAGAAAGAGAATTGATTTCAGCAGCCATTTCCAGAGAGACGTTGAAGTTCTGCTATGAAAGCTTACCAAGATCTATAGACTTTTTGTTTGTCTCATCACACTTCCTCTAAGGTCTTTGGGAGAAGCCACGGCTATTCTGTGCTAAGCTGTTAAGTATAGAACTTGATGAGATTTTACATTTAACTTCATGTGAATGTGGGATGGGGTATGGATATCTCCACAAGAGGCATGGATAAAATATGGCAGGAGACAGTAGAAAGAAGTATGATTAGATTGATGAAGAGCTGTTTGGTGCATTTTGTTTTTATTTATTTATTTAGGTTTATTTGTTAGAGAGAGAGAGAGAGTGTGTGTGTGTGTGTGCATGAGCAGAAGGGCAGAGGGACAAGCAGAATCCCTATGGGCGTGGAGCCCAACATGGGACTTGATCCCAGGACCCTGGGATCATGACTTGAGCGGAAGTTAGACACAACCAACTGAGCCACCCATATGCCCTCTCTGTTGCATTTTAAAGGCTTACCTATGAAATCAAAAGCACAGCCCTTCTTAAACTTTGCATGCATACATTAGACACAGTGATAACACTCAATTCTAAATTAGAAAAAACCCTGAGAAATCATCTAGTCCAAATTACTTACTTTATAGATTAAGAGAATGCAAAGAAACTATGCTTTCCTGGCTATACAATTAATTAGAAGAGAAATCTACCTTCCCTTTCAGTCCTCTTTTTATCACACCCTGACTTCGATGATTGAAATGACAGCGACAGTGGGAGATCTTCTAGTACTCTATTGGAGTACTTCTGATGCTTTCCTTTTATATAATATACAGGCAGAGAATTCATGTTTAGAAAATTCCTGGTGAATTGCAGTGGGCCTAAAGTTTTCCTATTTTAATTCTGTATCCAATCCCAATAAACTAGGCTATGAAATCAATAATTCACTGGAATTTAATCGTTTTTCCGTTTTGTTCTGCAGAATCTCATAAAACCTAGCTCTAAACTTACACATGTCATATGCTTTCTGATGTCACTTTTAACATAAAAGTTAAAAGATAAATTGAAGCTGCTGCCACATCTTGGATTGTAGTCTTTAATCCTGAATTATGACATGCTCCGCCTTCACCCCTTGTGCTATGAATCACATGTGCTTTCATTCATTTGTTTGTTTGTTTATTTATTTATTTAGAGAGAGGAAGTGATGAAAGGAGGGGTAGAGGGAGAGAGAGAAAGAGAGAGAGAGAGAGTATCTTAAGCAGACCCCATGTCCAGTGCAGAGCCTGAAGTCGGGGTTGATGTCACTGCCCTGGGATCACTACTTGAGCCGAAACCAAGAGTCAAGTGCTTAACCGACTGAGCCACCTAGGTGTCCCACTTTCATTCATTATTTGAAGTTTTCTCAATTTTTAAAGTCCCTGTCTCTTAGAATGTAAAGAAACGTTTGTTTAATTTGAAAAGTAAAATGTAAAGTATGAATCAAGACAAAACTATGTGATTTTGAAATATGTGGGAAATATTGGAATCTATATTTTTTCTTATTTTCAAGAGTAATCACTTGCTTAGCATACTGAAAAACTACCTCAGATAGCAAATAGCTAAAGGCATGTCTACTTCGTGTACCATAAATGGCATAAAATTTAAAGTAAAGAAATGATTCTACATTATCTAGCTGTGTATGTCCCACCTCCTGTTGTTAGTTAATCAGATGTGAGATTTTCCTTCTGGGGAACTTTTTGTACTAAATTGCTTGGTGAAGATTTGCTTTTGTGTTTCTTATAAAGAAATTCAATGAATTAAAATGTTCCATGGATTAATGGGGAGCCTAGACCTCCAAATGTCCTTTCTTTCCTTCCTTAGTATTAAAATAAGAGATCAAAGGAAGTCATAAATTCAAGTCTTATCAGGATGTTTTCTGTGATTTTGATCACACCAAAGAAAGAATTCCTGATGTGGCAACATCAAAGCTTAAACTATGAGGACTTACTGTATTTGCTAGAAGATGATACATTTAGTTTTTCTCTTTACAGAAGGAAGCATTTGGCTATTGCTTAATGACTTGTATACATGCTGTCTTTCATGCTTTGAGTTTGTTATTGCATCTGCAATTTATGAGAAGCTCATCTTTTGGGTTTAGCAGATGAATTAGGTTTGCTGAAAAGTCATTTCCGAATTATATTATGTAAGAGACTAAAGCAATACTTGCCTCAAGATTTTCTGGACCAATGATTAGGCCCAAAGACTCTTAGGACAAAGAATAATTTGTGGTAAGAACACCCAGAGCTCTCTCAGGTGGGAGGGGCAGAATCCTTCTAGGAAAGGCATGGTTCCTACCTCAAAACAGTCCATGAAAAAAAAGCCCATTGTTTTTCTCACTGACTGACCCAGATTCCTCAGCTGCAGAGCAAATAGCCTATGAAATTTGCTTTTGATTTTCAAATGAAATGCTTTTGAGTCAGAATCCCAGCATACTGTTAAAACCCACCGAATCTGTTACATGACATTGACTATACATAATGTACATGTGCTGCAAAAATTTCATGGGATGGGGTCAAAACCCTCAGAAGAGAAACAGGTTCAAAGAAGAAAAAAAAAAGACCCTCGGGTATTTTTAGACTTTTATAAGCTAAGTGGAAGAGTGGTCATAGCGACCTTAGGATCCTGGTAATCCTGGCAGCAATTTGCTTTTAAAAGTAGAAATTAAAAACTTCTATCTTTCTTCTACTTTTTAACTGGAGGAATAAAGTCTTGTACAAAATTTCTGTGAACATAAGACTTGAAAGAAACATGAAGTCTTAGAGGAAAAAATGGAGGGTGGGGTTGATGGGTTGAAAGAGAAAAGAAAGTCTGAATGAGGCAAAACGAAGGGTTACTAATACACCCCAAGACCCAACTAAAAAAGCAGCCTAGGAAAAAATAATTAAGCAGAGTTGTTGAATAGAGTAATTTTGTTCTATCCTGGGCAAGTGAAGTAATAGGAACATGAGATAATACGACTTTATTTTCTCCCACTCTTTCTCCTTCCTTCCCTCCCATCGGCTCTCCTTTCCTCCCTTCCTTTCTTTCTCTTTTTCTTCCATAACAAACTGAGAGGACATTATCAAAAAAGGGCATATAGATGGGGCACCTGGGTGGCTCAGTGGGTTAATGTCTTTGCCTTCGGCTCAGGTCATGATCCCAGGGTCCTGGGATCGAGCCCCGCATCGGGCTCTCTGCCCAGCGGGGAGCCTGCTTCCTTTGCTCTCTCTCTCTCTTTCTCTCTCTCTCTCTGCTTGCCTCTCAGCCTACTTGTGATCTCTGTATGTCAAATAAATAAATAAAATGTTTTTAAAAAGGGCATATAGATGAACCTGTGAAAAGCAAATCGACTTACTAAGAAAGGGGTGCTTAGTCT